>NC_086445.1:941735765-942089932 GCF_028390025.1 Pseudophryne corroboree | reverse complement strand
TGAATCGGTCCCAAATAATAACCGTCCATTAATATATTCATGGCTTGAACATTAATTAATGTTCCATAAACTTTCTCTTGATGTCTTCGGATCTCCCCTGGTTGGAAAGAGTGGGAGAATGACAAGCTGGAAGCGTCTGAGCTGCAAGCTTGTCCCAGTGCTTGCTGATTTACAAAGCAGAGTCAAATTCAATCAGGAATTCACTAATGCTGAGCTAACAAAGGAACATTCAAAAGAAAAGTAAAATATCTTCCCACACAGGCTTTGTGTCATTTTAATGGTTCCTCTCTGTGACATTTTTGTCAGGTGAACTGAAGGGACAATATTGATCTCTATTGGATGCCATAAGTGGCAGAACTTGCAAGGACAGGGCCCAGGTACAAAAATATGTTTTGTGCTCCCTTTTCTGCCTTACCCGAAGATCAAAGCAATCATGTTACTGCAAAGCAGAGGCAAGACAGGGGGAGGCAGTGGGTGACAGGGGGAGGCAGATGGTGACAGGAGGAGGCAGTGAGTGATAGGGGGATGCAATGTGTGATGGGTCGAGGCAATGTGTGACGGGGAGGCAGAGGGTGGCGGGGGTGGGGGGCAGTGTGTGTGTGACGGGGAGGCAGATGGTGACAGGGGGAGGTATTGTGTGACAGAAGAAGGCAAATGGTGACAGGGGGAGGCAGTATGTGAGAAGGAGAGGCAAGAGAGTGATCTGGGAGGCCCTGCAGAAGTGGTCAGGCAACTGCCGGGGGAAACACGTTGCTTGATGGTCTGGGTCTTCCCAGAAGCCCCAAGGGCCCCAGTGCAATTCACCTGCTCCACTAATGGTAGGTCTGCGCCTGGGTGCCATAAATACAGTGTGGACCTGATTCAGAGATATAGGCAAATGCCAGCTGTGGATTACTGTAGTACAATATGTGGCAGTTGTGGGAAAATATGCTAATGTCGCAGACACTGGTACTTGTATGGAGGCGACCACTGGAGCCATCTCAGATCCGGTGCTTGTGTACTAAGATGCAGACATCGGACGCACACGGGACTACATTCACAAGCTGTAACACGACACCGAAACGGCTGTGACATATCTGGTGAAGCCTTGCAAAGTTATAAATCTAATTGTATCTGCTTTTCCCCATAGAGAGCATTAATATGAGAGCACCTATCTCCACCCTCACAAAAATGTATAAAAATAATTAGCTTAACTGTGCATTGGGCAGGACCCGTACTGCCCATGTGTAGGTCCGGTCCTTCATTGTCAGATACAGTGCCTCCTAAACAGCAGCCTGATTGACAGGCTGCATCTGTTAGATGGTGGGGTGGGGGTGGTGACAGGGAGCGATCTTGAAACAAGGGAGCATCAGGCCCATTTTTGAGGCTTGCTGACGCCAGTGTCTGCTTCTTCTGGCACAGCTTCACTGGCCCAGAAGTGGGAAACCAAAAACCATTCTGAGTAACCTGAGGGTTAGTCAGATGACCAATTTTATGCAGATGATCTGATGTTGCATCTTCTGATGCAGCAACGGATCAGAAGCATGCAGGAGGTGTCTATTTATACAAAACTCCTGCTGCGGCATTAGCATATTTTCACACAGCAGCTGCGTCTGTGGCACTCGGAGACCGCTGTGTATACCACTTTAAGATATAAATGACAGTGTGCAAACTGATGACTCATTTGGCTGGTTCAGCAGTGGTTAACGAACGGACCACAGTTAAGTCATGTGTGCCCTTTTGTGAGGTGGCACGATCTGACTGGACAGAGACTGAGAGAGCAAGTGGACCCTTGTGCAAAGGAGAGGGTGGTGACACAGGTTGTTGGAGAGAAGTCATGTAAAGATGAGCTGGATGTGTTGCAAGGAGTGGAGCTGGGGAGCTGACTTGGAGTGCAACGGTTGGTCACACGAGGCAGTGGAGAGCAGCGCTGCAGAGTTATGACAGCAGGGTGCTTTCGCAGATGTGGAGAACTGGGAGAGTGGGCATGAGATGCCGCAGCCGGGGACGGGACACTGCAAGTCTATGCAGGGGAGTGGATGCAGCAGACATTTTGAGAAAAGCTGAAACCGCTGAGTCAGATTCCAGGAAAGATTGAAATAACCTGTGAAGTTCAGAGTGAGTAACAGAGACTGTTTGCTGTTGCGGACTGCAGGAGGGTGAGTGCTAAGCCCTATTGTCCATTGTCACACACATGCTAATAAAGACTGCACGGAACAAATGGGTGTTACCAGACACTTGACTGAGAATCACGCAGAGTGACCCCTGCTTAACCACAGTATTAACCAAGAGAAGTTGGTGATTCCGCACCAGTCTTACACAATTCAGTGTGTATTTTAGAGATGAGCGGGTTCGGTTTCTTTGAATCCGAACCCGCACGAACTTCACTTTTTTTTCCACGGGTCCGAGCGACTCGGATCTTCCCGCCTTGCTCGGTTAACCCGAGCGCGCCCGAACGTCATCATGACGCTGTCGGATTCTCGCGAGGCTCGGATTCTATCGCGAGACTCGGATTCTATATAAGGAGCCGCGCGTCGCCGCCATTTTCACTCGTGCATTGAGATTGATAGGGAGAGGACGTGTCTGGCGTCCTCTCCATTAGAATAGAGATAGATAGATTAGATAGAGAGAGATTGTGCAGAGTCGCAGACAGAGTTAGTTTACCACAGTCAGTGACCAGTGCAGTTGCTAGTTAACTTTTATTTAATATAATATATCCGTTCACTTCTCTCTGCTATATCCGTTCTCTGCCTGAAAAAAAAAACGATACACAGCACAGTCAGTCACACAGTGTGACTCAGTCTGTGTGCACTCAGCTCAGCCCAGTGTGCTGCACAGTCATCAATGTATAAATTAAAAGCTTATAATTAATTGTGGGGGAGACTGGGGAGCACTGCAGGTTGTTAGCAGGAGCCAGGAGTACAATTATATTAATTAACAGTGCACACTTTTGCTGCAGGAGTGGTGACCAGTGCCTGACCACCAGTATAGTATTGTTGTATACTACTAATATCTCTTTAAATATCAACCAGTCTATATTAGCAGCAGACACAGTACAGTGCGGTAGTTCACGGCTGTGGCTACCTCTGTGTCGGCACACGGCAGGCAGTCCGTCCGACCAGAATTGTATTATTTATTATTATATACCTACCACCTAACCGTGGTTTTTTTTTCATTCTTTATACCGTCATAGTGTCATCCTAATTGTTACGAGTATACTACTATCTCTTTATCAACCAGTGTACAGTGCGGTAGTTCACGGCTGTGGCTACCTCTGTGTCGGCACACGGCAGGCAGTCCGTCCGACCAGAATTGTATTATTTATTATTATATACCTACCACCTAACCGTGGTTTTTTTTTCATTCTTTATACCGTCATAGTGTCATCCTAATTGTTACGAGTATACTACTATCTCTTTATCAACCAGTGTACAGTGCGGTAGTTCACGGCTGTGGCTACCTCTGTGTCGGCACACGGCAGGCAGTCCGTCCGACCAGAATTGTATTATTTATTATTATATACCTACCACCTAACCGTGGTTTTTTTTTCATTCTTTATACCGTCATAGTGTCATCCTAATTGTTACGAGTATACTACTATCTCTTTATCAACCAGTGTACAGTGCGGTAGTTCACGGCTGTGGCTACCTCTGTGTCGGCACACGGCAGGCAGTCCGTCCGACCAGAATTGTATTATTTATTATTATATACCTACCACCTAACCGTGGTTTTTTTTTCATTCTTTATACCGTCATAGTGTCATCCTAATTGTTACGAGTATACTACTATCTCTTTATCAACCAGTGTACAGTGCGGTAGTTCACGGCTGTGGCTACCTCTGTGTCGGCACACGGCAGGCAGTCCGTCCGACCAGAATTGTATTATTTATTATTATATACCTACCACCTAACCGTGGTTTTTTTTTCATTCTTTATACCGTCATAGTGTCATCCTAATTGTTACGAGTATACTACTATCTCTTTATCAACCAGTGTACAGTGCGGTAGTTCACGGCTGTGGCTACCTCTGTGTCGGCAGTCGGCAGGCAGTCCGTCCATCCATAATTGTATTATTATTATAATATATACCACCTAACCGTGGTTTTTTTTTCATTCTTTATACCGTCATAGTGTCATACTAGTTGTTACGAGTATACTACTATCTCTTTATCAACCAGTGTACAGTGCGGTAGTTCACGGCTGTGGCTACCTCTGTGTCGGCAGTCGGCAGGCAGTCCGTCCATCCATAATTGTATTATTATTATAATATATACCACCTAACTGTGGTTTTTTTTGCATTCTTTATACCGTCGTCATAGTGTCATACTAGTTGTTACGAGTATACTACTATCTCTTTATCAACCAGTGTACAGTGCGGTAGTTCACGGCTGTGGCTACCTCTGTGTCGGCAGTCGGCAGGCAGTCCGTCCATCCATAATTGTATTATTATTATAATATATACCACCTAACCGTGGTTTTTTTTTCATTCTTTATACCGTCGTCATAGTGTCATACTAGTTGTTACGAGTATACTACTATCTCTTTATCAACCAGTGTACAGTGCGGTAGTTCACGGCTGTGGCTACCTCTGTGTCGGCAGTCGGCAGGCAGTCCGTCCATCCATAATTGTATTATTATTATAATATATACCACCTAACCGTGGTTTTTTTATACCACCTAACCGTGGCAGTCCGTCCATAATTGTATACTAGTATCCAATCCATCCATCTCCATTGTTTACCTGAGGTGCCTTTTAGTTCTGCCTATAAAATATGGAGAACAAAAAAGTTGAGGTTCCAAAATTAGGGAAAGATCAAGATCCACTTCCACCTCGTGCTGAAGCTGCTGCCACTAGTCATGGCCGAGACGATGAAATGCCAGCAACGTCGTCTGCCAAGGCCGATGCCCAATGTCATAGTACAGAGCATGTCAAATCCAAAACACCAAATATCAGAAAAAAAAGGACTCCAAAACCTAAAATAAAATTGTCGGAGGAGAAGCGTAAACTTGCCAATATGCCATTTACCACACGGAGTGGCAAGGAACGGCTGAGGCCCTGGCCTATGTTCATGGCTAGTGGTTCAGCTTCACATGAGGATGGAAGCACTCAGCCTCTCGCTAGAAAACTGAAAAGACTCAAGCTGGCAAAAGCACCGCAAAGAACTGTGCGTTCTTTGAAATCCCAAATCCACAAGGAGAGTCCAATTGTGTCGTTTGCGATGCCTGACCTTCCCAACACTGGACGTGAAGAGCATGCGCCTTCCACTATTTGCATGCCCCCTGCAAGTGCTGGAAGGAGCACCCGCAGTCCAGTTCCTGATAGTCAGATTGAAGATGTCAGTGTTGAAGTACACCAGGATGAGGAGGATATGGGTGTTGCTGGCGCTGGGGAGGAAATTGACCAGGAGGATTCTGATGGTGAGGTGGTTTGTTTAAGTCAGGCACCCGGGGAGACACCTGTTGTCCGTGGGAGGAATATGGCCGTTGACATGCCAGGTGAAAATACCAAAAAAATCAGCTCTTCGGTGTGGAGGTATTTCACCAGAAATGCGGACAACAGGTGTCAAGCCGTGTGTTCCCTTTGTCAAGCTGTAATAAGTAGGGGTAAGGACGTTAACCACCTCGGAACATCCTCCCTTATACGTCACCTGCAGCGCATTCATAATAAGTCAGTGACAAGTTCAAAAACTTTGGGTGACAGCGGAAGCAGTCCACTGACCAGTAAATCCCTTCCTCTTGTAACCAAGCTCACGCAAACCACCCCACCAACTCCCTCAGTGTCAATTTCCTCCTTCCCCAGGAATGCCAATAGTCCTGCAGGCCATGTCACTGGCAAGTCTGACGAGTCCTCTCCTGCCTGGGATTCCTCCGATGCATCCTTGCGTGTAACGCCTACTGCTGCTGGCGCTGCTGTTGTTGCCGCTGGGAGTCGATGGTCATCCCAGAGGGGAAGTCGTAAGCCCACTTGTACTACTTCCAGTAAGCAATTGACTGTTCAACAGTCCTTTGCGAGGAAGATGAAATATCACAGCAGTCATCCTACTGCAAAGCGGATAACTGAGTCCTTGACAACTATGTTGGTGTTAGACGTGCGTCCGGTATCCGCCGTTAGTTCACAGGGAACTAGACAATTTATTGAGGCAGTGTGCCCCCGTTACCAAATACCATCTAGGTTCCACTTCTCTAGGCAGGCGATACCGAGAATGTACACGGACGTCAGAAAAAGACTCACCAGTGTCCTAAAAAATGCAGTTGTACCCAATGTCCACTTAACCACGGACATGTGGACAAGTGGAGCAGGGCAGGGTCAGGACTATATGACTGTGACAGCCCACTGGGTAGATGTATGGACTCCCGCCGCAAGAACAGCAGCGGCGGCACCAGTAGCAGCATCTCGCAAACGCCAACTCTTTCCTAGGCAGGCTACGCTTTGTATCACCGCTTTCCAGAATACGCACACAGCTGAAAACCTCTTACGGCAACTGAGGAAGATCATCGCGGAATGGCTTACCCCAATTGGACTCTCCTGTGGATTTGTGGCATCGGACAACGCCAGCAATATTGTGTGTGCATTAAATATGGGCAAATTCCAGCACGTCCCATGTTTTGCACATACCTTGAATTTGGTGGTGCAGAATTTTTTAAAAAACGACAGGGGCGTGCAAGAGATGCTGTCGGTGGCCAGAAAAATTGCGGGACACTTTCGGCGTACAGGCACCACGTACAGAAGACTGGAGCACCACCAAAAACTACTGAACCTGCCCTGCCATCATCTGAAGCAAGAAGTGGTAACGAGGTGGAATTCAACCCTCTATATGCTTCAGAGGTTGGAGGAGCAGCAAAAGGCCATTCAAGCCTATACAATTGAGCACGATATAGGAGATGGAATGCACCTGTCTCAAGTGCAGTGGAGAATGATTTCAACGTTGTGCAAGGTTCTGATGCCCTTTGAACTTGCCACACGTGAAGTCAGTTCAGACACTGCCAGCCTGAGTCAGGTCATTCCCCTCATCAGGCTTTTGCAGAAGAAGCTGGAGGCATTGAAGAAGGAGCTAACACGGAGCGATTCCGCTAGGCATGTGGGACTTGTGGATGCAGCCCTTAATTCGCTTAACAAGGATTCACGGGTGGTCAATCTGTTGAAATCAGAGCACTACATTTTGGCCACCGTGCTCGATCCTAGATTTAAAGCCTACCTTGGATCTCTCTTTCCGGCAGACACAGGTCTGCTGGGGTTGAAAGACCTGCTGGTGACAAAATTGTCAAGTCAAGCGGAACGCGACCTGTCAACATCTCCTCCTTCACATTCTCCCGCAACTGGGGGTGCGAGGAAAAGGCTCAGAATTCCGAGCCCACCCGCTGGCGGTGATGCAGGGCAGTCTGGAGCGACTGCTGATGCTGACATCTGGTCCGGACTGAAGGACCTGACAACGATTACGGACATGTCGTCTACTGTCACTGCATATGATTCTCTCAACATTGATAGAATGGTGGAGGATTATATGAGTGACCGCATCCAAGTAGGCACGTCACACAGTCCGTACTTATACTGGCAGGAAAAAGAGGCAATTTGGAGGCCCTTGCACAAACTGGCTTTATTCTACCTAAGTTGCCCTCCCACAAGTGTGTACTCCGAAAGAGTGTTTAGTGCCGCCGCTCACCTTGTCAGCAATCGGCGTACGAGGTTACATCCAGAAAATGTGGAGAAGATGATGTTCATTAAAATGAATTATAATCAATTCCTCCGCGGAGACATTGACCAGCAGCAATTGCCTCCACAAAGTACACAGGGAGCTGAGATGGTGGATTCCAGTGGGGACGAATTGATAATCTGTGAGGAGGGGGATGTACACGGTGATATATCGGAGGGTGAAGATGAGGTGGACATCTTGCCTCTGTAGAGCCAGTTTGTGCAAGGAGAGATTAATTGCTTCTTTTTTGGGGGGGGTCCAAACCAACCCGTCATATCAGTCACAGTCGTGTGGCAGACCCTGTCACTGAAATGATGGGTTGGTTAAAGTGTGCATGTCCTGTTTTGTTTATACAACATAAGGGTGGGTGGGAGGGCCCAAGGATAATTCCATCTTGCACCTCTTTTTTCTTTTCTTTTTCTTTGCATCATGTGCTGATTGGGGAGGGTTTTTTGGAAGGGACATCCTGCGTGACACTGCAGTGCCACTCCTAGATGGGCCCGGTGTTTGTGTCGGCCACTAGGGTCGCTAATCTTACTCACACAGCTACCTCATTGCGCCTCTTTTTTTCTTTGCGTCATGTGCTGTTTGGGGAGGGTTTTTTGGAAGGGACATCCTGCGTGACACTGCAGTGCCACTCCTAGATGTGCCCGGTGTTTGTGTCGGCCACTAGGGTCGCTAATCTTACTCACACAGTCAGCTACCTCATTGCGCCTCTTTTTTTCTTTGCGTCATGTGCTGTTTGGGGAGGGTTTTTTGGAAGGGCCATCCTGCGTGACACTGCAGTGCCACTCCTAGATGGGCCCGGTGTTTGTGTCGGCCACTAGGGTCGCTTATCTTACTCACACAGCGACCTCGGTGCAAATTTTAGGACTAAAAATAATATTGTGAGGTGTGATGTGTTCAGAATAGGCTGAAAATGAGTGTAAATTATGTTTTTTGAGGTTAATAATACTTTGGGATCAAAATTACCCCCAAATTCTATGATTTAAGCTGTTTTTTAGGGTTTTTTTAAAAAAACACCCGAATCCAAAACACACCCGAATCCGACAAAAAAAATTCGGTGAGGTTTTGCCAAAACGCGGTCGAACCCAAAACACGGCCGCGGAACCGAACCCAAAACCAAAACACAAAACCCGAAAAATTTCCGGCGCTCATCTCTATGTATTTCAGAACCAGTATTCATTTATACAGAGAAACATCTCTAATGGAAGTCTGGTGGTGCACTCAGAGTCAGAGGGAAAACTGTAACAAATGGGTTAAAGAAGACTCTTGTTTGGGTGCACTCTTGTTGAAGTCATTATGACAGTATTAAAACATAACGGTTATTGTCAATGATTAAAATATGCTTCAGTATCCGCTCATGTTCTCCCCATGGAGTTAGTATACACATAAACAAAAACGCAGACAAAACAAACAGTAGGGTACAAGAAATAAAAATATATGTTCTGGTTTGGTCTATACCCAAAATAGACTGGCATAGGGATGTAGGCACCAATAGTCATACATCTATCTTATGCCTTACCAGTACAAGCAATGCTTGTTTTAATGGGACCTGAATAGGTCATGCGTATATAGGTACCTCGTATAACGGGAGTATCTATTCCATATCTCTGCTCTTACATATCATTCTCCAATGTCTAGAATGTTCCGTCTGCACAAAAAACTGTCTCCAATATCTGAGATGTTTTCTCGGCACATGAACCTAAGAAGTACGTCTATATAACAATCAGATTATCTGAGTTATACATTAGATGCCTGCCTGAGATTAATCAAAGGATAGATCAGAATTGAAAAGAAGAGGCAGAGGTGATCCTGCTGTTGGTATTGAGTTGGAAAGAACAATCTCAAATTACTACACTGGGTATTCTCTGAGGGTCACCCCACAGATACTGACCCAGCCCATCACCGTTTTGCTTCCAAGATCGGACGAGATTGGGCTTTAGCGGTGAGGTATGATAGTAAACAGTGAGTAGGGTATTCCACTCACCAATGAGAGTTCACCCAATCAATAGATTTTAGAAAAAGGTGTGGATCTGCTGTCTGCGTTAGACCAAGGATTAATCCCTGGAATCGTAGATGAGAGTTCACGGAATATTACAAAGATTTGAAGAGAAGAAGAAGGATAATCAAAATCTCCTGTTCACAATCAGAAACAATATATGATAGGCGTACTAGAACAATCAATTTTATACAGAGATATGTCATAGAAGAAAGCAGAAAGCAAATATATGATCTCTTCTGTATAAGAAATTATCTATGATTCCAGAAAAAACATTATGATTCCTTACATGTGCAGGATTGTCACCATGATTTGAATATTCATATTCAGTAATAGAACTCCTCACATGTGGCAATATATAACAATATAGGAGACCATTTCCTTGTGCACATATGTAGACTCATCTATACATCATATATTAGAGACCATTCATTTAGGGCAATATGTTGTATATTAGCCCTCATTCCGAGTTGTTCGCTCGGTAAAAATCTTCGCATCACAGCGATTTTCCGCTTAATGCGCATGCGCAATGTCCGCACTGCGACTGCGCCAAGTAAATTTGCTATGCACTTAGGAATTTTACTCACGGCATTTTCATCGTTCTGGCGATCGTAATGTGATTGACAGGAAATGGGTGTTACTGGGCGGAAACAGGCCGTTTTATGGGCGTGTGTGAAAAAACGCTACAGTTTCCGGAAAAAACGCAGGAGTGGCCGGAGAAACGGAGGAGTGTCTGGGCGAACGCTGGGTGTGTTTGTGACGTCAAACCAGGGACGACAAGCACTGAACTGATCGCAGATGCCGAGTAAGTCTGGAGCTACTCAGAAACTGCTACTAGGTGTGTAATCGCAATATTGCGAATACATCGTTCGCATTTTTAAGAATGTAAGATTCACTCCCAGTAGGCGGCGGCTTAGCATGAGCAAATCTGCTAAAATCCGTTGCGAGCGAACAACTCGGAATGAGGGCCCTTGTTCGCTGTGTTGCCTGTGTTCCTAAATAGTGTAGAAATTCTCCTATGTGTCAATTAAAATTCTGACTCCCATACGGGCCTATGAATGTGAAAATCTAACTTATGATACCAGATGCCGCCCAGATCCCTGGGTCAGTTGAGGGGGTATAATATAGTATAGTATTTGCTGTATTGCCCGCAGTCCCTGGGGTTTATTTACTAATATTCATGTTTTTGCCGTTTTTAAGGGTGTTTGAACTCGAATGGTATCGGGTGCATTTTACTGCAACTTTTTGAATCCTGATACGGTTATTCACTAAGCTGCCGAGTTTTGCACAATCGTTTTTTCCGATGTCGATGTGATTCGTAATATCAGGCAGTGTTTTACGGGAGTGATGAGTAAAACACTGCCTGACAAAACACAAGGAATCCCGGCCGGATCTGTGAGATCCATGCAGGGCTTCATTGTGTACCTTAAAAAGTTTTTTAAAGTCTTAAAAAATCTGAAAAAAATTGCGTGGGGTTCCCCCTCCTAAGCACAACCAGCCTCGGGCTCTTTGAGCCGGTCCTGGCTGAAAAAATATGGGGAAAAAAATGACAGGGGTTCCCCCATATTTCTTCAACCAGCACCGGGCTCTGCGCCTGGTCCTGGTTCCAAAAATACGGGGGACAAAAAGCGTAGGGGTCCCCCGTATTTTTGAAACCAGCACCGGGCTCCACTAGCCAGGTACATAATGCCACAGCCGGGGGACACTTTTATACTGGTCCCTGCGGCCCTGGCATTACATACCCAACTAGTCACCCCTGGCCGGGGTACCCTGGAGGAGTGGGGACCCCTTCAATCAAGGGGTCCCCCCCTCCAGCCACCCAAGGGCCAGGGGTGAAGCCCGAGGCTGTCCCCCCCATCCAAGGGCGGCGGATGGGGGGCTGATAGCCTTGTGAAAAATTGTGAATATTGTTTTTAGTAGCAGTACTACAAGTCCCAGCAAGCCTCCCCCTATGCGCTCCATTGTAGCCAATGGTGGGAACTTTGCGGTCAGAGGTTGAC
This sequence comes from Pseudophryne corroboree, assembly GCF_028390025.1. Taxonomy (NCBI): domain Eukaryota; kingdom Metazoa; phylum Chordata; class Amphibia; order Anura; family Myobatrachidae; genus Pseudophryne; species Pseudophryne corroboree. Next base: position 942,078,261 of record NC_086445.1, on the reverse strand, counting down.
CGAAAGTAACCTCACCTCTGACCGCAAAGTTCCCACCATTGGCTACAATGGAGCGCATAGGCGCTACATTGTATCTGTGCCGTGTGCAGCCTGACAGACACTACAGGAGCACACAGCCAATCAGGAGAGTGCCACGACGTGGCGCTCCCTGATTGGCTGAAGGGACCCTCTTTAACAGGAGTCAGGGGGGGTCCTGGCAGTCAGGGAAAGGGGTCCCATGTGTAAACATGGGACCCCTTTCAGTGCGTGGTCGGGTTTCCGTTTTTTTTTTTTGCCAAGTACGTGGATTATTCAAAGGTCGGATTCTACCCTGGATTATGTGAGTATAATTTTTAACACGGGTACCCCTAGGATTCTACATGTAAAAGAGGACCGAGCCTCGTGGGAACATAGGTAAGTATGTATGTATGGAGGTGTGCATGTATGTAATAAACTTATACTGTCACGGTGTGTGTGTCCTGTTTTTTTGGGGGTATTTTTTTAGTAGTAGTACTACAGGTACCAGCGGGCCCGGTTTTCCACCGCATGCTGGTACTTGTGGTTCCCCAAGTACCAGCTTGCGGGGGAGGCTTGCTGGGACTTGTAGTACTGCTACTAAAAACAATATTCACAATTTTTCACAAGGCTATCAGCCCCCCATCCGCCGCCCTTGGATGGGGGGGACAGCCTCGGGCTTCACCCCTGGCCCTTGGGTGGTTGGAGGGGGGGACCCCTTGATTGAATGGGTCCCCACTCCTCCAGGGTACCCGGCCAGGGGTGACTAGTTGGGTATGTAATGCCAGGGCCGCAGGGACCACTATAAAAGTGTCCCCCGGCTGTGGCATTATGTACCTGGCTAGTGGAGCCCGGTGCTGGTTTCAAAAATACGGGGGACCCCTACGCTTTTTGTCCCCCGTATTTCTGGAACCAGGCGCAGAGCCCGGTGCTGGTTGATTAAATATGGGGGAACCCCTGTAATTTTTCCCCCCATATTTTTTCAACCAGGACTGGCTCAAAGAGCCCGGGGCTGGTTATGCTTAGGGGGGGACCCCAGGCAATTTTTTTTCCCGATTTTACACTAAACAGACCCTTTCCCATAGATAGCCATGCACAGATCTCACTGATCCGTGCATGGTTATCCAAACTCGACTGGAAAAAGCAGGTCTATTTTTTTGCTGCTTTTTTTAACGAATCGAAAAAAAACAGACCCGCACTTGAGCACTCAGAAACTAACACCCAAATACGAATGAATAGTGAATGCCCGTATTCTATGAAATAACAGCCGCGTTTGACCGATGGTCTATTCATTCGTATTTCGGAACGTTGTCATTCAAACCATTACGAATAGACCAAACACTGCCGAGATTCAGTGGCGTAAGTTCGTCCCAGTTGCCCGAAGGCAAGATAAATATTGGTGCCCCCCTATTTCCTATATTAAGATAAATATATGTGTGTATGTGTGCGTTGTGTGTGTGTGTGTGTGTGTGTGTGTGTGTGTGTGGAGTGTTCTGAAAAAAATGATATACTGCATTTATACATTTAATTGTCTTTTATTTTAAAGGCCCTCATTCCGAGTTGTTCGCTCGGTATTTTTCATCGCATCGCAGTGAAAATCCGCTTAGTACGCATGCGCAATGTTCGCACTGCGACTGCGCCAAGTAACTTTACTATGAAGAAAGTAATTTTACTCACGGCTTTTTCATCGCTCCGGCGATCGTAATGTGATTGACAGGAAATGGGTGTTACTGGGCGGAAACACGGCGTTTCAGGGGCGTGTGGCTGAAAACGCTACCGTTTCCGGAAAAAACGCAGGAGTGGCCGGGGAAACGGTGGGAGTGCCTGGGCGAACGCTGGGTGTGTTTGTGACGTCAACCAGGAACGACAAGCACTGAACTGATCGCACAGGCAGAGTAAGTCTGGAGCTACTCTGAAACTGCTAAGTAGTTAGTAATCGCAATATTGCGAATACATCGGTCGCAATTTTAAGAAGCTAAGATTCACTCCCAGTAGGCGGCAGCTTAGCGTGTGTAACTCTGCTAAATTCGCCTTGCGACCGATCAACTCGGAATGAGGGCCTTAAATCACACATTTCTTAGCAGTCATACCCAGGATTAGAACCCATGACCTGTTACACTAACAGCAGACACTTTACTGATGGAGAGAAAGCATGAGAATGCTAACTATATGAAGTTGCGTGTAATTGTCAGAGAAGTATCTTCATATAGTTAAAATTCTCATATTTCCTATACAGGAGCAACAGCTTCATCAGTAAGGTGTCTGCTTCCAGTGTAATAGGTTGTGGTTTCTAATCCTGGGTATGACACTTGTAAAATGTGCATATTCAGTATAATAAAGAGGGTGTGATTTGCAGCTATCAATTAACTTAATTCAATTCAATGGTGTCACAGAATGGGAGGAGAGGTGCCCCCCTTCAGAGCAGGAGCCCGGCGGCAGATGACTCCGTTGCCTCCCAGAGTTCTGCCTCTGCCGAGATTGGTGCTTAGTGAATTCCCGGATTGGGACTTAGAAAAAAAAACACAAATCGGCCAAACTCGGATTTTTAGTAAATACTGGCCCCTGAGTGCTGTGGGAATTCTCCTATATGTCAAATAAGCTTCTGAAAACATGTAAGTATAAAAATATAAATCATGATACCAAATACCGCCCAGGTCCCTGGGTCAGTTGGAGAAACAACTTGCTGTGATGGCAGTCTCCCGAGATTAGGTCCTATAGCATATTGTAGGCTAGGAAAACGCGTTTCACCCATCTTGCGGGCTTGCTCACTTCCAATGCTTTGGGACTGCGGGCAATACAGCAAATACTATACTATATTATACCCCCTCAACTGACCCAGGGATCTGGGCGGCATCCGGTATCATAAGGTCAATCACCTAGCCACCAAACATCATTGATACCTCTTCCAACCACTTAGTAACCAGCCAACCCAGGAGTGTTACACATCCATCCAAGAATCAGGCCCAATGACCACATAAATTCTATTTATGATGATTGCACTGCCAATTCCGCTAATAATACCACAGGATGAAGCCAGTAGTGTCACTATGGGGATGCGGGCCACACATGGGTGTCACCCTCGAAACCCCAACATCATCCTGCAGCACTCAGCTCACAGAGGAGGAGTCAACAGTGCAGGCACAAGTCTCCAAGTGCAGCCCAGAATCTCTGGGGATCACCCCAGAGTGATGCAGTCGAGATTACCCATGAGGCCATACTCCCTTTATGTTAGGTCACACACCCTTTTGGCCCTGCACACTTCTGTCATGCGGGAGAGCTATTGAGTGTGCACCGGGTGTCACCAGACACCTCTGCCTCTCCCTGTTTTGCAGTGAAGATTGGGTCAAAAACAGGGCCATAACAAGCAGTGTGCTATGCACTGTGGGCACAAAACCGCTGGCAGCACCTGCATGGCCATGCCGTCACTGCACTAGCCCTGCTACTTCTCACACAGGCAGCTGGGCAGCGCTGCAGCTTCCCTTAACTCCTTATTCTCCGCCCCACCCGATGTCAGAAGAACAGACAGACATGTAAAAGGGTCGGCTGGTGGAAGCTGCTGTTCCGGAGCTTAACGTAAGTATAACACAAAGACACACACACACACACACACACACACACACACACACACGCGCACACACCTACCTCTACTTGGTGTTGTAAAAGGGTTCTCTACCTGGCGTAATGTGTAAAAAATGGCTCTACCTGGAATAATGTGGGGCAGGGGCTCTACCAGGTAAAATGTGGGACAGGGGCTCTACATGGAGTAATGTTTAAAATGGGGCTCTACCTGGAGTAGTGTGTAAAAGGGGCTCTACCTGGCGTAATGTATATAAGGGGCTCTACCTGGTGTAATGTGTATAAATGGTAACAACTGTGTGGTGTAATTTTAAGGGTAATATGAATTGGTATTATTTTGTAACCACGCCCCTTCCCATGAAGCCACGCCCTTATATGTTTGCCGTGCACTCTGTCCATATTTTACATATGAGGGTGAGGAGGTGGGCACAATTATGTTTCTGGCACAGGGCACCAAGATGTCTAGTTAGAGCTGTGGTCAGAAAACACATTGCTTGCAGGCCCCTTTGCCCAGCCTATTCTGTTAATGAATACAAGGAAAACTGAATTCACCCAGAAACCTGCTACCTGTGAATACAATCTAGCAGCTGTACTAGGCATGGAAAAATAAGCTGTGTTGGTAATTCTGATACAGTAATGACTCCAGCCCTCTCAAACCTTACACAAACCGTAATCTCACATTAATAATACATTCTTACAAAGAATCATTGCCATGGACATTTTTCTTATATTATTGGATGTGTCTGAAAGATTTAAAAGATAAATCTGTATGCTTATTGTCTTGGATTTCAGTATCATTTTATATCTTTGCTGTCAGGCAAGGTAGAAAACATATTGAGACTTATTCCATTACCTGAGTAAATCTTATCACTACTATTTATCTTAAAATATTCCAGTTATTGCCTAAAGGGACATTTCTGGATTAAAATTAGTGATAAACTTTTTACAGGTAATAGAATAAGAGGCAACAGAGAGAAAGAGAGAGAGAGGTTTCAGGCTAATGTGATTGTAACAACACAAAGAGCGCAACGCATTTCTCCAGAAGATGGATGAGAAAATATAAGATTATTGCTCTGCTGCTCTGACACTTCTGTGTACAATCAGATTTAGGAAGCGCTAGTACAAATACAAATCTTCGGTGCCAGCTGCTATGGTTCATTTTAGCAGTTTGATATTTTTATGCCTTAAAGCTTTTGTCTTAGACAAAATGACTGTTTTGGCGTTTGCCGAGCACTGGTGATGCTACGCACTTGTATACATTTTGTACCACGGTGTCATAGACTGGAGATCCTTTACTGGTCATATAATATACAGCTTATTTTGAAAGAGATGATCTTCTATGGTAGAATGAACCTGCTTTTTTTGGCACAGAGATGTCTAGGTGAATTGTTATTCAAATGTCAATCATCTCTGTCTAGGAAGTTGGGCCAAACTTCATCATGAATGCTGCTGGTGCGGAGGGCGCTTCTGCTTATGAAAAAAGTTTGTCTAACTGTGATACGCCATGCAATAAAGTCAGCGGCATTCATATCGATGCTAATACACAAAAGCCATTGCCTCTGCCTGTGTTTTAATGAATGTGTAATAAAAATGCTAATTGTAGGAATAATAGTTTTTATTATAAAAATGATATGCTTTTTTTTATATTTTCTTATGAACCTTTTTATCTTTAATATGCAGTGCAGTGTTTATACAGAATGTACTCAGAGGACCGCCAAGAGAACAGCTGGGCAGAAGTACCAGATTATACTGTCCAGCTGCTGAGGACGATGATGGAGGTGGCAGTGACGCCGAGAGGATGGGGGGAGCGGCTACTAATTACTTGGGCCCAGACTACTGGAGCGACCCAGGTCCGCTCTCCACCTCCCAAGAGTATACTTACCTTGATCTGGTAAGCGGTTCCTACTGCACTGCTGGTGCCATCGTCTCAGTGATAGACATCTTCGGGAAGATGGCGCCACACATTGAAAGAAAAGTATCTGGCACTGTGTCAGTCTTTGGTCTCTAGTGCACATGTGCCATCATCCCAAATGTCACTGGGAAGATGGTGCTGGCTGAGGAGGAGGGACCCACTTACCATACCAAGCATGATAAGATACGGTGCTTTTCTGAAACCCCCTCCCCCCTTCATCATCCTCCCCCCTGTGTGGCGCCCCCCTGTGTGATTTTTTTTTATTAATAAAATGATGGCAGACATTGACATGCCCCCTGTTTAGGCCACACCCCATCAGTACTCGGGCCCGGTGCTGCTCTCTACAGCCCTGGGAGGTGGGAGGTGTGGCAAAAGGTAAGTCTAGAAGCCACTAGCCTTGTACTGGGCATCCTAGGCACCGACTGTTGTACACAGTACTCTAATGTGTAATATGTAAGTCAAGAACAGGGTACGCAGTCAGGTTGCCGATGGTAACAATGTTGACAGTCATAATGTTGACACCAGAATATCGACATTTATTATGTCAACATGGTTAAAATGTACAGGAAAATGTTGACATGGACAGAAAGCTGATATTTAAAATGTTGACATTGTGAAAATGGTGACGTTAGGGTTAGGGGTTATGGTTAGAGTTTAGGGTTAGCATTAAGGTTAGTATTAAGGGTAGACTTACTTTAAAACCACATTGCCAACCACGTCTACATTTCAGTGTTGATATACTGAATTGTCGACATAATACCAACATGAACAACATGCCGACATAACGACCATGTTGGCATGATGACTTGCAACATTATTAATGTTGACCTAATTGTCCGAACCCCAAGCTTGGTTGTGATATAATATCCCAGCAAAAGATGCTTGGTTGGCGATAGAGATGCATAGACGATGCCCGCTATCAGACGCAGTTGGCACACTGTCTATGATGCTTATGTAAGTTACCGTAAATGAATGTAAATTTAAGTAAAAAATAAAATAAAAAATGAAAGTGCAACATTTGAAAACATCAAGCAATATGCATCCTACTCACTATCAGCAATGGATTTGTTGTGCTGAATCTTACCTTTTCCAAGGAAGTATCTATGGACTGTCTACAGGTTAAGTTCCAGCTTGCCCGATTGTTGTGAAGAACATTGATTTAGCATTCCCAATGATACGTTTAGAAAAGATTTAGCTGGTTATAGTGGCGGATGGCTCCATAATGCTGGAAAATAAATCAGGACTTGCAGCAGATGTCAAGAGTCTTGAAATGAATCTATTCTCTCTCTGCGAGCAGATGTCACAGTGTGGTGGAAATTTATAGGAAACTATAGGGATTCTTTTAGCGATTCAAATTAGCAGCATTGAAAGATGTCAACAAAAGGAAAAATGTTACTCAAATACCTTGAGTCAACATCCCAGCCCCGACATATGCTTATTTGTATTCATTTTTTTTTTCTAGCATAATAAAGAGTTTAAACTCCACTAAAAGGAAGCGGAACATACACCTTACTGAGAATGTGATGGGAATTAGAACCGATGAGAGATCCATTCAATCTTCTTGTCTTGCTACAACACTTGTACCTCTCATTATGCAATGCTGGAATGATTTATGCCGGGGATGCCAGATAGCACATTCTGGGCCTTTTGTGTAGGGATTGTGGGCCCCGGTACATCTGAACGGTTGTCAGGAGTAACGTAATTGGTGGAGAAATGACAGTCGCTATGCACACTGTGCTAGTTTTTCCGTTCAAGTCCAAAAAAGAGTTTAAACCCCATGCTTTGTATTATTCTTATCTAGAGTATGTGTATTAGGAGTTTCAGAGACTTGCATTAAGCAATACATTCTATACATCAGTACTTGTCAAACTTTTCTCGGTTGGGAACAATCTGTGTGAGACGAAATGTACAAGTTTGCATGAACCAAATGATATTGCAATGCTTTAAAATATTCAGAGACTGAAAATGGATGTAGTGGAGGAAATGACAAAATATGTTTCCGAGACAGTGCTGTTCCGTTTATTGTCGGTTTGAAGCTTTTTATTCGTCTAATATAATCAATTTTAGCCCCAGGTTGATTAATGTGCCTCAAATGCTACCGCCCCCACACCTAAAATCTCTGGGGCTCTTCCCAGCCCACTGGGCCTTGTGAGCAAGATTAGCCATTTTGGCATCATTGCTCCCAGTGTAATGCGCAGGGGTATCTGTATGAAAAAATGCATACATTAAGAACCGCCGCTGTATGACTTGCCCGTTCTTCCCAATCATAGGTTGTTTCCCACACCAGCATCTTGTGATGGGCTGGGAGTGTTTTGTTCATTTCACTTCTTTTGATTGTTTATTCTATGGAATTATATAAAAAAAAAAGTAAATTATGGTTTTGTGTTCTAGAAGTTCGGTAACTGCTCTCATCCAATTAGTAATGTCATCCAGGTGCATGAAAGGAAGGGTTATTCTGAATAAGAAACATTGGTATCCCCCAGCACACTGGATGACATCAGCAACAGGATTTGATAACTACTGTACATGGTGATAGAAATTTCAGAGATCTCAGTTGCACACATTTGCAAAGGTATTGGAAGCCCCCAGACCGCTTCAAGGCATCTGTGAGTATTGGCGGTACCTAACATTAAGGGGTATATTCAATTAGAGTCGGAAACTGCCGTCTTGTCGGAAAGACGTCAGTTTCCGACTGGAATAGGTCGGAAGGGGTTCCGACCTATTCAATCCGGGCTCAATTTTTCTGACAAGTCGAAAGATCCGACTTGTTGAAATACACGCGGATTGGCAATTTCAGCTGCCGAGCCGTGTGTATTGTTGGAAGCGTGGCCAAAGTCGACAGGTTTTAGCTCAGTTTCCGACAATGTCAATCATACTTTAAAAAAAGTCGAATTGACACTGACGGGAACGGCATTGAATAGAGAGTTGTCCGGTCCATTCCGTCGGAAAGGACCCGACAGCAATTGAATATACCCCATAGTCTAAGTCCGGGGCGCGACACCCCTCAAACCGGCAAGAGCCAGACACCCCAGGGCAGCACACCAGTGTGAGGTTAAAGTGTAAGTGAATATTAGGAAGCAGATGCTATATATAAAAGAAGAAGATACACATGAAAAAGGTAATTAAAAAAGTGATATTAGTAGAAAATTTTATGAAAGTGATATATAAAATGCTAAATTAAATGTTACAGTGTGCTACTCCAAAGCAGCCCAGCCCCACCAGTACAGGAAGCACCGCACCCCAAACTCATCTCCTAACCTGGACGTTTGTACTTGGAATTTTGCTGCTGAATGCCCTTCTGTCTTCCAAAGAACAAGCCTGTGCGGTGGTGCTGTGTTGTTAGACCGAGACCCTTATTGCTTTGCTAAGTATTTGCCCACCGCCAGAGGTGGATTTAGACCTCACTGGGCCCTAATATTAAACAATGTATTTGTTGAAAAGAGTCATATCTATTTATACATTCATTTTTGTTAAAAAAGAGTGCTCCAAAAAGCAATCTACTTCTTTTGTTGTCTCTTTTCAACAAATACATTGGGGTATATTTACTAAGCTCCCGATTTTGACCGATTTTGCGTTTTTTCTTCAAAGTGTCATCTCGGGAATTTACTAAGCACAAATCTCGGCAGTGATGAGGGCATTCGTATTTTTTTTGAAGTGCAAGAAAAAAAATACGAATGAATACACCATCGGTCAAATACGCCTGTTATTTTATAGAACTCGGTCATTTACTAAAATTTGTATTTCACAAACACTGCCGGCAATAGCCAAACACTGCCGTGAATAAATACAAATCGTAAAAAAAAGCAGTTTTAAAATAGACCTGCTTTTTTTTTTACCGTGTTCTGATAGGCATGCACGGATCCGTGAGATTCGTGCATGTTTATCATTGTGAAGGGGTAGGAAAGTGTTAATTAAAAAAAAAAAATGCGTGGGGTCCCCCCTCCTAAGCAAAACCAGCCTCGGGCTCTTTGAGCCGGTCCTGGTTGACAAAATATGGTGAAAAAAATGACAGGGGTTCCCCCATATTTCATAAACCAGCACCGGGCTCTGCGCCTGGTCCTGGTTCCAAAAATACGGGGGACAAAAAGCGTAGGGGTCCCCCGTATTTTTGAAACCAGCACCTGGCTCCACTAGCCAGGTACATAATGCCACAGCCGGGGGACATTTTTATAGTGGTCCCTGCGGCCCTGGCATTACATACCCAACTAGTCACCCCTGGCCGGGGTACCCTGGAGGAGTGGGAACCCCTTAAATCAAGGGGTCCCCCCCTCCAGCCACCCAAGGGCCAGGGGTGAAGCCCGAGGCTGTCCCACCCATCCAAGGGCGGCGGATGGGAGGCTGATAGCCTTTTGTAAAAAATGTGAATATTGTTTTTAGTAGCAGTGCTACAAGTCCCAGCAAGCCTCCCCCGCAAGCTGGTACTTGGAGAACCACAAGTACCAGCATGCAGAGAAAATCCGGGCCCGCTGGTACCTGTAGTACTACTACTAAAAAAATACCCCCCAAAAAACAGGACACACACACCGTGACAGTATAATTTTATTACATACATGCACACCTCCAAACATACATACTTACCTATGTTCACACGAGGCTCTGTCCTCTTGTCCCTGTAGAATCCTTGGGGTACCTGTGAAAAAAATTATACTCACATAATCCAGTGTAGATTCTGTCCTTTGTATAATCCACGTACTTGGCAAAACAATAAAACGGAAACCCGACCACGTACTGAAGTGTATCCAATGGTGGGAACTTTGTGGTCAGCGGTTGACCGAAAGTAACCTCGCCGCTGACCACAAAGTTCCCACCATTGGATACAATGGAGCGCATAGGCGCTACATTGTATCTCTGCCGTGTGCAGCCTGACAGACACTACAGGAGCACACAGCCAATCAGGAGAGTGCCACGACGTGGCGCTCCCTGATTGGCTGAAGGGACCCTCTTTGACAGGAGTCAGGTGGGGTCCTGGCAGTCGGGGAAAGGGGTCCCATGTGTAAACATGGGACCCCTTTCAGTGCGTGGTCCGTTTTATTGTTTTGCCAAGTACGTGGATTATACAAAGTACAGAATCTACACTGGATTATGTGAGTATAATTTTTTTCACAGGTACCCCAAGGATTCTACATGGAGAAGAGGACCGAGCCTCGTGTGAACATAGGTAAGTATGTATGTTTGGAGGTGTGCATGTATGTAATAAAATTATACTTTCACGGTGTGTGTGTCCTGTTTTTTTTGGGGTATTATTTTAGTAGTAGTACTACAGGTACCAGCGGGCCCGGTTTTCCTCCGCATGCTAGTACTTGTGGTTCTCCAAGTACCAGCTTGCGGGGGAGGCTTGCTGGGACTTGTAGTACTGCTACTAAAAACAATATTCAAATTTTTTACAAAAGGCTATCAGCCCCCCATCCGCCGCCCTTGGATGGGTGGGACAGCCTCGGGCTTCACCCCTGGCCCTTGGGTGGCTGGAGGGGGGGACCCCTTGATTTAAGGGGTTCCCACTCCTCCAGGGTACCCCAGCCAGGGGTGACTAGTTGGGTATGTAATGCCAGGGCCGCAGGGACCACTATAAAAGTGTCCCCCGGCTGTGGCATTATGTACCTGGCTAGTGGAGCCCGGTGCTGGTTTCAAAAATACATGGGACCCCTACGCTTTTTGTCCCCCGTATTTTTGGAACCAGGACCAGGCGCAGAGCCCAGTGCTGGTTTATGAAATATGGGGGAACCCCTGTCATTTTTTCCCCCATATTTTGACAACCAGGACCGGCTCAAAGAGCCCGAGGCTGGTTTTGCTTAGGGGGGGGACCCCACGCATTTTTTTTTTAGATTTTTAACAGTTTTTTTTTTTTTTTTACGAAAGGTGCCCAATGAAGCCCTGCACGGATCTCACAGATCCGGCCGAGATTCATTGTGTTAATGTCGGCAGTGTTTTACTATTCACTCCCGTAAAACACTGCCAAAAAATACGAATGACATCGACATCGGAAAACACGAAAATGCAGAATACGACAGCTTAGTAAATTAGTCGTAATAAATTAAAAAAGTTGCAAATTTACACTTTCAAAGTCATTCGTGTTTGAACTTTAACCTCATTCGGAAAAATACGAATTTTAGTAAATATACCCCATTGTTTAATGTTTGGTCTATTTGATTGCAGGAGCACCTCCAGCTTTTTGAATTTAATTCCTGAGGAGGAATATAATTATTAGCTGGTTTTTGATTCCAATATAGTATTAATATCTTAATTGAATAATCTGTGTCTGGTGCAGGATAAAAAATACAATACCACTCACTGGGCCCTAAACAAGACACCGTTCTGGGGACTCCCTTCCTCAAACAATCCTAAGTGTGCCCCCACCAATTGTAGCAGACAGGTCCTGCCCCCCCCCAGTCATTGTATGCTCCCCAATATACCCATACCCGATTATAGCTGGTGGATGATAGTTGTACTAGTGTATTGATTATTATTTATTACCAGTTATTTATATAGCGCACACATATTCTGCAGCACTTTAGAGAGAACATTTGGCCATTCACATCAGTCCCTTCCTCAGTGGAGCTTACAATCTATATTCCCTACCACATGTACATATTCACGCTAGGGTTAATTTTTTTGGGAGCCAATTAACCCATCAGCATATTTTTGGATTGTGGGAGGATACCGGAGTACCTGGAGGAAACTCATGTAAGTATGGGGAGAATATACAAACTCCACACAGTTAGGGCCATGGTGGGAATTGAATCCATGACCTCAGTTCCGTGAGGCAGTAATGCTAACCATTACGCCATCCGTGCTCCCTTAAAATCACACCTGCCAGCTATCTAGTTACTGACAGGCTGGAAGTATTCAGCCATCCCAGCACTCTGAATTTTCTGCGAAAATCAGAAATGCCCTCACAACTCCATGATCTGCCGGCGAGCCCCCTGGGACCCGTCAGGCCCTTGCGGCTGCTTTAGATGCCTACTGGTAAATCCGCTACTGCACGGATGGGGGACCTGCTAAAAGGGGACAGGTGATGTGCTACAATCAGTATGTGTGTGTGTGGGGGAGGAGGCACTGATATATAATGCAGGCACCCATACTTTTTAATTCTTATTATTATTACACCCAATTACATTAGTGCTGACTGCATTATAGTGCGCCCCCCCCCCCCCCTTACTGATTTTAGCAGGCTGGTAGGTCCCCCATCCCTTATAATACCCATTATTACCCCCCTCAGTCAGTGTGACTGTATTGATTATATATCAGTGCCCCACTGATTGCAGCAGGCATCTCCCGAACACAGTAGTACTTAAAATACAGTATTATAGCATATTGATATATTACCAGTCAGTATGTGTCTCCTCCCCAGCCATGACCGTCGCAGGCAGATGTTTATTATAAAGCACACACATATTCCGCAGCGCTTTACAGAGAATATTTGGCCATTTACAATTTTCCCTGCCCCTTTGGAATCTAAAATCTATTCCCTACCACATGTACATGCACAGGGTTAAATTATGTTGGCAGACAATTAATCTATCAGTATATTTTTGGATTGTGGGAGGAAACCGGAGTACCTTGAGGAAACCCATGCAAGTGCGGGGAGAATATACAAACTCCACACAGTTAGGGCCAAGGTGGGAATCGAACCCAAGACCTCAGTGCTGTGAGGCAGTAATGATAACCATTACACCATCCATATTGCCACACTGTACTTAAAATAATACTGAGACCAACAGGGCCCTAAGCAGCTGCTTTGGTTGCCTTATGGTAAATCCTCCTCTGCCCACCGCAACTCCCTTGGAGGGTGAGAGACTTTATTTGGGATCAGTGCAATTTTCCATTTCTGCTGTTTACAATTATTTCCATTTCTGCTGTATATATTTTATTGTGTATATTAAAAGTGTGTTTTTATCAGAAACACTTTCCAGTTTTATTTACATCTTGCTTAAATAACACAGGATTACCAAAAAAACTTTGCTCACTTTGTATCACAACTGTTGTTTACTGTAACGTATTGGTTAGGAGCAGAGGCGTAGCGTGGAGACATGACACCCGCAGCAGGGCCATGTCACGGCGCCCCCACCCACCACCACACATACATACAGACATACATAAACACACACATATACACAGATATATACACACACAAACACACTGTATACAAAGATATATACACATAAACACACATATGCACACAGACATACTGTATACACACATTTACAAACAAACACATTTACACACACAAACACATACATACACATATACACACAGTATACACACATTAATTCTCACCAAGTGGGCAGCAGCAGAGCAGCTCCTCGTTCTAGCCTGGAGGGGCAGAGCTTCTATGTGATTGACAGACTGTGAGTAGAAGGAAAGGACTGAGGAAAGGGAAGGGGTGGCCACCACACTGCTTGCATGTTTCATATCACTGAATGCAGATACCTGACAGCCAGGAAGCATCATCTGACAAGCCTCCAAACCTCCCCACTTCCCTAACAACACACCACACTACACTGCACTGGACTCTCTGCAATCAGTGACATGGAACATGCAGGCAGTGTGGTGGCCACCCCTTTCCTCTCTTCTAGTCATCTCTTCCTAGCCCGAGATCCCGGCTCTCAACTCTGTTACAGGCAGCCGGCACCTTCTGTCTCCAGCGGCGCCTAGAGCTCGAGCTCCACCCTCCCTACGCCCCTGGTTAGGAGGCCCCTTCTCACTCACTGTTCTGCTTGGCAGAGCAACAGGTGAGTAGATGTCATGGTGTCTATTCATTGGAGAGAGGGACTGGGGGCATGTCCAGCAGTTCCCAAAGCACTGGGCATGCCCCCAGCATTATTAAAATGGGGGCATGGCTTGTAAGTACAGCAATACCCACAATGCCACGCCCCACAGCCATAAGGCTACATCCCTTTTTCAGACCAGTTGTGTTTTACACAAAGGGGGTCATTCCGAGTTGTTCGCTCGTTATTTTTTTCCGCTACGGAGCGATTAGCACAAAAGTTTGGTATTTTACTCACGGCGTAACAAAGTTTTTTCATCGTTCTGGTGATCGGAGTGTGATTGACAGGAAGTGGGTGTTTCTGGGCGGAAACTGGCCGTTTTCTGGGAGTGTGCGGAGAAACGCTGGCGTTTCTGGGGAAAAAGCGGCAGTGTCTGAAGAAATGGGAGAGTGTCTAGCCGAACGCTGGGCGTGTTTGTGACGTCAAACCAGGAACGAAACTGACTGAACTGATCGCAGTGTAGGAGTAAGTCTCGAGCTACTCAGAAACTGCTAAGAAATTTCTATTCGCAATTCTGCTAATCTTTCGTTCGCAATTCTGCTATGCTAAAATACACTCCCAGAGGGCGGCGGCTTAGCGTGTGCAATGCTGCTAAAAGCAGCTAGCGAGCGAACAACTCGGAATGAGGGCCACAGTTGGGAGGTATGTGATAATCCTGCAGTACTGTCTACCGAACACTCCACAAATAATGACCAGTGTTCTAATCATACATTAAACATGAATTCTCCTTTCCCGAGGTTATAATGGTTTAGGCGCCAGCGCATCAGCAGTAGATTGACATCAGGAATGAAGGTTGACATTAGCGAGATGAAGAGCACATTTGGAATAAAACAATTTAATATTCTTAGTATCAACTTTCCAACACTATTTCACGGTTGTGTTTTGCATTTAGCATCTTTATTATTTCCACACAAAAATAAGATGGAGTAATTAGCAGGCTTTTATCAATGATTTCTGTTTTGAGCTTGTTCTGGGGTAAGGCAAGTAACTGTCTTGTCCTAACTATAAACTCAAATTTCTCAACTTTGTACCAAACACCCCTCCCCCCTTCCTCCCCATTTCTCTCTTTTAGGGGCCTACTCATTGTCAGGAGTCGAACGGCGAGTTGTAGCGGTGGATACTTAATTACAGGAGCAATTCGGTATTGCTCCAGTGTGGGAACAGCTGCTCCGAAAAACTACTGTCTCTTGATCGATCAGTTTCACCGATACTCACCAGTAGGATCCCTATTCTGTCATCCTACTCATGGGAAGGAGCGACTGCCGGTAATCAGTGCCATCTGAAGATGGCGTTTATTCTTGCAAGCAAACTTGAAGATTGCAGAATATTAGGCAGCCCTGTCGGCTGTCGGGCCCTTAATAATGAATGTGCCTGTTACATAAAACATGCGGAGACTAGTGTTTCTGCATTAGTGATAATGAATAGGCCCCTTAGCAACAACCCCATAAAGGAGCAAATTGGAAATATTCATGTTACTTTTCCTGCTCTAAAGCTGGGTACACACATAGACGATAGTGTGAACCCAGCAATATCATCAGCGACGGGTCCCGACGGCGGAGAGGGGTGTGGGGGCCATGCTGCATGCAGCAGCATGGCATTGTTAACGACATCCCCAGATTTGCCTTCATGTACAGACAACTTTTTACAAGCGATCGCAGCCCTGCTAAGCTAAAATACACTCCCCCATAGGCGTGGACTATTGATCGCAGCAGCAGCTAAAAGTTGCTGGATGCGATCAACTCGGAATGACCACCCATATGTCATTCAGATCCGTCAGAATCGGGCATATCGTCCATAATGTCGTCTAGTGCGGTTTACACTGACTTCTTGCCAGTTTTGCTCACTGCCCCAGCGCAAACCAGCAAAGTACTGGTATTTAAACCCTGTAAAGAGAGTACAAACCTATGACCTCTGATGAAGCCACTGACCATTAATACAGGTGGAGAAATGGGTAAGAACCCTTTAATCTTTGCAGAGCCGGCCATAGGCATAGGCAAATTAGGCAATTGCCTAGGGCATCTGGTATGCCTAGGGGCATCAGCAGCTTCTGCTGATTAAAATGATATGCGGCATGCCTATATTCTGTGTGTAGCATATCATATGCAGATACAGCCACAGTCTCACACAGTATATAGGCATGCTGCATATCATTTTAATCAGCAGAAGCTGCTTATGCAGCCTAGCTACATAGCAATGCAAATAAGATGCATTTTAATAAAAAAAGGTGCCCGACATTAGCATTGAGGCAAGATTTATGAAGACACATCTGTATCCAAGCAGAGGCAGAGGTCACAGTGTTAGTGGCAGTGTGAGTGCTGTGTGCATGTGAGTGGGTTGGTTGTGCAGTAGTGTGTAGTGTTCGGAATATGTGTAAGGAGCATTATGTGTGTCATGTAAAAATGCATTAATAATGTGCAGCATATGTGTAAGGGGCACTATGTGTGTCATTATGTGTATAAGGGCTTTAATAATGTGCGGCATATGTGTAACAGGGTACTACTGTATGTATGTCATTATATGTATAGGGACACTAATAATGTGCAGCAAATGTGTAGGGGGCACTATGTGTGTCATTATGTGTATAAGGGCATTAATAATGTGTGGCATATGTGTAAGGGACATTATGTGTAAAAGGGCATTAATAAAGGTGGTCATAATGTGTATGACGCATTGGGGGAGATTCAAATGTTTGAAAAGTTAGTTGGGAGTCTGTTTTTTCCTATCTAATAGACAGGAAAAAACATACACCCAATGACTTTTCAAACATTTGAATCTCCCCCATTATGTTTCTAAGGACATTAATGATGTGTCTCATGATGTGTAAGGGACATTACTGTGTGGATGTTAGGCGCCGGGGTCCGCTTGTCCACGCGACCCGGCGCCTAGCAACTAGGGACGCCGTGCACGTACAGCCGCCGGCTCCCTAGCAGCGCTAGACGCCGGGCGCGCTGAAGCCGCACGGACCCTAGCAACGGGGACGCCACTGGCGGACCGCGTTCCCCGTTGCTGGGTTTTAGGATTTAATGCGTTCACCTGTTCTCTGGCTGTGCAGCAAGGCAGCTGCACGGCATTTAGTCCAATCAGCCTCTAAACAGCTGATTGGAGGACTCCCTGTTAAGTACACTCCCAGGGCTTCTCACAGACGCCGGTAATAGCTTCCTGCATGCTGCCTTTGTTTGCCGAGAGTCTGTTTCCAGTCCTGCTGTATCCGGTCATTCCAGTCCTCAGAAGTCCTGTACTCGGGAGTTACCATCTCGTCCCTGGAGTCCTGACTGATCACCGTTTTATATCCAGTGGTGTTCGTGAGTTGCGGCTCTGCCGTGTGTTGCGGCTCAGCCGCTTTACCTTTTATATTTTGTGTTTGGAGCATTTGCGGAGGGTCCGCTTCCACAAGTCCTCTCTGGTACTCGGCGGTGCCGGGTAGGAGAATTGGACAAGTGGATATTTTGGTTGTCCTTTTCCTTGGCGGTTTCTCCGCACATATTATAGTTTTGAGTTTGCTTAGCCCCTGGCCTGGTTGTTTACTTAGAGGACCTCTTGTTATCACCCTGTCTCGGGTTTCCCTTTGTCTCTCATTAAGACCGGGGGGCATCGAAGTTGGGCAGACATAATCCGCCCTTCAAACGCGGCTGCCAAGGGCTCAAGAAACCATAGTCTCACAGGGGATTTCTGACAACACGGGTGAGACAACAGAGTTAGGGCGCCAGGGGCTATTTTCCTGTCCTGCTCCCTTCCCCAGCATTCCGTTCCAGTGCTCCGGTCCTTGCCATAAGATCTCCTCTGACCAGAGTGCTGGAATCATAACATTATTACCGGCCAAACCAAAACTTAAAATTAAACGGGGTTTAATTTTTTCTCATTCAGTTTTGTGAGAGTTTATCGGCCTCATGAATCCAACAGGTTTAGGGCCAAATCCTGGTCAGCTCTTAGTCAGCCAGATTCAAGAACTTACTCAGATGGTTCAGGATCTTTCTCTTCGGGTGAAGTCGCAGGAAGATCTTTTGCGAGCTTCCCCAAGGGTAGTCCCTGAACCAAAGATGCATTTGCCTGACCGTTTTTCTGGTGATAGAAAAGAGTTTTTTAATTTTAAAGAATCCTGTAAACTTTATTTTCGTTTAAGACCGATTTCCTCGGGTACTGAATCTCAGCGGGTCGGGATTATTATTTCTTTGCTCCAGGGGGATCCTCAGACCTGGGCATTTGGTTTAAGAGCAGAGGATCCGGCATTGTTGTCAGTTGACGCTTTTTTTGAGTCTTTAGGGCTCTTGTATGATGACCCTGATAGAGAGGCGTCCGCTGAAAGTCAGTTGCGCGCTCTCAGACAGGGTAGAAATCCTGCGGAGGTTTATTGTACGGAGTTTCGCCGTTGGTCGAACGACTGTGGCTGGAATGACCCAGCCCTGCGCAGTCAGTTTCGCCTCGGCTTATCAGAGTCTATAAAAGACAGTCTCCTTCAGTACCCCGCTCCTGAGACTCTCGATAAACTCATGGAGCTTTCTATTAAGATTGATCGTCGTCTCAGAGAGCGGAGGGCTGAAAAAGGAGCACCTGTAAGCTCAACTCCGTGTGTATATTCCATTCCTGAAGACGTAGAGGAGCCCATGCAGATGGGTCTCTCCCGGCTGTCTCCTGAAGAAAGAGCCAGAAGGCAAAATTCTGGTCTTTGTCTGTACTGTGGGGGTAAGGGACATTTTGCTCGTAATTGTCCGAACAAGTCGGGAAATGCTTTGACCAGGTGAATTGTGAGGGGGTTCACCTAGGTCTGCAGCTTATCTCCTCGAATAACTCCCTTTTAGTCCCAGTTAAAGTTTCCTTTGGCAGCCTCAGTTCTTCGGTGTCGGCTTTTGTTGACAGTGGAGCTGCAGGAAACTTTATGGACTTAACTTGGGCTAAGGCCTTAGGCATTCCTCAGTTACCTTTGGGTAGGTGTGTCACCATGCATGGCTTAGATGGGAGTCCGCTGTCTAATGGGATTATTTCTCTCCGTACACCCCCTGTACTACTTACAGTAGGAGCTCTACATTCCGAGAAAATCGAGTTCTTTCTTACACATTTGCCCAGCAGTTCCAGTTGTTCTGGGTCACCCTTGGCTGGCCTTTCATAATCCCACCATTGATTGGCGGTCGGGGGAGATTTCACAATGGGGTACTTTTTGTGATAAGGAATGTATCACGTTTCCAGTCAGAGTAGCAGCTATCATTCCAGAACCCATTCTGGTGGAATACCAGGAGTTTGCTGATGTTTTCTCCAAAGGCAATGCGGACATTCTGCCTCCCCATCGGCCTTATGATTGTGCTATTGAGTTAATTCCTGGTGCCGCATTGCCAAAGGGAAGATTATATGCATTATCCGGGCCAGAAACTGCGGCTATGAATGATTATGTAAAGGAGAGCCTTGAGAAAGGATTTATTAGACCATCAAAATCTCCTTTAAGTGCAGGCTTCTTCTTTGTGGAGAAAAAGGATGGCTCGCTTAGACCTTGCATTGATTTTAGAGCCCTGAATAAGATCTCAGTTAAAAACACCTATCCTTTGCCGTTGATTTCTGTACTCTTTGATCAGTTTCACCGATACTCACCAGTAGGATCCCTATTCTGTCATCCTACTCATGGGAAGGAGCGACTGCCGGTAATCAGTGCCATCTGAAGATGGCGTTTATTCTTGCAAGCAAACTTGAAGATTGCAGAATATTAGGCAGCCCTGTCGGCTGTCGGGCCCTTAATAATGAATGTGCCTGTTACATAAAACATGCGGAGACTAGTGTTTCTGCATTAGTGATAATGAATAGGCCCCTTAGCAACAACCCCATAAAGGAGCAAATTGGAAATATTCATGTTACTTTTCCTGCTCTAAAGCTGGGTACACACATAGACGATAGTGTGAACCCAGCAATATCATCAGCGACGGGTCCCGACGGCGGAGAGGGGTGTGGGGGCCATGCTGCATGCAGCAGCATGGCATTGTTAACGACATCCCCAGATTTGCCTTCATGTACAGACAACTTTTTACAAGCGATCGCAGCCCTGCTAAGCTAAAATACACTCCCCCATAGGCGTGGACTATTGATCGCAGCAGCAGCTAAAAGTTGCTGGATGCGATCAACTCGGAATGACCACCCATATGTCATTCAGATCCGTCAGAATCGGGCATATCGTCCATAATGTCGTCTAGTGCGGTTTACACTGACTTCTTGCCAGTTTTGCTCACTGCCCCAGCGCAAACCAGCAAAGTACTGGTATTTAAACCCTGTAAAGAGAGTACAAACCTATGACCTCTGATGAAGCCACTGACCATTAATACAGGTGGAGAAATGGGTAAGAACCCTTTAATCTTTGCAGAGCCGGCCATAGGCATAGGCAAATTAGGCAATTGCCTAGGGCATCTGGTATGCCTAGGGGCATCAGCAGCTTCTGCTGATTAAAATGATATGCGGCATGCCTATATTCTGTGTGTAGCATATCATATGCTGATACAGCCACAGTCTCACACAGTATATAGGCATGCTGCATATCATTTTAATCAGCAGAAGCTGCTTATGCAGCCTAGCTACATAGCAATGCAAATAAGATGCATTTTAATAAAAAAAGGTGCCCGACATTAGCATTGAGGCAAGATTTATGAAGACACATCTGTATCCAAGCAGAGGCAGAGGTCACAGTGTTAGTGGCAGTGTGAGTGCTGTGTGCATGTGAGTGGGTTGGTTGTGCAGTAGTGTGTAGTGTTCGGAATATGTGTAAGGAGCATTATGTGTGTCATGTAAAAATGCATTAATAATGTGCAGCATATGTGTAAGGGGCACTATGTGTGTCATTATGTGTATAAGGGCTTTAATAATGTGCGGCATATGTGTAACAGGGTACTACTGTATGTATGTCATTATATGTATAGGGACACTAATAATGTGCAGCAAATGTGTAGGGGGCACTATGTGTGTCATTATGTGTATAAGGGCATTAATAATGTGTGGCATATGTGTAAGGGACATTATGTGTAAAAGGGCATTAATAAAGGTGGTCATAATGTGTATGACGCATTGGGGGAGATTCAAATGTTTGAAAAGTTAGTTGGGAGTCTGTTTTTTCCTATCTAATAGACAGGAAAAAACATACACCCAATGACTTTTCAAACATTTGAATCTCCCCCATTATGTTTCTAAGGACATTAATGATGTGTCTCATGATGTGTAAGGGACATTACTGTGTGGATGTTAGGCGCCGGGGTCCGCTTGTCCACGCGACCCGGCGCCTAGCAACTAGGGACGCCGTGCACGTACAGCCGCCGGCTCCCTAGCAGCGCTAGACGCCGGGCGCGCTGAAGCCGCACGGACCCTAGCAACGGGGACGCCACTGGCGGACCGCGTTCCCCGTTGCTGGGTTTTAGGATTTAATGCGTTCACCTGTTCTCTGGCTGTGCAGCAAGGCAGCTGCACGGCATTTAGTCCAATCAGCCTCTAAACAGCTGATTGGAGGACTCCCTGTTAAGTACACTCCCAGGGCTTCTCACAGACGCCGGTAATAGCTTCCTGCATGCTGCCTTTGTTTGCCGAGAGTCTGTTTCCAGTCCTGCTGTATCCGGTCATTCCAGTCCTCAGAAGTCCTGTACTCGGGAGTTACCATCTCGTCCCTGGAGTCCTGACTGATCACCGTTTTATATCCAGTGGTGTTCGTGAGTTGCGGCTCTGCCGTGTGTTGCGGCTCAGCCGCTTTACCTTTTATATTTTGTGTTTGGAGCATTTGCGGAGGGTCCGCTTCCACAAGTCCTCTCTGGTACTCGGCGGTGCCGGGTAGGAGAATTGGACAAGTGGATATTTTGGTTGTCCTTTTCCTTGGCGGTTTCTCCGCACATATTATAGTTTTGAGTTTGCTTAGCCCCTGGCCTGGTTGTTTACTTAGAGGGCCTCTTGTTATCACCCTGTCTCGGGTTTCCCTTTGTCTCTCATTAAGACCGGGGGGCATCGAAGTTGGGCAGACATAATCCGCCCTTCAAACGCGGCTGCCAAGGGCTCAAGAAACCATAGTCTCACAGGGGATTTCTGACAACACGGGTGAGACAACAGAGTTAGGGCGCGAGGGGCTATTTTCCTGTCCTGCTCCCTTCCCCAGCATTCCGTTCCAGTGCTCCGGTCCTTGCCATAAGATCTCCTCTGACCAGAGTGCTGGAATCATAACATTATTACCGGCCAAACCAAAACTTAAAATTAAACGGGGTTTAATTTTTTCTCATTCAGTTTTGTGAGAGTTTATCGGCCTCATGAATCCAACAGGTTTAGGGCCAAATCCTGGTCAGCTCTTAGTCAGCCAGATTCAAGAACTTACTCAGATGGTTCAGGATCTTTCTCTTCGGGTGAAGTCGCAGGAAGATCTTTTGCGAGCTTCCCCAAGGGTAGTCCCTGAACCAAAGATGCATTTGCCTGACCGTTTTTCTGGTGATAGAAAAGAGTTTTTTAATTTTAAAGAATCCTGTAAACTTTATTTTCGTTTAAGACCGATTTCCTCGGGTACTGAATCTCAGCGGGTCGGGATTATTATTTCTTTGCTCCAGGGGGATCCTCAGACCTGGGCATTTGGTTTAAGAGCAGAGGATCCGGCATTGTTGTCAGTTGACGCTTTTTTTGAGTCTTTAGGGCTCTTGTATGATGACCCTGATAGAGAGGCGTCCGCTGAAAGTCAGTTGCGCGCTCTCAGACAGGGTAGAAATCCTGCGGAGGTTTATTGTACGGAGTTTCGCCGTTGGACGAACGACTGTGGCTGGAATGACCCAGCCCTGCGCAGTCAGTTTCGCCTCGGCTTATCAGAGTCTATAAAAGACAGTCTCCTTCAGTACCCCGCTCCTGAGACTCTCGATAAACTCATGGAGCTTTCTATTAAGATTGATCGTCGTCTCAGAGAGCGGAGGGCTGAAAAAGGAGCACCTGTAAGCTCAACTCCGTGTGTATATTCCATTCCTGAAGACGTAGAGGAGCCCATGCAGATGGGTCTCTCCCGGCTGTCTCCTGAAGAAAGAGCCAGAAGGCAAAATTCTGGTCTTTGTCTGTACTGTGGGGGTAAGGGACATTTTGCTCGTAATTGTCCGAACAAGTCGGGAAATGCTTTGACCAGGTGAATTGTGAGGGGGTTCACCTAGGTCTGCAGCTTATCTCCTCGAATAACTCCCTTTTAGTCCCAGTTAAAGTTTCCTTTGGCAGCCTCAGTTCTTCGGTGTCAGCTTTTGTTGACAGTGGAGCTGCAGGAAACTTTATGGACTTAACTTGGGCTAAGGCCTTAGGCATTCCTCAGTTACCTTTGGGTAGGTGTGTCACCATGCATGGCTTAGATGGGAGTCCGCTGTCTAATGGGATTATTTCTCTCCGTACACCCCCTGTACTACTTACAGTAGGAGCTCTACATTCCGAGAAAATCGAGTTCTTTCTTACACATTTGCCCAGCAGTTCCAGTTGTTCTGGGTCACCCTTGGCTGGCCTTTCATAATCCCACCATTGATTGGCGGTCGGGGGAGATTTCACAATGGGGTACTTTTTGTGATAAGGAATGTATCACGTTTCCAGTCAGAGTAGCAGCTATCATTCCAGAACCCATTCTGGTGGAATACCAGGAGTTTGCTGATGTTTTCTCCAAAGGCAATGCGGACATTCTGCCTCCCCATCGGCCTTATGATTGTGCTATTGAGTTAATTCCTGGTGCCGCATTGCCAAAGGGAAGATTATATGCATTATCCGGGCCAGAAACTGCGGCTATGAATGATTATGTAAAGGAGAGCCTTGAGAAAGGATTTATTAGACCATCAAAATCTCCTTTAAGTGCAGGCTTCTTCTTTGTGGAGAAAAAGGATGGCTCGCTTAGACCTTGCATTGATTTTAGAGCCCTGAATAAGATCTCAGTTAAAAACACCTATCCTTTGCCGTTGATTTCTGTACTCTTTGATCAGTTACGTTCTGCTGTGATTTTTTCTAAAATTGACCTTAGAGGAGCGTACAACCTCATCCGAATTAAATCTGGAGATGAGTGGAAAACGGCCTTCAGTACTCAGTCGGGTCACTACGAGTACCTGGTGATGCCGTTCGGCTTGTCTAATGCTCCAGCAGTTTTTCAAGATCTCATTAACGATGTGCTCCGTGACTTCCTAGGGAAATTCGTGGTCGTTTACTTAGACGACATCCTGATTTATTCTGAATCAATGGAACAACATGTTACCCAGGTGCGTCTGGTTCTTCAAAAGTTACGTGAGAATCATTTATGCCAAGCTGGAGAAGTGTGAGTTTCATGTCACGGAAGTATCTTTTTTAGGGTACATTATTTCCCCTCGGGGATTTTCCATGGAACCAAAGAAGCTCCAGGCCATCCTTAGTTGGGCACAACCCACCAATTTAAAAGCAATTCAGCGCTTTTTAGGGTTTGCGAATTATTATAGGAGGTTCATTCATTCTTTTTCTGACCTGGTTGCTCCCATTGTAGCTCTGACAAAGAAAGGAGCGGATCCTACCAACTGGTCACGTGAAGCTGAGTTGTCCTTCCGGGCCTTGAAACAAGCCTTTGTCTCGGCTCCAGTCCTCAGACATCCCAATCCGGAATTGCCCTTTGTTGTGGAGGTTGATGCCTCGGAGGTTGGAGTGGGGGCTATCCTTTCTCAAAAGAATCCGGAGTCTCTGGAGTTACATCCTTGTGCCTTTATGTCCAGGAAATTCTCTTCCGCTGAATCCAACTATGACGTTGGTAATCGGGAGCTACTGGCGGTAAAGTGGGCTTTCGAGGAGTGGAGGCATTGGCTGGAGGGAGCAAAACATACTATTTCAGTATTGACTGACCATAAAAACCTGCAATACATCGAATCGGCTAAACGGCTTAATGCCCGGCAGGCACGTTGGGCTTTATTTTTTACTCGTTTCAAATTTATAATCACTTTCAGGCCTGGTTCCAAGAATACTTAGGCTGATGCCCTGTCACGCAGCTTTCTTCCGGTTCACAATAACAGTCCTGTTACTCCCATACTTCCATCTTCGGTCATCTGGGCAGGCCTCACACAAGATTTATTTACCCAGTTAAAACAGCTTCAACACCAAGCTCCTGGAAATACTCCTGCTGGTCGTCTTTACGTCCCTGAGTTTTTGAGAGCTACTGTTTTAACGGAATTCCATGATAACAAAGTTTCCGGGCATCCGGGAATCTCTAAGACTTTGGAGTTAGTCTCTCGCTCAGTATGGTGGCCTGGTCTTTCTAAAGACGTTAAGGAGTTTGTTTATTCATGTCAGGTTTGTGCACAGCATATGGTTCCCCGTTCCTTGCCTATCGGGCAACTTATGCCCTTAAATGTTCCTCTCAGGCCATGGTCCCATATTTCCATGGATTTTGTGGTTGACCTTCCCCTTTCAGCCGGATTCCGAGTCATATGGGTGGTAGTGGACCGTTTTAGCAAGATGGCTCATTTTATTGCTCTCCCCCGATTGCCTTCTGCCCAAGGGTTGGCAGTTTTGTTTCTCCGCCATGTTTTCAGACTTCATGGGTTGCCTACTGATATTGTTTCTGATCGGGGTCCACAATTCATCGCACAATTCTGGAAATGTTTTTGTGCCTCATTAAAGATGAAATTGTCGTTAACATCCGGTTACCACCCACAATCCAACGGGCAAACCGAGCGAGTTAACCAATCATTGAAACAGTATTTGCGCTTGTATTCTGCCAAACTCCAGAATGATTGGTCCGAGTTTCTTCCGTTGGCGGAGTTTGCTTACAATAATTCTTGTCATTCCTCCACTAAAGAGTCTCCATTCTTTTCAGTTTTTGGTTTTCACCCCAGAGCTAATTCTTTTTTTCATCATTCCTCAGTCTCCTCGCTAACCTTAACCTCCCATCTCAGAGCCATTTGGAAAAAAGTGCACCTTGCTCTCAGAAAAGCGGCCTTTCGAGAGAAGAAATTTTCTGACAGGCTCCGACGTCCTTGCACTTTTAAGGTGGGAGATAGGGTATGGTTGTCGACTCGTAACATCAGGCTTCGACAATCCTCGGCTAGATTGGGACCCAAATTTATTGGGCCATTTCTTATTATTAAAAGAGTTAACCCAGTTGCCTTTCGGTTACGTTTACCAAGATCTATCAGGATTGGAAATACGTTTCATTGTTCCCTGTTGAAACAATACGTTTCTTCCAGTAGATTTCCTCGGAGGATCTCTCAGGGTAGATCTCCGGTGGATGTACAGGGACAACAGGAGTTCTTGGTGGAGAAGGTTCTCGATTCCAAATTGTCCCGGGGCCGGCTTTATTTTCTGGTTCACTGGAGAGGCTATGGTCCGGAGGAAAGGTCTTGGGTCCTGGATAAGGATCTTCATGCCCCGAGGCTCAAGAGGGCATTTTTTCGGGAATTTCCTCGGAAACCTGGCTTTAGGGGTTCCTTGACCCCTCCTCAAGGGGGGGTACTGTTAGGCGCCGGGGTCCGCTTGTCCACGCGACCCGGCGCCTAGCAACTAGGGACGCCGTGCACGTACAGCCGCCGGCTCCCTAGCAACGCTAGACGCCGGGCGCGCTGAAGCCGCACGGACCCTAGCAACGGGGACGCCACTGGCGGACCGCGTTCCCCGTTGCTGGGTTTTAGGATTTAATGCGTTCACCTGTTCTCTGGCCGTGCAGCAAGGCAGCTGCACGGCATTTAGTCCAATCAGCCTCTAAACAGCTGATTGGAGGACTCCCTGTTAAGTACACTCCCAGGGCTTCTCACAGACGCCGGTAATAGCTTCCTGCATGCTGCCTTTGTTTGCCGAGAGTCTGTTTCCAGTCCTGCTGTATCCGGTCATTCCAGTCCTCAGAAGTCCTGTACTCGGGAGTTACCATCTCGTCCCTGGAGTCCTGACTGATCACCGTTTTATATCCAGTGGTGTTCGTGAGTTGCGGCTCTGCCGTGTGTTGCGGCTCAGCCGCTTTACCTTTTATATTTTGTGTTTGGAGCATTTGCGGAGGGTTCCGCTTCCACAAGTCCTCTCTGGTACTCGGCGGTGCCGGGTAGGAGAATTGGACAAGTGGATATTTTGGTTGTCCTTTTCCTTGGCGGTTTCTCCGCACATATTATAGTTTTGAGTTTGCTTAGCCCCTGGCCTGGTTGTTTAGTTAGAGGGCCTCTTGTTATCACCCTGTCTCGGGTTTTCCCTTTGTCTCTCATTAAGACCGGGGGGCATCGAAGTTGGGCAGACATAATCCGCCCTTCAAACGCGGCTGCCAAGGGCTCAAGAAACCATAGTCTCGCAGGGGATTTCTGACAACACGGGTGAGACAACAGAGTTAGGGCGCCAGGGGCTATTTTCCTGTCCTGCTCCCTTCCCCAGCATTCCGTTCCAGTGCTCCGGTCCTTGCCATAAGATCTCCTCTGACCAGAGTGCTGGAATCATAACAGTGGAATTATGTGTATAAATGCATTACTAATGTGTGGCATTATGTGCATAAGGTGCTCTACTATGTGGCATTGCGTATAGAAAGGGCATTACTGTGTCATCTAATGTGAATAAAGAGCAATAGGGTGTGATGTAATGTAAAAAAGGAGCAATTCAGTGTGATGTAATGTGAATAAGGAGCTCTACTGTGAGGAGTAACGTTGATAAGGTAAAGTGATACTACTGTGGGATGTAATGTGAATTATGGACACTATCGCATGATCAAATGTGAATAAAGTTGCAGTATTGTGTGGCGTAATTTGAATTGGGGTTACTATTGTGTGGCCATGCCCCATGCCAGCAAAAACACACCCCTTTTTGGGCTGTGCGCCAAATGTGCGAACTGTTCCTATTTAAAATATTGGAGGTACAAACACCAAAATAAGGACTGTTATGGGTGAGGGGTGATGGTGCTGGGAAAGAGGTGCAAGGTCAGAGACGGAACCAGCTCTGGTGCTAGGGGGCACCAGCCAAAATCTTGCCTAGGGCATCATATTGGTTAGGGCCGGCTCTGAATTTTTGCCAACAACACCGCGGCCGGCCCGTCATCACATGCTATCTAGGAGATGCACGGTATTGAATACTCCAATACTGCTCTCTTTAAAAGCACCAGGAGCCGGGAGACACCATAGCAGGACCTATATGTGAGTGGTTAATTATATACTGGGGATAATTCCCTCTCGCCCATATCTTTTTCCTGGCCAGGAATTTGGACATTTCTTTTTTGGATAAATCTATTGCTGCCACAAGAGAGAAGTTTCACTGGCATTATCTAAAGACATTTCATAAATTAATCTTAAAGTGACATGTGCAGTGGATTCCAATGAGAGCTTTTCATAGCATGTGTGATGATTCAGCTGCCTAAAAATAGGGATTTATTGTCTAGGAATTACATACATATTAATGTACATATATTTATATATCATTTTAAATATTTATTTGTTCATGCCAGCCGGTGTGGTATTGTCTGGATATTGTTCATTTTATTGAGCTAATTAAATAACTCTTTTATTAGCGCTGTCGTAATTGTTTATTTGTGTTAATATTAGTGTGGAAAAATGGATTACAAATTACTGTTAAATACTATGACCCCCATTTATCAAGCTTTGGAGAGTGATAAATATCACGGTGATAAAGTACCAGCCAATCATCTCCTAACTGGCATGTTACAGGCTGTGTTTGAAAAATGACAGTTAGAAGCTGATTGGTTGGTACTTTATCACCGTGCAATTTATCACTCTGCGAGGCTTGATAAATCTGGGCCTATACTTTCAATTAATAAACCATCAAAGATATCAATATTCTGTGCAAGATGAGAAATAATTCCACATATTTACCCTTACACTGGATATAGCCATCTGTAAATCCGCTATTGACGAATTCAATATCTGTCCCTTAATTACAGTCCAGTCCAGACAGTGACATGTGGCGTGACCCCACTGATAAAGCTAATTGAAAAAAAAAAAAATGATGAAAAAACTACAGTGCCGGTATGCTGAAATAGGGAGTTAATGCGCCCTGCCACATCCTATTTCCCTCTAATCAAATTACCTTGCATTTGGAGAATTGGACTCGAATAGAAGCAGGTAATGAAGGAGCTGAGTACCAAATAAATGGGTGCAGTTGGCATTTCCATTTAATGCACTGAGGCCATTATTAGTTTCATCACTATAACTGCAAAGATTAACTCAGGCATGCGCCAGTATTGACAGATGGTGCAAGTTAAATTAAAGTGTTTCATTTCTGCTTTTTTCAAACGTATTCTGGCAGATCTAAGTGCGCTTCCCAAAAAATGTGTATTTTATTGAAGCTATCAAGATCTCATTACATTAGGCAAACAATGTGCTATGAGAGCCATATCACATGTAAGTAAGCCTAATATTATTCATGATTTTTTGTCTTCTGCACAAAATAGCAATATGCTACAGATACCCTCCTACACATGACCTTGTCCGGCACTTTTCTTGTCTTTTTATTTAGAAATGCAGAACACATTTTTAGAGATTGCCAGTTTGTGAGAACATCTGAAAGTAACCGGCATCTGTCGGATGGATCAGATGTTATATTTTATAACTCTTTCCACTTTCCATCCTCATTTCAGTTTAGATTTTTAAGATCCTGTTGAATGCAACCTGCAGGCAACTTTGGTTCATTGGTGTGTATAGTACATGAGACAGTGGCGTGAGTTGTCCCAGTTGCCCGAAGGCAAATTAGATATTAGTGCCCCCCCCATATATATATATATATATATATATATATATATATAGAGAGAGAGAGAGAATTCTGATATATATATATATATATATATATATATACAGGTTGAGTATCCCATATCCAAATATTCCGAAATACGGAATATTCCGAAATACTGACTTTTTTTGAGTGAGAGTGAGATAGTGAAACCTTTGTTTTTGATGGCTCAATGTACACAAACTTTGTTTAATACACTAAGTTATTAAAAATATTGTATTAAATAACCTTCAGGCTGTGTGTATAAGGTGTATATGAAACATAAATGAATTGTGTGAATGAAGACACACTTTGTTTAATACACAAAGTTATAAAAAATATTGGCTAAAATTACCTTCAGGGTGGGTGTATAAGGTGTATATGAAACATACATGCATTCTGTGCTTAGATTTAGGTCCCATCACCATGATATCTCATTATAGTATGCAATTATTCCAAAATACGGAAAAATCCCATATCCAAAACACCTCTGGTCCCAAGCATTTTGGATAAGGGATACTCAACCTGTATATATATATATATATATATATATATATATATATTAGAGATGTACACTGGAAATGTTTTGTGTTTTGGTTTTGGAATCGGTTCCGCGGCCGTGTTTTGGATTCGGACGCGTTTTGGCAAAACCTCCCTGAAATTTTTTTGTTGGATTTGGGTGTTTTTTTTCAAAATCCCCTCAAAAACAGCTTAAATCATAGAATTTGGGGGTAATTTTGATCCTATAGTATTATTAACCTCAATAACCATAATTTCCACTCATTTCCAGTCTATTCTGAACACCTCACACCTCACAATATTATTTTTAGTCCTAAAATTTGCACCGAGGTCGCTGGATGACTAAGCTAAGCGACCCAAGAGGGCGGCACAAACACCTGGCCCATCTAGGAGTGGCACTGCAGTGTCAGACAGGATGGCACTTATAAATATTGGCCCCAAACATCACATGATGCAAAGATAAATAAATAAAAAAAGGTGCAAGATGGAATTGTCCTTGGGCCCTTCCACCCACCCTTATGTTGTATAAACAGGACATGCACACTTTAACAAACCCATCATTTCAGCCACAGGGTCTGCCACACGCCTGTGGCTGAAATGACTGGTTGGTTTGGGCCCCCACCAAAAAAAGAAGCAATCAATCTCTCCTTGCTCAAACTGGCTCTACAGAGGCAAGATGTCGACCTCATCATCATCCCCTGATTCCTCACCCCTTTCACTGTGTACATCCCCCTCCTCACAGAGTATTAATTGGTCCCCACTGGAATCCACCATCACAGGTCCCTGTGTACTTTCTGGCAATTGCTGGTGAATGTCTCCACGGATGAATTGATTATAATTAATTTTGATGAACATCATCTTCCCCACATTTTGTGGAAGTAACCTCTTATGCCGATCGCTGACAAGGTGACCGGCTGCACTAAACACTCTTTCGGAGTACACACTGGAGGGGGAGGCAACTTAGGTGAAATAAAGCCAGTTTGTGCAAGGGCCTCCAAATTGCCTCTTTTTCCTGCCAGTATACGTACGGACTGTCTGACGTGCCTACTTGGATGCGGTCACTCATATAATCCTCCACCATTCTTTCAATGGTGACAGAATCATATGCAGTGACAGTAGACGACATGTCAGTAATCGTTGGCAGCTCCTTCAGGCCGGACCAGATGTCAGCACTCGCTCCTGACTGCCCTGCATCACTGCCAGTGGGTGGGCTCGGAATTCTTAGCCTTTTCCTCGCAGCCCCAGTTGCGGGAGAATGTGAAGGAGGAGCTGTTGACGGGTCACATTCCGCTTGACTTGACAAGTGTCTCACCCGCAGGTCTTTGAACCTCTGCAGACTTGTGTCTGCCAGAAAGAGAGATACAACGTAGGCTTTAACCTAGGATCGAGCACGGTGGCCAAAATGTAGTGCTCTGATTTCAACAGATTGACCACCCGTGAATCCTGGTTAAGCGAATTAAGGGCTCCATCCACAAGTCCCACATGCCTAGCGGAATCGCTCTGTCTTAGCTCCTCCTTCAATCTCTCCAGCTGTTTCTGCAAAAGCCTGATGAGGGGAATGACCTGACTCAGGCTGGCAGTGTC
The DNA here is from genome assembly GCF_028390025.1 of Pseudophryne corroboree. NCBI lineage: Eukaryota > Metazoa > Chordata > Amphibia > Anura > Myobatrachidae > Pseudophryne > Pseudophryne corroboree. Next base: position 942,046,272 of record NC_086445.1, on the reverse strand, counting down.
TGAACTGACTTCACGTGTGGCAAGTTCAAAGGGTTGCAGAACCTTGCACAACGTTGAAATCATTCTCCACTGCGCTTGAGTCAGGTGCATTCCTCCTCCTTTGCCTATATCGTCGGCAGATGTATAGGCTTGAATGGCCTTTTGCTGCTCCTTCATCCTCTGAAGCATATAGAGGTTTGAATTCCACCTCGTTACCACCTCTTGCTTCAGCTGATGGAGGGGCAGGTTCAGGAGTGTTTGCTGGTGCTCCAGACTTCGGCACACGGTGGCTGAATGCCGAAAGTGGCCCGCAATTCTTCGGGTCACCGACAGCATCTCTTGCACGCCCCTGTCATTTTTTAAAAAAATTCTGCACCACCAAATTAATTGTACGTGCAAAACATGGGACGTGCTGGAATTTGTCCACATGTAACGCACGCACAATATTGGTGGCGTTGTCCAATGTCACAAATCCCCAGGAGAGTCCAATTGGGGTAAGCCAATCTGTGATGATGTTCCTCAGTTTCCGTAAGAGGTTGTCAGCTGTGTGCCTCTTATGGAAAACGGTGATACAAAGCGTAGCCTGCCTAGGAATGAGTTGGCGTTTGCGAGATGCTGCTACTGGTGCCGCTGCTGCTGTTGTTGCTGCGGGAGGCAATACATCTACCCAGTGGGCTGTCACAGTCATATAGTCCTGAGTCTGCCCTGCTCCACTTGTACACATGTCTGTGGTTAAGTGGACATTGGGTACAACTGCATTTTTTAGGACACTGGTGACTCTTTTTCTGACGTCTCTGTACATTCTCGGTATCGCCTGCCTAGAGAAGTGGAACCTAGATTGGATTTGGTACCGGGGACACACTACCTCAAGAAATTCTCGAAGTCCCTGTGAATTAACGGTGGATACCAGACACACATCTAACACCAACACATCTTCCAAGGCCTGAGTTATCCGCTTTGCAACAGGATGACATCTGTGATATTTCATCTTCCTCGCAAAGGACTGTTGGACAGTCAATTGCTTACTAGAAGTAGTACAAGTGGTCTTCCGACTTTCCCTCTGGGATAACGATCGACTCCCAGCAGCAACAACAGCAGCACCAGCAGCAGTAGGCGTTACACTCAAGGATCCATCGGAGGAATCCCAGTTAGGAGAGGACTCGTCAGACTTGCCAGTGACATGGCCTGCAGGACTATTGGCGTTCCTGTCTAAGGAGGAAATTGACACTGAGGGAGTTGGTGGTATGGTTTGCAGGAGCTTGGGTACACGAGGAAGGGATTTAGTTGTCAGTGGACTGCTTCCGCTGTCACCCAAAGTTTTTGAACTTGTCAATGACTTCTGATGAATGCGCTCCAGGTGACGTATAAAGGAGGATGTTCCTAGGTGGTTAACGTCCTTACCCCTACTTATTACAGCTTGACAAAGGCAACACACGGCTTGACACCTGTTGTCCGCATTTCTGTTAAAATAATTCCACACCGAAGAGGTGATTTTTTTTGTAATTTGACCAGGCATGTCAATGGCCATATTCCTCCCACGGACAACAGGTGTCTCCCCAGGTGCCTGACTTAAACAAACCACCTCACCATCAGAATCCTCCTTGTCAATTTCTTCCTCAGCGCCAGCAACACCCATATCCTTATCCTGGTGTACTGCAACAGTGACATCTTCAATTTGACTATCAGGAACTGGACTGTGGGTGCTCCTTCCAGCACTTGCAGGGGGCGTGCAAATGGTGGGAGGAGCCACCTCTTCCCGTCCAGTGTTGGGAAGGTCAGGCATCGCAACCGCAGACACAATTAGACTCTCTTTGGGGATTTGTGATTTAGAAGAACGCACAGTTCTTTGCTGTGCTTTTGCCATCTTAACTCTTTTCAGTTTTCTAGCGGGAGGGTGAGTGCTTCCATCCTCATGTGAAGCTGAACCACTAGCCATGAACATAGACCAGGGCCTCAGCCATTCCTTGCCACTCCGTGTCGTAAATGGCATATTGGCAAGTTTACGCTTCTCCTCAGACACCTTTAATTTAGATTTGTGGGTCATTTACAGAACTTTAGTTTTTTGGATTTTACACGCTCTCTACTATGACATTGTGCATCGGCCTTGGCAGACGACGTTGATGGCATTTCATCGTCTCGGCCATGACTAGTGTCAGCAGCTTCAGCACTAGGTGGAAGTGGATCTTGATCTTTCCCTATTTCACCCTCCACATTTTTGTTCTCCATTTTTTAATGTGTGGAATTATATGCCAGTAATATTATTATATCAATAGCAATGGCCTACTGTACTGTACAACTATATACTGTTGGTCACCAGAATGCTGCACTGTAATACTATACATACTGCTCACAACAATGCAGCACAGATATGGATGGATACTTGCAGTGACACTGAGCTGCAAGATACAGCAATGGACTACTGTACTGTACAACTATATACTGTTGGTCACCAAAATGCTGCACTGTACTACTATATATACTGCTCACAACAATGCAGCACAGATATGGATGGATACTTGCAGTGACACGGAGCTGCAAGATGCAGCAATGGACTACTGTACTGTACAACTATATACCGTTGGTCACCAAAATGCTGCACTGTACTACTATAAATACTGCTCACAACAATGCAGCACAGATATGGATGGATACTTGCAGTGACACAGAGCTGCAAGATGCAGCAATGGACTACTGTACTGTACAACTATATACTGTTGGTCACCAAAATGCTGCACTGTACTACTATATATACTGCTCACAACAATGCAGCACAGATATAGATGGATACTTGCAGTGACACGGAGCTGCAAGATACAGCAATGGACTACTGTACTGTACAACTATATACTGTTGGTCACCAAAATGCTGCACTATACTACTATATATATACTGCTCACAACAATGCAGCACAGATATGGATGGATACTTGCAGTGACACAGAGCTGCAAGATGCAGCAATGGACTACTGTACTGTACAACTATATACTGTTGGTCACCAAAATGCTGCACTGTACTACTATATATACTGCTCACAACAATGCAGCACAGATATGGATGGATACTTTCAATGACACGGAGCTGCAAGATACAGCAATGGACTACTGTACTGTACAACTATATACTGTTGGTCACCAAAATGCTGCACTGTACTACTATATATACTGCTCACAACAATGCAGCACAGATATGGATGGATACTTGCAGTGATACAGAGCGGCAAGATACAGCAATGGACTACTGTACTATACAACTATATACTGTTGGTCACCAAAATGCTGCACTGTACTACTATATATACTGCTCACAACAATGCAGCACAGATATGGATGGATACTTGCAGTGACACGGAGCTGCAGATTAAAGCAATGAACTACTGTACCGTACAACTATATACTGTTGGTCACCAAAATGCTGCACTGTACTACTATATATACTGCTCACAACAATGCAGCACAGATATGGATGGATACTTGCAGTGACACGGAGCTGCAAGATACAGCAATGGCCTACTGTACTGTACAACTATATACTGTTGGTCACCAAAATGCTGCACTGTACTACTATATATAATATATATATACTGGTCACACAACATTGCAGCAGATATTGAGTACTGATGATCAGGATACTGTCTAGAACGGAGTCTGACATGGAGCTGCAAGATACAGCAATGGCCTACTGTACTGTACTATAATTATATACTGGTGGTCCCCACAATGCAGCACACTGATCAGATATTTGCAGCACACTGAGCACAGATATGGAGCTTTTCAGGCAGAGAACGTAGATATTTGCAGCACACTGAGCACAGATATGGAGCGTTTTCAGACAGAGAACGTAGATATTTGCAGCACACTGAGCACAGATATTTGCAGCACACTGAGCACAGATATGGAGCTTTTCAGGGAGAGAACGTAGCCACGTCCTCTCCGTTCAATCTCCAATGTACGAGTGAAAATGGCGGCGACGCCCGGCTCTTTATATGCAATACGAATCTCGCGAGAATCCAACAGCGGAATGATGACGTTCGGCCTCGTTCGGGTTAACTGAGCAAGGCGGGAAGATCCGAGGCTGCCTTGGACCCGTGTAAACTAGGTGAAGTTCGGGGGGGGAGGGGGGTTCTGATCTAAATGAACCGAACCCGCTCATCTCTAATATATATATATATATATATATATATATATCTCTATACTTATTAATCTGTAATTCTAACTATATGATGTTACTTGTAATTGTCAGAGAAGTAACTATATACTGTATATATATATATATATATATATATATATATATATATGCTAAATCATATATTTCTTAGCAGTCATACCCAGGATTAAAACCCATGATCTGTTACACTGAAGGCAGACACCTTACTGATAGAGCAATTTGTTACTGCATTGCAAGATTGCAGATTCTAACTATATGGAGCTGGTACATAGAATTGTCAGTTCAAAACCATTGCAACTAGGCAGATCTATGTAGTGTACAGCCACACACTACATAGATCTGCTCAGTCACTCACAATGCTGATTATTTCCCTGACAATTATTTTACAAGTGTCATACCCAGAATTAGAACCCACGACCTGTTACACTGGAAACATGCACCTAACTTATGGAACTAGTTGCTCCTGTATAGGCAGTATGAGAATTCTAACTATATGAAGTTACTTGTAATTGTCAGAGAAGTAACTTCATATAGTTAGAATTCTTATGCTTTCGATACAGGAGCAAATAGTTTCATCAATAAGGTATCTGCTTCTAGTGTAATAGGTTGTGGGTTGTTATCCTGGGTAGAATACTTGTAAACTGTGTTTTTCATACGCTGGGGTCCACTGCAGTACCATGGGGTATAGATGGTTCCGCAGGAGCCATGGGCACTTTAAGACTTTTCTAGAGTGTGAACTGGCTCCTCCCTCTATGCCCCTCCTCCAGACCTCAGTTTAGAAAATGTGCCCAGGCAGAGTGGTCGCACTACAGTGGAGCTCTACTGAGTTTCACTGAAAGACTTTATGTTAGGTTTTTTATTTTCAGGAAGACTGCTGGCAACAGTCTCCCTGCTTCGTGGGACTTAGGGGGAAGAAGTAGGAACCAACTTCCTGAATAGTTTCATGGGTCTGCTTCTTGCTGACAGGACACCATTAGCTCCTGAAGGGTACTGAACACTAGCTGCGGCTATGCGCTCACTCCCACAGCATGCCGTCACCCCCCTAACAGAGCCAGAAGTCAGAAGATGCGTGAGTATTATTACCGGAGATCTGCAAGAGGGACATCCGGTCATCATGACGGCTCAGGTATCGAGCAGCGAGCGGGAACGCTGCGCGGACATGCTATCCATACACAGCGCACAGCAGGGTGCAGTGCGTGGGGGGGGGGGCGCCCTGGAAAGCATGAAAACCTACTCTGACTGGCAAAAAGGTAGCATATTGGGCTGTGGCACAATCCTACACCCCCGCCAGTATAAATATTACCTCATGTTTGCTGAGGAAAAATGCGCCATTGCAGGGGGCGGTGCTTCTTCCTCAGGCAGCCAGCACACTGTTCAGCGCCATTTTCTTCCAGCAAAAAGCAAGGGAAGAAACGCTGATCCTCCTCTCAACTTATGATTTTAATATCAGAGTGAAAAAAAGGGGGGGGGGAGTGTATATTGTGGTATTATAACCTATTATTGACAATATTTACATTTATAGAGCAGAAAGTCTCTGTGTACAAAGTACATGGCACAGGGATTTTTTATTTAAACGTTGATTTGTGGACTGGCAATTCCTTTCTGTGTCCCTCTGACAGATTTTACTGTGGGTCTGTCCCCTATAAGCCCCGGAGTGTCTGTGGTGTGATTGTGCACGTGTGTGACATGTCTGAGGCAGGGAGCTCTTCCTCTGTGGGAGCCATGTTAGGGACACAGAGTTGTAATGTGACACCAAGAGCCTGACTGGGTGAAAGATTTACGTGATATATTCAAATATTCCGAAATACGGAATATTCCGAAATACAGACTTTTTTGAGTGAGAGTGAGATAGTGAAAACTTTTGTTTTTTGATGGCTCAATGTACACAAACTATGTTTAAATACACAAAGTTATTAAAAATATTGTATTAAATGACCTTCAGGCTGTGTGTATAAGGTGTATATGGAACATAAATGAATTGTGTGAATGTAGACACACAGCCGGCCCTAACCAATATGATGCCCTAGGCAAGATTTTGGCTGGTGCCCCCTAGCACCACCGCTGGTTCCGCCTCTGACCTTGCACCTCTTTCCCAGCACCACCACCCCTCATCCATAGCAGTCCTTATTTTGGTGTTTGTACCCCCTATATTTTAAATAGGAACAGTTCGCACATTTGGCGTACAGCCCAAAAAGGGGTGTGTTTTTGCTGGCAAGGGGCATGGCCACACAATAGTACCCCCAATTCCAATTACGCCACACAGTACTGCAACTTTATTCACATTTGATCATGCGATAGTGTCCATAATTCATATTGCATCCCACAGTAGTATCAATTTACCTTATAAACGTTACTCCTCACAGTAGAGCCCCTTATTTACATTACATCACAATGAATTGCTCCTTATTCACATTACGCCACACCCTATTGCTCTTTATTCACCTTAGATGACACAGTAGTGCCCTTTCTATACGCAATGCCACATAGTAGAGCACCTTATACACATAATGCCACACAGTAATGCCCCTTACAGATATGAGACACATTATTAATGTCCTTATAAACATAATGTGCCTTACACATTATGACAACCTTTATTAATGCCCTTTTACACATAATGTCCCTTACACATATGCTGCACATTATTAATGCCCTTATACATATAATGACACACATAGTGCCCCCTACACATTTGCTGCACATTATTAGTGCCCCTATACACATAATGACACACATACAGTAGTACCCTGTTACACATATGCTGCACATTATTAATGCCCTTATACACATAATGACACACATAGTGCCCCTTACACATATGTTGCACATTATTAATGCATTTTTACATGACACACATAATGCTTCTTACACATATTCTGAACACTACTGCACAACCAACCCACTCACATGCACACAGCACTCACACTGCCACTAACACTGTGACCTCTGCCCTCTGCTTGGATACAGATGTGTCCTCATAAATCTTGCCTCAATGCTAACGTCGGAAACATGTTTTTAATGAAAATGCATCTTATTTGCATTGCTATGTGGCTAGGATGCACAAGCAGCTTCTGCTGATTAAAATGATATGCAGCATGCCTATATACTGTGTGATCCTGTGGCTGTATCTGCATATGAAATGCTACACACAGAATATAGGCATGCTGCATATCATTTTAATCAGCAGAAGCTGCTGATGCCCCTAGGCATATCAAATGCCCTAGGCAATTGCCTAGTTTGCCTATGCCTATGGCCGGCTCTGTAGACACACTTTGTTTAATGCACAAAGTTATAAAAAATATTGGCTAAAATTACCTTCAGGCTGTGTGTATATGGTGTATATAAAACACAAATGCATTCTGTGCTTAGATTTAGGTCCCATCACCATGATATCTCATTATGGTATGCAATTATTCCAAACTACGGAAAAATCCCATATCCAAAATACCGCTGGTCCCAAGCATTTTGGATAAGGGATACTCAACCTGTAGTGTGAATTATATCAGTAAGAGATTGGATAAGTCTGAGTCTCATGCAGAAAACTGAAAATAATCTGTTGAAGATGTGATTTTTAATAGTTCCTTTCATCCACATTTGCACAAGTAGTATGAACTGATACCGAGACGGACGCTGATTCCTGTGTCGACAATAGTGATTCCAGGGGAAAAGGTCCTAAGTTTGCGAAAAACATTAAAAACATGTTTTTAGCTGTAAAGGAGGTATTAGAAGTTACGGGCCCCCTCCTTTACCACAGGAGCAGGCTTACTTTAGTAAAGAAGTAATGTAGCTTTCCCTCCACCTCATGAGCTGAACAGTCTCTTGGAGGGAGTCTGGTTTAACCCGAAAACAAATGTTCAGATTCCCAAAAGAAGTCAGGCAGCTTAGCTTTTTCCATGCAGAGGACAGGAAAAGGTGGGAGTCACCCCCCATTTTAGTCACTTAAGGAGCCGGCAGATCGCAAGTTGGGGACTACATTGTAATCTATTGATGTGGCCAATGGGACACTACTCAGGCCTACCATTGCCTGTGTGTGGGTGAGTGGTGCTATTGAAAAGTGATCAGAAAACTTGTCATCAGACATTGACACAATAGATAGAGACAAGATACTCCTAACGTTAGGTCATATCAAAGATGCTGCTGCGTACATGCTAGAAACCATGACAGATATTGGTCTCTTGGTATCAAGAGCCGCTACCATGGCAATCTCAGCACGGAGGGCATTGTGGATTCGCCAACGGAATGCTGATGCAGATTCCAAAAGGAATATGGAGGCTCTCCCGTATTAAGGTGTGTCCTTATTTGGAGATGGGCAGGATGCTTTAGTTTCTGCGGCTACCGCAGGTAAGTCGACAATGACTCGACATTCTTGCCTATTGCTTCTGTGCCGGCGAAAAAGACACATCAATCTCAGATGCAGTCATCTCGGCCCAAAAATTACAAAAAAGGGTAAAGGTCCCCCTTTCTTTGTGGGTAAAAGGAAAGGGAAAAGGAAATAAAGTCCACAGTGTCTCCAGGATCACAGGTGCAGAAATCATCATCTGCTTCTGCCAAATCTTCAGCATGAAGCTGGGGCTCCCTTGCGGGAGTCCGCTCAGGTGGGGGCACATTGGAAACTCTTCAGTCAGTTCTGGGTTTAATCTGGCCTAGACCCGTGGGTCATACAAATAGAGTCCCACGGGTACAAACTGGGGTTTCAAGACATTTCCCCAGGCCGTATTTTCAAATCGACCTCACCAGCTTCTCTTCCAGACAAGGAAGTGGTGGCAGCAGCAATACAAAAATTGTGTCAGGATCAAGTTTTTGTCGATGGTTCCCTTGTTACAACAAGGAGAAGGGTTTTATTGCAACCCTATTCGTGGTTCTGAAGCCGGACGGCTCGGTCATACCGATTCTAAACCTGTATACTCTGAATCTCTACCTGCAAAGGTTCTAGTTCAAGATGGAATATCTGAGGGCAGTGGTTTCTAGTCTGGAGGAGGGGGACTTCATGGTGTCAGTAGACATAAAAGATGCCTACTTACACGTTCCAATTTATCCTCCACATCAAGCTTATCTGAGATTCGCAATACAGAACTGTCATTACCAATTTCAGGCGTTGCCGTTCGGACCTTCCATGGCACCGAGGGGTTTCACCAAGGTGATGGCAGGAGATGATGGTCCTCCTTTGACAACAAGGAGTCAATATAATTCCTGACCTGGAAGATCTCCTGATAAAAGCGAGATCCAGGGAAAAGTTGGTGCAGAACATGGCTCTCTCCCTGACAGTACTTCAACATCACGGTTGGATCATAAGTTTTCCAAAGTTACAATTGGAACCGACGACAAGATTGTCCTTTCTGGGGATGATACTGGACACAGAAGTACAGAGGGTACTTCTTCCAGTAGAAAAGACTCTGGAAATCCAGAGAATGGTCAAACAAATTCTGAAACCAACGAGAGTGTCGATTCATCAATGCATTCGGGTGTTGGGGAAGATGGTAGCGGCCTACGAGGCCATACAGTTTGGCCTATTCTATGCCAGAGTGTTCCAGTGGGACCTATTGGACAAGAGGTCCGGATCCCATCTACACATGCATCAGAGGGAAATCCTGTCATCCAAAACCAGAATCTCGCTCCGGTGGTGGCTACACAGTTCTCACCTCCTAAAGGGACGCAGGTTCGGGAGTCAAGACTGGATCCTGGTGAACACGGATGCAAGTCTCCAAGGCTGAGGAGCAGTCACACAGGGGGAATGCTTCCAAAGAAGATGGTCAAGTCAAGAAACTTGTCTTCACATAAACGTTCTGGAGTGGAAAGCCACTTACAATGGCCTTCTACAAGCGGGACATATTCTTGAAGATCACCCCGTACAGATCCAGTCAGACAATGTAACAGCAGTCGCGTACATAACCCGTCAGGGCGGAACGAAAAACAGAGCGGCTATGCCAGAGGTGACAAAGAATCTCCTCTGGACAGAAAGACATGCAAGAGCTCTGTTGGCAATTTTCATTCCGGGAGTGGATAACTGGAAAGCAGACTTCCTCAGCAGACACAATCTCCATCCAAGAGAAGGGGGCCTCCGCCAAGAAGTCTTCACGGAGGTGACAGGTCTTTGGGGAGTTCCTCAAGTAGACATGATGGCATCTCGTCTCAACAAGAAGCTTCGGTGATATTGTTCCAGGTCGAGAGACCCTCAAACAATAGCAGTGGACGCACTGGTGACCCAGTGGGTGTTTCGTTTGGTGTATGTCTTCCCTCCACTTCCACTGATACCAAAAGTTCTCAAAATCATAAGAAGAACAGGAGTTCGAGCGATCCTCATTGTCCCAGACTGGCCAAGGAGGGCTTGGTATCCAGATATTCAGGAGTTACTCATAGAAGATCCTCGGCCTCTTCCTCTTCGCGAGGACTTGCTGCAGCAGGGGCCGTTCGTGTATCAAGACTTACCGCGGCTACGTTTGATGGCATGGCTGTTGAGCGCCGAATCCTAGCCAAAAGGGTATTCCCAAAGAAGTAATTCCCACTCTTATTCAGGCCAGGAAAGGAGTAACGTCTAAACATTACACCGTATGTGGAGAAAATATGTATCTTGGTATGAATCCAAGAAGGCTCCAATGGAACAATTTCAGTTAGGATGTTTTCTCCATTTTCTCCAGGCTGGTGTGGATGTGGGCCTATGGTTGAGTTCAATCAAGGTCCAGATTTCGGCCTTGTCCGTTTTCTTTCAGGAAAAATTGTCTCCCTTCCAGAAGTTCAGATATTCGTGAAATGGTTTCTGCACATCCAACCTCCTTTTGTGCCTCCTGTGGCACCATGGGATCTTGACGTGGTGTTGCAATTCCTTCAATTGGATTAGTTTGAACCTCTCCAGGAGATAGAGTTGAAGTTTCTCACTTGAAAAGTGGTCATTCTGTAGGCCTTGGCATCCGCAAGGAGGGTGTCTGAGTTAGGGGCCTTGTCTCACAAGGACCCTTACTTGATTTTCAATGAAGATAGGGCGGAGTTAAGAACTCGTCAGAAATTTCTTCCAAGGGTGGTTCCTTCTTTCCATATAGACCAACCTATTGTGGTGTCAGTGGCTACTGGCACTTTCGCTGCTTCAAAATTTCTGAATTTGGTCAGGGCTTTGAGAATTTATGTCGGGAGAACAGCTCAGATACGGAAAACAGAGGCTCTGTTTGTCCTGTATGCTTCCAACAAGATTGGGTGTCCTGCTTCTACGCAGACTATTGCGCGCTGGATCAGTGGTACGATTCAGCACGTTCAGTCCACGGCAGGATTGCCGGTACCAAATTCGGTGAATGCCCATTCTACTAGAAAGGTGGGCTCATCCTGGGTGGGTGCCCGGGGGGTTCTCGGCATTGCAACTTAACGAGCAGTTACTTGGTCAGGGGCAAACACGTTTGCTAAGTTTTACAAGTTTGACACCTTGGCCGATGAGGACCTACAGTTTGGTCAATCGGTGCTACAGGGTCATCCGCACTCTCCCGCCCGTACTGGAGCTTTGGTATAACCAGATGGTACTGAAATGGACCCCAGCAACCTCTAGGACGTATGAGAAAACAGGATTTTAATACCTACCGGTAAATCCTTTTCTCCTAGTCCGTAGAGGATGCTGGGCACCCAACCCAGTGCATACTTTACCTGCAGTTGTTATTTTGTTGAAAATGTTTTCAGCACGTTTGCTGTAATGTTCATGCTGTTGGCATGTGTTTTGTTGAATACCATGTTGTGCGGCATGGTTGAAGTGTGAGCTGGTGTAAATCTCACCGTTAACTTTAAAGTAAATCCTTTCCTCGAAATGTCCGTCTCCCTGGGCACAGTTCCTATACTGAGGTCTGGAGGAGGGGCATAGAGGGAGGAGCCAGTTCACACTCTAGAAAAGTCTTAAAGAGCCCATGGCTCCTGCGGAACCATCTATACCCCATGGTACTGAAGTGGACCCCAGGATCCTCTACGGACTAGGAGAAAAGGATTTACCGGTAGGTATTAAAATCCTGTTATCTATAATAAAGAGTGTGTGACTTGTAAGGTGCAGGAGGAAGAGATAACGATGGCTGTCAATTAATTTAATTGAATGGTGTCACTGAACACATGGGAGGAGTGGTGACCCCCTACAGAGTAGGAGCCAGGCTGCAGCTGACTCCATAGCCTCCCACAGTTACGCCTTTGACAGTAGGCCTGACAATGGTGATTTAATACATTGCTGTATTTTTCTTCTCTCCTAATTTGTTTTCAGCATTTCTTGGCTATGTACAGTAGGCAGTGCTGTCTCTCTTTGTAGCACTTTGATATAACACAAAAATTATCCGGATATAATGATATTCAATGTGCAGACTTGAGCAGCGCTGAATGTATGAGCAATGGAAATAAGCGACTGTGATAGTTATACAAACTTTGGTGGAAAACATAAAAAGGGAAAAAGAAAACAATCTGTGAAGTCGGATGCTTTAATATTTAAGTAAAGGATAATTCCATTATCAAACAACTTGCCAGTAGAGCCTGAGAGCTGTGCTTTGGAAGATATTGCAGTGCCTGGCCTGTGGAGTTAATTGTTAATTGGTTGTTCTAAGTATGTATGCAGCTTTGTGGCTGTCTGACTCACGCCCTTCTACTTCAGCTTTGTTTGCTTATATATTTATATACAGTAGTACCACTGTAATACACATCACTTTCCAGAAGATATTGAACCATTCACATGCCTAACTGCAATGGTAGGAACCAGCAGCGGCTCCTACCTTTGAGAAGGAGGGGTGCTGCGGCGGGACAGGTCCCTAGAGAGGAGGAAAGCCGCAGCTGCCGTCGGCTGGGCTCCGGGACCGTCACATGCGCAGTCAAGCGGCAGCTTGACTGCGCATGCACAAACCCTTGGATTCTATGGACTGTATCAGTTGCAGTCCATAGAAACTATGGGTTGTGCATGCGCAGTCAAGCCGCCGCTTGACTGTGCATGTGCCGATCGCTCCCAGTAAATCAAAGCCAGGTCTGGCAGTCCCAGAGGGGGGAAACACCTCCCAATGGGACTACCTGTACTGCAGCCCATAGGCAAAATCTGTCATTGTTAGGAACATGCAGGAGTGAGGGGAGCAGTAGCAGGAACAGTCATGCAGGAGTGAGGGGAGCAGTGACAGGAACATGCAGGAGTGAGGGGAGCAGTGGCGGTAACATGCAGGAGTGAGGGGAGCAGTGACAGGAACATGCAGGAGTGAGGGGAGCAGTGGCGGTAACATGCAGGAGTGAGGGGAGCAGTGATGGGAACATGCAGGAGTGAGGGGAGCAGTGATGGGAACATGCAGGAGTGAGGGAGCAATGGCGGTAACATGCACGAGTGATGGGAGCACTGATGAGAACATGCAGGAGTGAGGGAACAGTGGCGGTAACATGCAGGAGTGAGGGAGCAGTGGCGGTAACATGCAGGAGTGAGGGGAGCAGTGGCGGTAACATGCAGGAGTGAGGGGAGCAGTGATGGGAACATGCAGGAGTGAGGGAGCAGTGATGGGAACATGCAGGAGTGAGGGAGCAATGGCGGTAACATGCAGGAGTGAGGGAGCAGTGGCGGTAACATGCAGGAGTGAGGGAGCAGTGGCGGTAACATGCAGGAGTGAGGGAGCAGTGGCGGTAACATGCAGGAGTGAGGGGAGCAGTGATGGGAACATGCAGGAGTGAGGGAGCAGTGATGGGAACATGCAGGAGTGAGGGAGCAATGGCGGTAACATGCACGAGTGATGGGAGCACTGATGAGAACATGCAGGAGTGAGGGAACAGTGGCGGTAACATGCAGGAGTGAGGGAGCAGTGGCGGTAACATGCAGGAGTGAGGGGAGCAGTGGCGGTAACATGCAGGAGTGAGGGAGCAGTGGCGGTAACATGCAGGAGTGAGGGGAGCAGTGATGGGAACATGCAGGAGTGAGGGAGCAATGGCGGTAACATGCACGAGTGATGGGAGCACTGATGAGAACATGCAGGAGTGAGGGAACAGTGGCGGTAACATGCAGGAGTGAGGGAGCAGTGGCGGTAACATGCAGGAGTGAGGGGAGCAGTGGCGGTAACATGCAGGAGTGAGGGGAGCAGTGATGGGAACATGCAGGAGTGAGGGAGCAGTGATGGGAACATGCAGGAGTGAGGGAGCAATGGCGGTAACATGCAGGAGTGAGGGAGCAGTGGCGGTAACATGCAGGAGTGAGGGAGCAGTGGCGGTAACATGCAGGAGTGAGGGAGCAGTGGCGGTAACATGCAGGAGTGAGGGGAGCAGTGATGGGAACATGCAGGAGTGAGGGAGCAGTGATGGGAACATGCAGGAGTGAGGGAGCAATGGCGGTAACATGCACGAGTGATGGGAGCACTGATGAGAACATGCAGGAGTGAGGGAACAGTGGCGGTAACATGCAGGAGTGAGGGAGCAGTGGCGGTAACATGCAGGAGTGAGGGGAGCAGTGGCGGTAACATGCAGGAGTGAGGGAGCAGTGGCGGTAACATGCAGGAGTGAGGGGAGCAGTGATGGGAACATGCAGGAGTGAGGGAGCAATGGCGGTAACATGCACGAGTGATGGGAGCACTGATGAGAACATGCAGGAGTGAGGGAACAGTGACGGGAACATGCAGGAGTGAGGGGAGTAGTGACGGGAACATGTAGGAGTGAGGGGAGCAGTGGCGGTAACATGCAGGAGTGAGAGGAGCAGTGGCGGGAACATGCGGGAGTTAGGGAACAGTGACTTGAACATGCAGGAGTCAGGGAGCAGTGGCGGGAACATGCAGGAGTGAGGTGAGCAGTGACAGGAACATGCAGGAGTGAGGGGAGTAGTGACGGGAACATGTAGGAGTGAGGGGAGCAGTGACGGGAACATGCAGGAGTGAGGGGAGCAGTGACGGGAACATGCAGGAGTGAGGGGAGCAATGACGGGAACATGCAGGAGTGAGGGGAGTAGTGACAGGAACATGCAGGAGTGAGGGGAGCAGTGACAGGAACATGCAGGAGTGAGGGGAGCAGTGACGGGAACATGCAGGAGTGAGGGGAGCAGTGGCGGTAACATGCAGGAGTGAGGGGAGCAGTGGCGGTAACATGCAGGAGTGAGGGAGCAGTGGCGGTAACATGCAGGAGTGAGGGGAGCAGTGATGGGAACATGCAGGAGTGAGGGAGCAGTGATGGGAACATGCAGGAGTGAGGGAGCAATGGCGGTAACATGCACGAGTGATGGGAGCACTGATGAGAACATGCAGGAGTGAGGGAACAGTGGCGGTAACATGCAGGAGTGAGGGGAGCAGTGGCGGTAACATGCTGGAGTGAGAGGAGCAGTGGCGGGAACATGCGGGAGTTAGGGAACAGTGACTTGAACATGCAGGAGTCAGGGAGCAGTGGCGGGAACATGCAGGAGTGAGGTGAGCAGTGACAGGAACATGCAGGAGTGAGTGGAGTAGTGACGGGAACATGTAGGAGTGAGAGGAGCAGTGGCGGGAACATGCGGGAGTTAGGGAACAGTGACTTGAACATGCAGGAGTCAGGGAGCAGTGGCGGGAACATGCAGGAGTGAGGTGAGCAGTGACAGGAACATGCAGGAGTGAGGGGAGTAGTGACGGGAACATGTAGGAGTGAGGGGAGCAGTGACGGGAACATGCAGGAGTGAGGGGAGCAGTGACGGGAACATGCAGGAGTGAGGGGAGCAATGACGGGAACATGCAGGAGTGAGGGGAGTAGTGACAGGAACATGCAGGAGTGAGGGGAGCAGTGACAGGAACATGCAGGAGTGAGGGGAGCAGTGACGGGAACATGCAGGAGTGAGGGGAGCAATGACGGGAACATGCAGGAGTGAGGGGAGTAGTGACGGGAACATGCAGGAGTGAGGGGAGCAGTGACGGGAACATGCAGGAGTGAGGGGAGTAGTGACGGGAACATGCAGGAGTGAGGGAGCAGTGACGGGAACATGCAGGAGTGAGGGAGCAGTGACGGGAACATGCAGGAGTGAGGGGAGCAGTGACAGGAACATGCAGGAGTGAGGGGAGTAGTGACAGGAACATGCAGGAGTGAGGGGAGTAGTGACAGGAACATGCAGGAGTGAGGGGAGTAGTGACAGGAACATGCAGGAGTGAGGGGAGTAGTGACGGGAACATGCAGGAGTGAGGGGAGTAGTGACAGGAACATGCAGGAGTGAGGGGAGCAGTGACGGGAACACACAGGAGTGAGGGGAGCAGTGACAGGAACATGCAGGAGTGAGGGGAGCAGTGACGGGAACATGCATGAGTGAGGGAGCAGTGGCGGTAACATGCAGGAGTGAGGGGAGCAGTGACAGGAACATGCAGGAGTGAGGGGAGCAGTGACGGGAACATGCAGGAGTGAGGGGAGCAATGACGGGAACATGCAGGAGTGAGGGGAGCAGTGACGGGAACATGCATGAGTGAGGGAGCAGTGGCGGTAACATGCAGGAGTGAGGGGAGCAGTGACGGGAACATGCAGGAGTGAGGGGAGCAGTGACGGGAACATGCAGGAGTGAGGGGAGCAATGACGGGAACATGCAGGAGTGAGGGGAGCAGTGACGGGAACACGCAGGAGTGAGGGGAGCAGTGACAGGAACATGCAGGAGTGAGGGGAGCAGTGACGGGAACATGTAGGAGTGAGGGGAGTAGTGACAGGAACATGTAGGAGTGAGGGAGCAGTGACGGGAACATGCAGGAGTGAGGGGAGCAGTGACGGGAACATGCAGGAGTGAGGGAGCAGTGACGGGAACATGCAGGAGTGAGGGGAGCAGTGACGGGAACACACAGGAGTGAGGGGAGCAGTGACGGGAACATGCAGGAGTGAGGGGAGTAGTGACAGGAACATGCAGGAGTGAAGGGAGTAGTGACAGGAACATGCAGGAGTGAGGGGAGCAGTGACAGGAACATGCAGGAGTGAGGGGAGTAGTGACGGGAACATGCAGGAGTGAGGGGAGCAGTGACAGGAACATGCAGGAGTGAGGGGAGCAGTGACGGGAACATGTAGGAGTGAGGGGAGTAGTGACAGGAACATGTAGGAGTGAGGGAGCAGTGACGGGAACATGCAGGAGTGAGGGGAGCAGTGACGGGAACATGCAGGAGTGAGGGAGCAGTGACGGGAACATGCAGGAGTGAGGGGAGCAGTGACGGGAACACACAGGAGTGAGGGGAGCAGTGACGGGAACATGCAGGAGTGAGGGGAGTAGTGACAGGAACATGCAGGAGTGAGGGGAGTAGTGACAGGAACATGCAGGAGTGAGGGGAGCAGTGACAGGAACATGCAGGAGTGAGGGGAGTAGTGACGGGAACATGCAGGAGTGAGGGGAGCAGTGACAGGAACATGCAGGAGTGAGGGGAGCAGTGACGGGAACATGTAGGAGTGAGGGGAGTAGTGACAGGAACATGTAGGAGTGAGGGAGCAGTGACGGGAACATGCAGGAGTGAGGGGAGCAGTGACGGGAACATGCAGGAGTGAGGGAGCAGTGACGGGAACATGCAGGAGTGAGGGGAGCAGTGACGGGAACACACAGGAGTGAGGGGAGCAGTGACGGGAACATGCAGGAGTGAGGGGAGTAGTGACAGGAACATGCAGGAGTGAGGGGAGTAGTGACAGGAACATGCAGGAGTGAGGGGAGCAGTGACAGGAACATGCAGGAGTGAGGGGAGCAGTGACAGGAACATGCAGGAGTGAGGGGAGTAGTGACAGGAACATGCAGGAGTGAGGGGAGTAGTGACGGGAACATGCAGGAGTGAGGGGAGTAGTGTCAGGAACATGCAGGAGTGAGGGGAGTAGTGACAGGAACATGCAGGAGTGAGGGAGCAGTGACGGGAACATGTAGGAGTGAGGGGAGCAGTGACGGGAACATGCAGGAGTGAGGGGAGTAGTGACGGGAACATGCAGGAGTGAGGGGAGCAGTGACAGGAACATGCAGGAGTGAGGGGAGCAGTGACAGGAACATGCAGGAGTGAGGGAGCAGTGACGGGAACATGCAGGAGTGAGGGGAGTAGTGACGGGAACATGCAGGAGTGAGGGGAGCAGTGACAGGAACATGCAGGAGTGAGGGGAGCAGTGACAGGAACATGCAGGAGTGAGGGAGCAGTGACGGGAACATGCAGGAGTGAGGGAGCAGTGACGGGAACATGCAGGAGTGAGGGGAGCAGTGACGGGAACACACAGGAGTGAGGGGAGCAGTGACGGGAACATGCAGGAGTGAGGGGAGTAGTGACAGGAACATGCAGGAGTGAGGGGAGTAGTGACAGGAACATGCAGGAGTGAGGGGAGCAGTGACAGGAACATGCAGGAGTGAGGGGAGCAGTGACAGGAACATGCAGGAGTGAGGGGAGTAGTGACAGGAACATGTAGGAGTGAGGGAGCAGTGACGGGAACATGCAGGAGTGAGGGGAGCAGTGACGGGAACATGCAGGAGTGAGGGAGCAGTGACGGGAACATGCAGGAGTGAGGGGAGCAGTGACAGGAACATGCAGGAGTGAGGGGAGTAGTGACGGGAACATGCAGGAGTGAGGGGAGCAGTGACAGGAACATGCAGGAGTGAGGGGAGCAGTGACGGGAACATGTAGGAGTGAGGGGAGTAGTGACAGGAACATGCAGGAGTGAGGGAGCAGTGACGGGAACATGCAGGAGTGAGGGGAGTAGTGACGGGAACATGCAGGAGTGAGGGGAGCAGTGACAGGAACATGCAGGAGTGAGGGGAGCAGTGACAGGAACATGCAGGAGTGAGGGGAGTAGTGACGGGAACATGCAGGAGTGAGGGGAGTAGTGTCAGGAACATGCAGGAGTGAGGGGAGTAGTGACAGGAACATGCAGGAGTGAGGGGAGCAGTGACAGGAACATGCAGGAGTGAGGGGAGCAGTGACGGGAACATGCAGGAGTGAGGGGAGCAGTGACAGGAACATGCAGGAGTGAGGGGAGCAGTGACAGGAACATGCAGGAGTGAGGGGAGCAGTGACGGGAACACGCAGGAGTGAGGGGAGCAGTGACAGGAACACGCAGGAGTGAGGGGAGCAGTGACGGGAACATGCAGGAGTGAGGGGAGCAGTGACGGGAACATGCAGGAGTGAGGGAGCAGTGACGGGAACATGTAGGAGTGAGGGGAGCAGTGACGGGAACATGCAGGAGTGAGGGGAGCAGTGACGGGAACATGCAGGAGTGAGGGGAGCAGTGACGGGAACATGCAGGAGTGAGGGGAGTAGTGACGGGAACATGCAGGAGTGAGGGAGCAGTGACGGGAACATGCAGGAGTGAGGGAGCAGTGACGGGAACAGGTAGGAGTGAGGGGAGCAGTGACGGGAACACGCAGGAGTGAGGGGAGCAGTGACAGGAACATGCAGGAGTGAGGGGAGCAGTGACAGGAACATGCAGGAGTGAGGGAGCAGTGACGGGAACATGCAGGAGTGAGGGAGCAGTGACGGGAACATGTAGGAGTGAGGGAGCAGTGACGGGAACATGTAGGAGTGAGGGGAGCAGTGACAGGAACATGCAGGAGTGAGGGGAGCAGTGATGGGAACATGCAGGAGTGAGGGGAGTAGTGACGGGAACATGTAGGAGTGAGGGGAGCAGTGACGGGAACATGTAGGAGTGAGGGGAGCAGTGATGGGAACACGCAGGAGTGAGGGGAGCAGTGACGGGAACATGCAGGAGTGAGGGGAGCAGTGACAGGAACATGCAGGAGTGAGGGGAGTAGTGACGGGAACATGCAGGAGTGAGGGGAGCAGTGACAGGAACATGCAGGAGTGAGGGGAGTAGTGACGGGAACATGCAGGAGTGAGGGAGCAGTGACGGGAACATGCAGGAGTGAGGGAGCAGTGACGGGAACATGCAGGAGTGAGGGAGCAGTGACGGGAACATGTAGGAGTGAGGGAGCAGTGACGGGAACATATAGGAGTGAGGGGAGCAGTGACGAGACACGCAGGAGTGAGGGGAGCAGTGACAGGAACATGCAGGAGTGAGGGAGCAGTGACGGGAACACACAGGAGTGAGGGGAGCAGTGACGGGAACACGCAGGAGTGAGGGGAGCAGTGACGGGAACATGCATGAGTGAGGGAGCAGTGGCGGTAACATGCAGGAGTGAGGGGAGCAGTGACAGGAACATGCAGGAGTGAGGGGAGCAGTGACGGGAACATGCAGGAGTGAGGGGAGCAATGACGGGAACATGCAGGAGTGAGGGGAGCAGTGACGGGAACATGCATGAGTGAGGGAGCAGTGGCGGTAACATGCAGGAGTGAGGGGAGCAGTGACGGGAACATGCAGGAGTGAGGGGAGCAGTGACGGGAACATGCAGGAGTGAGGGGAGCAATGACGGGAACATGCAGGAGTGAGGGGAGCAGTGACGGGAACACGCAGGAGTGAGGGGAGCAGTGACAGGAACATGCAGGAGTGAGGGGAGCAGTGACGGGAACATGTAGGAGTGAGGGGAGTAGTGACAGGAACATGTAGGAGTGAGGGAGCAGTGACGGGAACATGCAGGAGTGAGGGGAGCAGTGACGGGAACATGCAGGAGTGAGGGAGCAGTGACGGGAACATGCAGGAGTGAGGGGAGCAGTGACGGGAACACACAGGAGTGAGGGGAGCAGTGACGGGAACATGCAGGAGTGAGGGGAGTAGTGACAGGAACATGCAGGAGTGAAGGGAGTAGTGACAGGAACATGCAGGAGTGAGGGGAGCAGTGACAGGAACATGCAGGAGTGAGGGGAGTAGTGACGGGAACATGCAGGAGTGAGGGGAGCAGTGACAGGAACATGCAGGAGTGAGGGGAGCAGTGACGGGAACATGTAGGAGTGAGGGGAGTAGTGACAGGAACATGTAGGAGTGAGGGAGCAGTGACGGGAACATGCAGGAGTGAGGGGAGCAGTGACGGGAACATGCAGGAGTGAGGGAGCAGTGACGGGAACATGCAGGAGTGAGGGGAGCAGTGACGGGAACACACAGGAGTGAGGGGAGCAGTGACGGGAACATGCAGGAGTGAGGGGAGTAGTGACAGGAACATGCAGGAGTGAGGGGAGTAGTGACAGGAACATGCAGGAGTGAGGGGAGCAGTGACAGGAACATGCAGGAGTGAGGGGAGTAGTGACGGGAACATGCAGGAGTGAGGGGAGCAGTGACAGGAACATGCAGGAGTGAGGGGAGCAGTGACGGGAACATGTAGGAGTGAGGGGAGTAGTGACAGGAACATGTAGGAGTGAGGGAGCAGTGACGGGAACATGCAGGAGTGAGGGGAGCAGTGACGGGAACATGCAGGAGTGAGGGAGCAGTGACGGGAACATGCAGGAGTGAGGGGAGCAGTGACGGGAACACACAGGAGTGAGGGGAGCAGTGACGGGAACATGCAGGAGTGAGGGGAGTAGTGACAGGAACATGCAGGAGTGAGGGGAGTAGTGACAGGAACATGCAGGAGTGAGGGGAGCAGTGACAGGAACATGCAGGAGTGAGGGGAGCAGTGACAGGAACATGCAGGAGTGAGGGGAGTAGTGACAGGAACATGCAGGAGTGAGGGGAGTAGTGACGGGAACATGCAGGAGTGAGGGGAGTAGTGTCAGGAACATGCAGGAGTGAGGGGAGTAGTGACAGGAACATGCAGGAGTGAGGGAGCAGTGACGGGAACATGTAGGAGTGAGGGGAGCAGTGACGGGAACATGCAGGAGTGAGGGGAGTAGTGACGGGAACATGCAGGAGTGAGGGGAGCAGTGACAGGAACATGCAGGAGTGAGGGGAGCAGTGACAGGAACATGCAGGAGTGAGGGAGCAGTGACGGGAACATGCAGGAGTGAGGGGAGTAGTGACGGGAACATGCAGGAGTGAGGGGAGCAGTGACAGGAACATGCAGGAGTGAGGGGAGCAGTGACAGGAACATGCAGGAGTGAGGGAGCAGTGACGGGAACATGCAGGAGTGAGGGAGCAGTGACGGGAACATGCAGGAGTGAGGGGAGCAGTGACGGGAACACACAGGAGTGAGGGGAGCAGTGACGGGAACATGCAGGAGTGAGGGGAGTAGTGACAGGAACATGCAGGAGTGAGGGGAGTAGTGACAGGAACATGCAGGAGTGAGGGGAGCAGTGACAGGAACATGCAGGAGTGAGGGGAGCAGTGACAGGAACATGCAGGAGTGAGGGGAGTAGTGACAGGAACATGTAGGAGTGAGGGAGCAGTGACGGGAACATGCAGGAGTGAGGGGAGCAGTGACGGGAACATGCAGGAGTGAGGGAGCAGTGACGGGAACATGCAGGAGTGAGGGGAGCAGTGACAGGAACATGCAGGAGTGAGGGGAGTAGTGACGGGAACATGCAGGAGTGAGGGGAGCAGTGACAGGAACATGCAGGAGTGAGGGGAGCAGTGACGGGAACATGTAGGAGTGAGGGGAGTAGTGACAGGAACATGCAGGAGTGAGGGAGCAGTGACGGGAACATGCAGGAGTGAGGGGAGTAGTGACGGGAACATGCAGGAGTGAGGGGAGCAGTGACAGGAACATGCAGGAGTGAGGGGAGCAGTGACAGGAACATGCAGGAGTGAGGGGAGTAGTGACGGGAACATGCAGGAGTGAGGGGAGTAGTGTCAGGAACATGCAGGAGTGAGGGGAGTAGTGACAGGAACATGCAGGAGTGAGGGGAGCAGTGACAGGAACATGCAGGAGTGAGGGGAGCAGTGACGGGAACATGCAGGAGTGAGGGGAGCAGTGACAGGAACATGCAGGAGTGAGGGGAGCAGTGACAGGAACATGCAGGAGTGAGGGGAGCAGTGACGGGAACACGCAGGAGTGAGGGGAGCAGTGACAGGAACACGCAGGAGTGAGGGGAGCAGTGACGGGAACATGCAGGAGTGAGGGGAGCAGTGACGGGAACATGCAGGAGTGAGGGAGCAGTGACGGGAACATGTAGGAGTGAGGGGAGCAGTGACGGGAACATGCAGGAGTGAGGGGAGCAGTGACGGGAACATGCAGGAGTGAGGGGAGCAGTGACGGGAACATGCAGGAGTGAGGGGAGTAGTGACGGGAACATGCAGGAGTGAGGGAGCAGTGACGGGAACATGCAGGAGTGAGGGAGCAGTGACGGGAACAGGTAGGAGTGAGGGGAGCAGTGACGGGAACACGCAGGAGTGAGGGGAGCAGTGACAGGAACATGCAGGAGTGAGGGGAGCAGTGACAGGAACATGCAGGAGTGAGGGAGCAGTGACGGGAACATGCAGGAGTGAGGGAGCAGTGACGGGAACATGTAGGAGTGAGGGAGCAGTGACGGGAACATGTAGGAGTGAGGGGAGCAGTGACAGGAACATGCAGGAGTGAGGGGAGCAGTGATGGGAACATGCAGGAGTGAGGGGAGTAGTGACGGGAACATGTAGGAGTGAGGGGAGCAGTGACGGGAACATGTAGGAGTGAGGGGAGCAGTGATGGGAACACGCAGGAGTGAGGGGAGCAGTGACGGGAACATGCAGGAGTGAGGGGAGCAGTGACAGGAACATGCAGGAGTGAGGGGAGTAGTGACGGGAACATGCAGGAGTGAGGGGAGCAGTGACAGGAACATGCAGGAGTGAGGGGAGTAGTGACGGGAACATGCAGGAGTGAGGGAGCAGTGACGGGAACATGCAGGAGTGAGGGAGCAGTGACGGGAACATGCAGGAGTGAGGGAGCAGTGACGGGAACATGTAGGAGTGAGGGAGCAGTGACGGGAACATATAGGAGTGAGGGGAGCAGTGACGAGACACGCAGGAGTGAGGGGAGCAGTGACAGGAACATGCAGGAGTGAGGGAGCAGTGACGGGAACACACAGGAGTGAGGGGAGCAGTGACGGGAACACGCAGGAGTGAGGGGAGCAGTGACAGGAACATGCAGGAGTGAGGGGAGCAGTGATGGGAACACGCAGGAGTGAGGGGAGTAGTGACGGGAACATGCAGGAGTGAGGGGAGCAGTGACGGGAACATGCAGGAGTGAGGGGAGTAGTGACAGGAACATGTAGGAGTGAGGGGAGTAGTGACGGGAACATGCAGGAGTGAGGGAGCAGTGACGGGAACATGCAGAAGTGAGGGAGCAGTGACGGGAACATGTAGGAGTGAGGGAGCAGTGACGGGAACATGTAGGAGTGAGGGGAGCAGTGATGGGAACATGCAGGAGTGAGGGGAGCAGTGACAGGAACATGCAGGAGTGAGGGGAGTAGTGACGGGAACATGTAGGAGTGAGGGGAGCAGTGACGGGAACATGTAGGAGTGAGGGGAGCAGTGATGGGAACACGCAGGAGTGAGGGGAGCAGTGACGGGAACATGCAGGAGTGAGGGGAGCAGTGACAGGAACATGCAGGAGTGAGGGGAGCAGTGACGGGAACATGCAGGAGTGAGGGGAGCAGTGACAGGAACATGCAGGAGTGAGGGGAGCAGTGACAGGAACATGCAGGAGTGAGGGGAGCAGTGACGGGAACACGCAGGAGTGAGGGGAGCAGTGACAGGAACACGCAGGAGTGAGGGGAGCAGTGACGGGAACATGCAGGAGTGAGGGGAGCAGTGACGGGAACATGCAGGAGTGAGGGGAGCAGTGACGGGAACATGCAGGAGTGAGGGGAGCAGTGACGGGAACATGCAGGAGTGAGGGGAGCAGTGACGGGAACACGCAGGAGTGAGGGGAGCAGTGACAGGAACATGCAGGAGTGAGGGGAGCAGTGACGGGAACATGCAGGAGTGAGGGGAGCAGTGACGGGAACATGCAGGAGTGAGGGGAGCAGTGACGGGAACATGCAGGAGTGAGGGGAGCAGTGACGGGAACATGCAGGAGTGAGGGGAGCAGTGACGGGAACATGCAGGAGTGAGGGGAGCAGTGACGGGAACATGCAGGAGTGAGGGGAGTAGTGACGGGAACATGCAGGAGTGAGGGAGCAGTGACGGGAACATGCAGGAGTGAGGGAGCAGTGACGGGAACAGGTAGGAGTGAGGGGAGCAGTGACGGGAACACGCAGGAGTGAGGGGAGCAGTGACAGGAACATGCAGGAGTGAGGGGAGCAGTGACAGGAACATGCAGGAGTGAGGGAGCAGTGACGGGAACATGCAGGAGTGAGGGAGCAGTGACGGGAACATGTAGGAGTGAGGGAGCAGTGACGGGAACATGTAGGAGTGAGGGGAGCAGTGACAGGAACATGCAGGAGTGAGGGGAGCAGTGATGGGAACATGCAGGAGTGAGGGGAGTAGTGACGGGAACATGTAGGAGTGAGGGGAGCAGTGACGGGAACATGTAGGAGTGAGGGGAGCAGTGATGGGAACACGCAGGAGTGAGGGGAGCAGTGACGGGAACATGCAGGAGTGAGGGGAGCAGTGACAGGAACATGCAGGAGTGAGGGGAGTAGTGACGGGAACATGCAGGAGTGAGGGGAGCAGTGACAGGAACATGCAGGAGTGAGGGGAGTAGTGACGGGAACATGCAGGAGTGAGGGAGCAGTGACGGGAACATGCAGGAGTGAGGGAGCAGTGACGGGAACATGCAGGAGTGAGGGAGCAGTGACGGGAACATGTAGGAGTGAGGGAGCAGTGACGGGAACATATAGGAGTGAGGGGAGCAGTGACGAGACACGCAGGAGTGAGGGGAGCAGTGACAGGAACATGCAGGAGTGAGGGAGCAGTGACGGGAACACACAGGAGTGAGGGGAGCAGTGACGGGAACACGCAGGAGTGAGGGGAGCAGTGACAGGAACATGCAGGAGTGAGGGGAGCAGTGATGGGAACACGCAGGAGTGAGGGGAGTAGTGACGGGAACATGCAGGAGTGAGGGGAGCAGTGACGGGAACATGCAGGAGTGAGGGGAGTAGTGACAGGAACATGTAGGAGTGAGGGGAGTAGTGACGGGAACATGCAGGAGTGAGGGAGCAGTGACGGGAACATGCAGAAGTGAGGGAGCAGTGACGGGAACATGTAGGAGTGAGGGAGCAGTGACGGGAACATGTAGGAGTGAGGGGAGCAGTGATGGGAACATGCAGGAGTGAGGGGAGCAGTGACAGGAACATGCAGGAGTGAGGGGAGTAGTGACGGGAACATGTAGGAGTGAGGGGAGCAGTGACGGGAACATGTAGGAGTGAGGGGAGCAGTGATGGGAACACGCAGGAGTGAGGGGAGCAGTGACGGGAACATGCAGGAGTGAGGGGAGTAGTGACGGGAACATGCAGGAGTGAGGGGAGTAGTGACAGGAACATGTAGGAGTGAGGGGAGTAGTGACGGGAACATGCAGGAGTGAGGGAGCAGTGACGGGAACATGCAGGAGTGAGGGAGCAGTGACGGGAACATGTAGGAGTGAGGGAGCAGTGACGGGAACATGTAGGAGTGAGGGGAGCAGTGATGGGAACATGCAGGAGTGAGGGGAGCAGTGACAGGAACATGCTGGAGTGAGGGGAGTAGTGACGGGAACATGTAGGAGTGAGGGGAGCAGTGACGGGAACACGTAGGAGTGAGGGGAGCAGTGATGGGAACACGCAGGAGTGAGGGGAGCAGTGACGGGAACATGCAGGAGTGAGGGGAGTAGTGACGGGAACATGCAGGAGTGTGGGGAGCAGTGACAGGAACATGCAGGAGTGAGGGGAGTAGTGACGGGAACATGCAGGAGTGAGGGAGCAGTGACGGGAACATGCAGGAGTGAGGGAGCAGTGACGGGAACATGTAGGAGTGAGGGGAGCAGTGACGGGAACATGTAGGAGTGAGGGGAGCAGTGATGGGAACATGCAGGAGTGAGGGGAGCAGTGACAGGAACATGCAGGAGTGAGGGGAGTAGTGACGGGAACATGTAGGAGTGAGGGGAGCAGTGACGGGAACATGTAGGAGTGAGGGGAGCAGTGATGGGAACACGCAGGAGTGAGGGAGCAGTGACGGGAACATGCAGGAGTGAGGGGAGTAGTGACGGGAACATGCAGGAGTGAGGGAGCAGTGACGGGAACATGTAGGAGTGAGGGGAGCAGTGACGGGAACATGTAGGAGTGAGGGGAGCAGTGATGGGAACACGCAGGAGTGAGGGAGCAGTGACGGGAACATGCAGGAGTGAGGGGAGTAGTGACGGGAACATGCAGGAGTGAGGGAGCAGTGACGGGAACATGCAGGAGTGAGGGAGCAGTGACGGGAACACACAGGAGTGAGGGGAGCAGTGACGGGAACATGTAGGAGTGAGGGGAGCAGTGATGGGAACATGCAGGAGTGAGGGGAGTAGTGACGGGAACATGTAGGAGTGAGGGGAGCAGTGACGGGAACATGTAGGAGTGAGGGGAGCAGTGATGGGAACACGCAGGAGTGAGGGAGCAGTGACGGGAACATGCAGGAGTGAGGGGAGTAGTGACGGGAACATGCAGGAGTGAGGGAGCAGTGACGGGAACATGCAGGAGTGAGGGGAGTAGTGACGGGAACATGCAGGAGTGAGGGAGCAGTGACGGGAACATGTAGGAGTGAGGGGAGCAGTGACGGGAACACGCAGGAGTGAGGGGAGCAGTGACAGGAACATGCAGGAGTGAGGGGAGCAGTGACGGGAACATGCAGGAGTGAGGGAGCAGTGACGGGAACATGTAGGAGTGAGGGGAGCAGTGACGGGAACACGCAGGAGTGAGGGGAGCAGTGACAGGAACATGCAGGAGTGAGGGGAGTAGTGACAGGAACATGCAGGAGTGAGGGGAGTAGTGACAGGAACATGCAGGAGTGAGGGGAGCAGTGACTGGAACATGCAGGAGTGAGGGGAGCAGTGACAGGAACATGCAGGAGTGAGGGGAGTAGTGACGGGAACATGCAGGAGTGAGGGGAGCAGTGACGGGAACATGCAGGAGTGAGGGGAGCAGTGACGGGAACATGCAGGAGTGAGGGAGCAGTGGCGGTAACATGCAGGAGTGAGGGGAGCAGTGACGGGAACATGCAGGAGTGAGGGGAGCAGTGACGGGAACATGCAGGAGTGAGGGGAGCAATGACGGGAACATGCAGGAGTGAGGGGAGCAGTGACGGGAACATGCAGGAGTGAGGGGAGTAGTGACGGTAACATGCAGGAGTGAGGGAGCAGTGACGGGAACATGCAGGAGTGAGGGAGCAGTGACGGGAACATGTAGGAGTGAGGGGAGTAGTGACAGGAACATGTAGGAGTGAGGGAGCAGTGACGGGAACATGCAGGAGTGAGGGGAGTAGTGACGGGAACATGCAGGAGTGAGGGAGCAGTGACGGGAACATGCAGGAGTGAGGGAGCAGTGACGGGAACATGCAGGAGTGAGGGGAGTAGTGACGGGAACATGCAGGAGTGAGGGGAGCAGTGACGGGAACACGCAGGAGTGAGGGGAGCAGTGACAGGAACATGCAGGAGTGAGGGGAGCAGTGACAGGAACATGCAGGAGTGAGGGGAGTAGTGACGGGAACATGTAGGAGTGAGGGGAGTAGTGACAGGAACATGCAGGAGTGAGGGGAGTAGTGACAGGAACATGCAGGAGTGAGGGGAGCAGTGACAGGAACATGCAGGAGTGAGGGAGCAGTGACGGGAACATGCAGGAGTGAGGGAGCAGTGACGGGAACATGTAGGAGTGAGGGGAGCAGTGACGGGAACACGCAGGAGTGAGGGGAGCAGTGACAGGAACATGCAGGAGTGAGGGGAGCAGTGACAGGAACATGCAGGAGTGAGGGGAGTAGTGACGGGAACATGCAGGAGTAAGGGAGCAGTGACGGGAACATGCAGGAGTGAGGGAGCAGTGACGGGAACATGTAGGAGTGAGGGGAGCAGTGACGGGAACATGTAGGAGTGAGGGGAGCAGTGATGGGAACATGCAGGAGTGAGGGGAGCCGTGACGGGAACATGCAGGAGTGAGGGGAGCAGTGACGGGAACATGTAGGAGTGAGGGGAGCAGTGATGGGAACACGCAGGAGTGAGGGAGCAGTGACGGGAACACGCAGGAGTGAGGGAGCAGTGATGCGAACACGCAGGAGTGAGGGGAGTAGTGACGGGAACATGTAGGAGTGAGGGGAGCAGTGACGGGAACATGTAGGAGTGAGGGGAGCAGTGATGGGAACACGCAGGAGTGAGGGAGCAGTGACGGGAACATGCAGGAGTGAGGGGAGTAGTGACGGGAACATGCAGGAGTGAGGGAGCAGTGACGGGAACACACAGGAGTGAGGGGAGCAGTGACGGGAACATGTAGGAGTGAGGGGAGCAGTGACGGGAACATGTAGGAGTGAGGGGAGCAGTGACGGGAACACGCAGGAGTGAGGGGAGCAGTGACAGGAACATGCAGGTGTGAGGGGAGCAGTGACAGGAACATGCAGGAGTGAGGGGAGTAGTGACGGGAACATGCAGGAGTAAGGGAGCAGTGACGGGAACATGCAGGAGTGAGGGAGCAGTGACGGGAACATGTAGGAGTGAGGGGAGCAGTGACGGGAACATGTAGGAGTGAGGGGAGCAGTGATGGGAACATGCAGGAGTGAGGGGAGCCGTGACGGGAACATGCAGGAGTGAGGGGAGCAGTGACGGGAACATGTAGGAGTGAGGGGAGCAGTGATGGGAACACGCAGGAGTGAGGGAGCAGTGACGGGAACACGCAGGAGTGAGGGAGCAGTGATGCGAACACGCAGGAGTGAGGGGAGTAGTGACGGGAACATGTAGGAGTGAGGGGAGCAGTGACGGGAACATGTAGGAGTGAGGGGAGCAGTGATGGGAACACGCAGGAGTGAGGGAGCAGTGACGGGAACATGCAGGAGTGAGGGGAGTAGTGACGGGAACATGCAGGAGTGAGGGAGCAGTGACGGGAACACACAGGAGTGAGGGGAGCAGTGACGGGAACATGTAGGAGTGAGGGGAGCAGTGATGGGAACATGCAGGAGTGAGGGGAGTAGTGACGGGAACATGTAGGAGTGAGGGGAGCAGTGACGGGAACATGTAGGAGTGAGGGGAGCAGTGATGGGAACACGCAGGAGTGAGGGAGCAGTGACGGGAACATGCAGGAGTGAGGGAGCAGTGACGGGAACATGCAGGAGTGAGGGGAGTAGTGACGGGAACATGCAGGAGTGAGGGAGCAGTGACGGGAACATGCAGGAGTGAGGGGAGTAGTGACGGGAACATGCAGGAGTGAGGGAGCAGTGACGGGAACATGCAGGAGTGAGGGAGCAGTGACGGGAACACGCAGGAGTGAGGGGAGCAGTGACAGGAACATGCAGGAGTGAGGGGAGCAGTGACGGGAACATGCAGGAGTGAGGGGAGTAGTGACGGGAACATGCAGGAGTGAGGGAGCAGTGACGGGAACATGTAGGAGTGAGGGGAGCAGTGACGGGAACACGCAGGAGTGAGGGGAGTAGTGTCAGGAACATGCAGGAGTGAGGGGAGTAGTGACAGGAACATGCAGGAGTGAGGGGAGCAGTGACGGGAACATGCAGGAGTGAGGGAGCAGTGACGGGAACATGTAGGAGTGAGGGGAGCAGTGACGGGAACACGCAGGAGTGAGGGGAGCAGTGACAGGAACATGCAGGAGTGAGCGGAGTAGTGACGGGAACATGCAGGAGTGAGGGGAGTAGTGACAGGAACATGCAGGAGTGAGGGGAGTAGTGACAGGAACATGCAGGAGTGAGGGGAGCAGTGACTGGAACATGCAGGAGTGAGGGGAGCAGTGACAGGAACATGCAGGAGTGAGGGGAGCAGTGACAGGAACATGCAGGAGTGAGGGGAGCAGTGACAGGAACATGCAGGAGTGAGGGGAGCAGTGACGGGAACATGCAGGAGTGAGGGAGCAGTGGCGGTAACATGCAGGAGTGAGGGGAGCAGTGACAGGAACATGCAGGAGTGAGGGGAGCAGTGACAGGAACATGCAGGAGTGAGGGGAGTAGTGACGGGAACATGCAGGAGTGAGGGGAGCAGTGACGGGAACATGCAGGAGTGAGGTGAGCAATGGCGGTAACATGCAGTAGTGAGGGGAGCAGTGACAGGAACATGCAGAAGTGGGGGAGCAGTGACGGGAACATGCAGGAGTGAGGGAGCAGTGACGGTAACATGCAGGAGTGAGGGAGCAGTGACAGGAACATGCAGAAGTGAGGGGAGCAGTGACGGGAACACACAGGAGTGAGGGGAGCAGTGACAGGAACATGCAGGAGTGAGGGGAGCAGTGACGGGAACATGCAGGAGTGAGGGAGCAGTGACAGGAACATGTAGGAGTGAGGGGAGTAGTGACGGGAACATGCAGGAGTGAGGGGAGCAGTGACGGGAACATGCAGGAGTGAGGGAGCAGTGACGGGAACATGCAGGAGTGAGGGAGCAGTGACGGGAACATGTAGGAGTGAGGGGAGTAGTGACAGGAACATGTAGGAGTGAGGGAGCAGTGACGGGAACATGCAGGAGTGAGGGGAGCAGTGACGGGAACATGCAGGAGTGAGGGGAGCAGTGACGGGAACATGCAGGAGTGAGGGGAGCAATGACGGGAACATGCAGGAGTGAGGGGAGCAGTGACGGGAACATGCAGGAGTGAGGGGAGCAGTGACGGGAACATACAGGAGTGAGGGGAGTAGTGACGGGAACATGCAGGAGTGAGGGAGCAGTGACGGGAACATGTAGGAGTGAGGGGAGTAGTGACAGGAACATGTAGGAGTGAGGGAGCAGTGACGGGAACATGCAGGAGTGAGGGGAGTAGTGACGGGAACATGCAGGAGTGAGGGGAGCAGTGACGGGAACATGCAGGAGTGAGGGGAGTAGTGACGGGAACATGCAGGAGTGAGGGGAGCAGTGACGGGAACACGCAGGAGTGAGGGGAGCAGTGACAGGAACATGCAGGAGTGAGGGGAGCAGTGATGGGAACACACAGGAGTGAGGGGAGTAGTGACAGGAACATGCAGGAGTGAGGGAGCAGTGACGGGAACACACAGGAGTGAGGGGAGTAGTGACAGGAACATGCAGGAGTGAGGGAGCAGTGACGGGAACATGCAGGAGTGAGGGGAGTAGTGACGGGAACATGCAGGAGTGAGGGGAGCAGTGACGGGAACATGCAGGAGTGAGGGGAGTAGTGACGGGAACATGCAGGAGTGAGGGAGCAGTGACGGGAACATGCAGGAGTGAGGGAGCAGTGACGGGAACATGTAGGAGTGAGGGGAGTAGTGACAGGAACATGTAGGAGTGAGGGAGCAGTGACGGGAACATGCAGGAGTGAGGGGAGTAGTGACGGGAACATGCAGGAGTGAGGGGAGCAGTGACGGGAACATGCAGGAGTGAGGGGAGTAGTGACGGGAACATGCAGGAGTGAGGGGAGCAGTGACGGGAACACGCAGGAGTGAGGGGAGCAGTGACAGGAACATGCAGGAGTGAGGGGAGCAGTGACGGGAACACACAGGAGTGAGGGGAGTAGTGACAGGAACATGCAGGAGTGAGGGGAGCAGTGACAGGAACATGTAGGAGTGAGGGGAGCAGTGATGGGAACATGCAGGAGTGAGGGGAGTAGTGACGGGAACACACAGGAGTGAGGGGAGTAGTGACAGGAACATGCAGGAGTGAGGGGAGCAGTGATGGGAACATGTAGGAGTGAGGGAGCAGTGACAGGAACATGCAGGAGTGAGGGAGCAGTGACGGGAACATGCAGGAGTGAGGGAGCAGTGACGGGAACATGCAGGAGTGAGGGAGCAGTGACGGGAACATGTAGGAGTGAGGGGAGCAGTGACGGGAACATGTAGGAGTGAGGGAGCAGTGACGGGAACATGCAGGAGTGAGGGGAGTAGTGACAGGAACATGTAGGAGTGAGGGAGCAGTGACGGGAACATGTAGGAGTGAGGGAGCAGTGACGGTAACATGCAGGAGTGAGGGGAGCAGTGACAGGAACATGCAGAAGTGGGGGAGCAGTGACGGGAACACACAGGAGTGAGGGAGCAGTGACGGGAACACACAGGAGTGAGGGAGCAGTGACGGGAACATGCAGGAGTGAGGGGAGCAGTGACAGGAACATGCAGGAGTGAGGGGAGCAGTGACAGGAACATGCAGGAGTGAGGGGAGTAGTGACAGGAACATGCAGGAGTGAGGGGAGTAGTG
This sequence comes from Pseudophryne corroboree, assembly GCF_028390025.1. NCBI lineage: Eukaryota > Metazoa > Chordata > Amphibia > Anura > Myobatrachidae > Pseudophryne > Pseudophryne corroboree. The sequence goes on along the minus strand of NC_086445.1, from coordinate 942,013,205 downwards.
ACAGGAACATGCAGGAGTGAGGGGAGTAGTGACAGGAACATGTAGGAGTGAGGGGAGCAGTGACGGGAACACACAGGAGTGAGGGGAGCAGTGACAGGAACATGCAGGAGTGAGGGGAGCAGTGACAGGAACATGCAGGAGTGAGGGGAGCAGTGACGGGAACACACAGGAGTGAGGGGAGTAGTGACGGGAACATGCAGAAGTGAGGGGAGCAGTGACGGGAACACACAGGAGTGAGGTGAGCAATGGCGGTAACATGTAGGAGTGAGGGGAGCAGTGACAGGAACATGCAGAAGTGGGGGAGCAGTGACGGGAACATGCAGGAGTGAGGGAGCAGTGACGGGAACACACAGGAGTGAGGGAGCAGTGACGGTAACATGCAGGAGTGAGGGGAGCAGTGACAGGAACATGCAGAAGTGGGGGAGCAGTGACGGGAACATGCAGGAGTGAGGGGAGCAGTGACGGGAACATGCAGGAGTGAGGGGAGTAGTGACGGGAACATGCAGGAGTGAGGGGAGCAGTGACGGGAACACACAGGAGTGAGGGAGCAGTGACGGGAACATGCAGGAGTGAGGGGAGCAGTGACAGGAACATGCAGGAGTGAGGGGAGCAGTGACAGGAACATGCAGGAGTGAGGGGAGCAGTGACAGGAACATGCAGGAGTGAGGGGAGCAGTGACGGGAACATGCAGGAGTGAGGGGAGCAGTGACGGGAACATGCAGGAGTGAGGGAGCAGTGACGGGAACACACAGGAGTGAGGGGAGCAGTGACGGGAACATGCAGGAGTGAGGGGAGTAGTGACAGGAACATGTAGGAGTGAGGGGAGTAGTGACAGGAACATGCAGGAGTGAGGGGAGCAGTGACGGGAACATGCAGGAGTGAGGGGAGTAGTGACAGGAACATGTAGGAGTGAGGGGAGTAGTGACAGGAACATGCAGGAGTGAGGGGAGCAGTGACAGGAACAGGCAGGAGTGAGGGGAGCAGTGACGGGAACATGCAGGAGTGAGGGGAGCAGTGACGGGAACATGCAGGAGTGAGGGGAGCAGTGACGGGAACATGCAGGAGTGAGGGGAGTAGTGACGGGAACATGCAGGAGTGAGGGGAGCAGTGACAGGAACATGCAGGAGTGAGGGGAGTAGTGACGGGAACATGCAGGAGTGAGGGGAGCAGTGACGGGAACATGCAGGAGTGAGGGGAGCAGTGACGGGAACATGTAGGAGTGAGGGGAGCAGTGACGGGAACACACAGGAGTGAGGGGAGTAGTGACGGGAACATGCAGGAGTGAGGGGAGTAGTGACAGGAACATGCAGGAGTGAGGGGAGCAGTGACGGGAACACACAGGAGTGAGGTGAGCAATGGCGGTAACATGTAGGAGTGAGGGGAGCAGTGACAGGAACATGCAGAAGTGGGGGAGCAGTGACGGTAACATGCAGGAGTGAGGGGAGCAGTGACAGGAACATGCAGAAGTGGGGGAGCAGTGACGGGAACATGCAGGAGTGAGGGAGCAGTGACGGGAACACACAGGAGTGAGGGAGCAGTGACGGGAACATGCAGGAGTGAGGGAGCAGTGACGGGAACACACAGGTTTGAGGGGAGCAGTGACAGGAATATGCAGGAGACAGGAGTGAGGGAAGCAGTGACTGGAACATGCAGGAGTGAGGGGAGCAGTGACGGGAACATGCAGGAGTGAGGGGAGCAGTGACAGGAACATGCAGGAGTGAGGGAGCAGTGACGGGAACACACAGGAGTGAGGGAGCAGTGACGGTAACATGCAGGAGTGAGGGGAGCAGTGACAGGAACATGCAGAAGTGGGGGAGCAGTGACGGGAACATGCAGGAGTGAGGGAGCAGTGACGGGAACACACAGGAGTGAGGGAGCAGTGACGGGAACATGCAGGAGTGAGGGAGCAGTGACGGGAACACACAGGTTTGAGGGGAGCAGTGACAGGAATATGCAGGAGACAGGAGTGAGGGAAGCAGTGACTGGAACATGCAGGAGTGAGGGGAGCAGTGACGGGAACACACAGGAGTGAGGGGAGCAGTGACTGGAACATGCAGGAGTGAGGGGAGCAGTGACGGGAAGATGCAGGAGTGAGGGGAGCAATGACGGGAACACACAGGAGTGAGGGGAGCAGTGACTGGAACATGCAGGAGTGAGGGGAGCAGTGACGGGAAGATGCAGGAGTGAGGGGAGCAGTGACGGGAACATGCAGGAGTGAGGGAGCAGTGACGGGAACATGTAGGAGTGAGGGGAGCAGTGACGGGAACACGCAGGAGTGAGGGGAGCAGTGACGGGAACATGCAGGAGTGAGGGGAGCAGTGATGGGAACATGTAGGAGTGAGGGGAGCAGTGATGGGAACATGTAGGAGTGAGGGGAGCAATGACGGGAACATGCAGGAGTGAGGGAGCAGTGACGGGAACATGTAGGAGTGAGGGGAGCAGTGACGGGAACACGCAGGAGTGAGGGGAGCAGTGACGGGAACATGTAGGAGTGAGGGGAGCAGTGATGGGAACATGTAGGAGTGAGGGGAGCAATGACGGGAACATGCAGGAGTGAGGGAGCAGTGACGGGAACATGTAGGAGTGAGGGGAGCAGTGACGGGAACACGCAGGAGTGAGGGGAGCAGTGACGGGAACATGCAGGAGTGAGGGGAGTAGTGACGGGAACATGCAGGAGTGAGGGGAGCAGTGACGGGAACATGCAGGAGTGAGGGGAGCAGTGACGGGAACATGCAGGAGTGAGGGGAGCAGTGACGGGAACACACAGGAGTGAGGGGAGCAGTGACGGGAACATGCAGGAGTGAGGGGAGCAGTGACGGGAACACACAGGAGTGAGGGAGCAGTGACGGTAACATGCAGGAGTGAGGGGAGCAGTGACAGGAACATGCAGAAGTGGGGGAGCAGTGACGGGAACATGCAGGAGTGAGGGGAGCAGTGACAGGAACATGCAGGAGTGAGGGGAGCAGTGACAGGAACATGCAGGAGTGAGGGGAGCAGTGACGGGAACATGCAGGAGTGAGGGGAGCAGTGACGGGAACATGCAGGAGTGAGGGGAGCAGTGACGGGAACACACAGGAGTGAGGGGAGCAGTGACTGGAACATGCAGGAGTGAGGGAGCAGTGACGGGAACATGTAGGAGTGAGGGGAGCAGTGACGGGAACATGCAGGAGTGAGGGAGCAGTGACGGGAACATGCAGGAGTGAGGGGAGTAGTGACAGGAACATGTAGGAGTGAGGGGAGTAGTGACGGGAACATGCAGGAGTGAGGGGAGCAGTGACAGGAACATGCAGGAGTGAGGGGAGCAGTGACAGGAACATGCAGAAGTGGGGGAGCAGTGACGGGAACATGCAGGAGTGAGGGAGCAGTGACGGGAACACACAGGAGTGAGGGAGCAGTGACGGGAACATGCAGGAGTGAGGGGAGCAGTGACAGGAACATGCAGGAGTGAGGGGAGCAGTGACGGGAACATGCAGGAGTGAGGGGAGCAGTGACGGGAACATGCAGGAGTGAGGGGAGCAGTGACGGGAACACACAGGAGTGAGGGGAGCAGTGACGGGAACATGCAGGAGTGAGGGGAGTAGTGACAGGAACATGTAGGAGTGAGGGGAGTAGTGACGGGAACATGCAGGAGTGAGGGGAGTAGTGACGGGAACATGCAGAAGTGAGGGGAGCAGTGACGGGAACACACAGGAGTGAGGTGAGCAATGGCGGTAACATGTAGGAGTGAGGGGAGCAGTGACAGGAACATGCAGAAGTGGGGGAGCAGTGACGGGAACATGCAGGAGTGAGGGAGCAGTGACAGGAACATGCAGAAGTGGGGGAGCAGTGACGGGAACATGCAGGAGTGAGGGAGCAGTGACAGGAACATGCAGGAGTGAGGGAGCAGTGACAGGAACATGCAGGAGTGAGGGGAGCAGTGACAGGAACATGCAGGAGTGAGGGGAGCAGTGACGGGAACATGCAGGAGTGAGGGAGCAGTGACAGGAACATGCAGGAGTGAGGGAGCAGTGACAGGAACATGCAGGAGTGAGGGGAGCAGTGACAGGAACATGCAGAAGTGGGGGAGCAGTGACGGGAACATGCAGGAGTGAGGGAGCAGTGACGGGAACACACAGGAGTGAGGGGAGCAGTGACTGGAACATGCAGGAGTGAGGGGAGCAGTGACGGGAAGATGCAGGAGTGAGGGGAGCAATGACGGGAACACACAGGAGTGAGGGGAGCAGTGACTGGAACATGCAGGAGTGAGGGGAGCAGTGACGGGAAGATGCAGGAGTGAGGGGAGCAGTGACGGGAACATGCAGGAGTGAGGGAGCAGTGACGGGAACATGTAGGAGTGAGGGGAGCAGTGACGGGAACACGCAGGAGTGAGGGGAGCAGTGACGGGAACATGCAGGAGTGAGGGGAGCAGTGATGGGAACATGTAGGAGTGAGGGGAGCAGTGATGGGAACATGTAGGAGTGAGGGGAGCAGTGACGGGAACATGTAGGAGTGAGGGGAGCAGTGATGGGAACATGTAGGAGTGAGGGGAGCAATGACGGGAACATGCAGGAGTGAGGGAGCAGTGACGGGAACATGTAGGAGTGAGGGGAGCAGTGACGGGAACACGCAGGAGTGAGGGGAGCAGTGACGGGAACATGCAGGAGTGAGGGGAGTAGTGACGGGAACATGCAGGAGTGAGGGGAGCAGTGACGGGAACATGCAGGAGTGAGGGGAGCAGTGACGGGAACATGCAGGAGTGAGGGGAGCAGTGACGGGAACACACAGGAGTGAGGGGAGCAGTGACGGGAACATGCAGGAGTGAGGGGAGCAGTGACGGGAACACACAGGAGTGAGGGGAGCAGTGACGGGAACACACAGGAGTGAGGGGAGCAGTGACGGGAACATGCAGGAGTGAGGGGAGCAGTGACGGGAACACACAGGAGTGAGGGGAGCAGTGACGGGAACATGCAGGAGTGAGGGGAGCAGTGACGGGAACACACAGGAGTGAGGGAGCAGTGACGGGAACACACAGGAGTGAGGGGAGCAGTGACGGGAACACACAGGAGTGAGGGGAGCAGTGACGGGAACACACAGGAGTGAGGGGAGCAGTGACAGGAACATGCAGCAGTGAGGGAGTAGTGACGGGAACACACAGGAGTGAGGGGAGCAGTGACGGGAACACACAGGAGTGAGGGGAGCAGTGACGGGAACACACAGGAGTGAGGGGAGCAGTGACGGGAACACACAGGAGTGAGGGGAGCAGTGACGGGAACATGCAGCAGTGAGGGAGTAGTGACGGGAACATGTAGGAGTGAGAGGACATTGAGATATCTGCAACCTTGAACCTTGGATGACAGTATAGTGAGTGACCTGTGAGGGCTAGATTTCAATTAATATATTTCACCAAAACTGAAAACTCAGTTTTTGGTACAATTACCATGTAATGCTGGTTGAAAAATGTATTCTATTAGGATACAGAGTTCTGTATAGCCACAAATTGATTAAACAATTTTGCAAGATATATAATTACACTTTATCACTTCTCTGACTGCTTAACTTTCTTCTGTTATAAGGAGTTATAATAATTAGTATTAAAAATGGCAAAATCTTCAGTAATTGGATTTAGATAATGGGTCAGTGAACTGGAACATTTTTTTCATTGTATTAATTACATTCTTATTCTGCATGTTCTTTAATTTGCAAGTCAGCAATTAGTCTGCTCGTTTCCATTTTGTTAAGACACTTTCTTTGTCCAAGCAGCACACAACAGCACATTACGTCTTATTCGAATGCTGAACAATTCTCAGTCAATTATTTCCTAATGTTAATATATGCAAAAGCTTAGGAAATACCTTGTGGGCAATGCTATTTACATTTGCGGTGCCTAGCATGTAAACTATGCACAACAATATGGGATTTATATAACAATAATATTAATGAAATGGAAACTAGCTGCACACATGGGCGTATATTTAATGGATGCAGGGCATAGGCAAAGGCAGGGGGTGTTCTGGTTGAACGGAAAACCGCCCTCCTCTTGCCAAGTGGCTCAAATTATGACAAAATCAATAGTATGTAATAGGATTACTAGAGCTTCTACCACATCATGTAGTTTATGGGACAGAGCAGAGCTGCTGCACATGTCCAGTGGTATCAGCTTCTACCAAGTTTGTTGTGTGTGTGGATCTGAGACCTCATCAGTGCGCTGGACCAAAGAGTAGCTACCAGGAAGAAAAGACAGGAACCTTACCATGAGGTGGGAGAATGTGTACTGAAAAAGTGCAGTACTGGTTCTATTATGTTTGTGTATTTATTTTGGTATGATTAACCTTTTCCTGACCACTTATCTTATTTATATTGTTATAATATGTTTGATATAGCCTATACTATAGACCATCTATAGTGTTAAATATTAATACTATATTCCACACACTATCTAGTGTATAAAAAGACCAATGTTTACATTACAGATGTGCGGCGGGCACTTTTCGTGTTTTGTGTATTGATTTTGGATCTGGATCCCCGCTCGTGTTTTGGATCTGGATTAGTTTTGCCAAAACCACCCTTTTGGGTTTTGGTTTTGGATCTGGATGATTTTTGAATAAACCACAAAAACAGCTAAAATCACAGAATTTGGGGGAAATTATGATGCTACGGTATTATTAGCCTCAATAACATTCATTTCCACTCATTTCCAGTCTATTCTGAACACCTCACAGCTCACAATATTGTTTGTAGGCCAAAAGGTTGTACCAAGGTTGATGGATTACTAAGCTAAGTGACACAAGTGGGTGGTACAAACACCTGGCCCATCTAGGAGTGGCACTGCAGTGGCAGACAGGATGGCAGTTTTAAAAACTAGGCCCCAAAGAGCACATAATGCAAAGAAAAAAAAGAGGTGCACCGAGGTCGCTGGATGACTAAGCTAAGCAACACAAGTGGGCGGCAAAAACACCTGGCCCATCTAGGAGTGGCACTGCAGTGACAGATAGGATGGCAATTTTTAAAATTAGGCCCCAAAGAGCACATAATGCAAAGAAAAAAAAGAGGTGCAAGATGGAATTGTCCTTGTGCCCTCCCACCCACCCTTATGTTGTATAAACAGGACATGCATACTTTAACAAACCAATCATTTCAGTGACAGGGTCTGCCACACGACTGTAGCTGAAATGATTGGTTTGTTTGGGCCCCCACAACAAATGAAGCAATTAATCCCCCTACCAAAAAAGAAGCAATTCATCTCTCCTTGCACAAACTGGCTCTACAGAGCCAAGATGCCGTCCTCATCCTCATCATCCAATTCCTCACCCCTTTCAGTGTGTACATCCTCCTCACAGAGTATTAATTCGTCCCCACTGGAATCCACCATCACAGGTCCCTGTGTACTTTCTGGAGGCAATTGCTGGTAAAGGTCTTCCTGGAGGAATTTATAATTCATTTTGATGAACATCATCTTCTCCACATTTTGTGGTAGTAACCTCCTACGCCAATCGCTGACAAGGTTACTGGCTGGACTAAACACTCTTTTGAAGGACACACTGAAGGTGGGAAACTTAGGTAAAATAAAGCCAGTTTGCGCAAGGGCCTCCAAATTGCCTCTTTATCCTGCCAGTATACATACAGACTGTCTGAGAAAATGAAGGAGGAGCTGTTGACGGGTCAAGTTCCGCTTGAGTTGACAATTTTCTCACCAGCAGGTCTTTGCACCTCTGCACACTTGTGTCTGCTGAAAAGAGAGATACAACATAGGCTTTAAACCTAGGATCGAACACTGTGGCCAAAATGTAGTGCTCTGATAACAACAGATTGACCACCCTTGAATCCTGGCAAAGTGAATGAAGGGCTCCATCCACAAGTCCCACATATTTAGCAGAATCGCTCCATCTTAGCTCCTCCTTCAATTTCTTCAGCTGCTTCTGCAAAAGCCTGATGAGGGGAATGACCCTGGTGGTATGCTGTGGACTGCTCGGAGGTACTTTAAAGTCAGTAATGGCGGAAGACTCCAGCGCCCCGAGCAGTCCACAGTCTCCAGCGCACCCCCAACATGCACTGTCGTGGTTGGAGGACACCAGGCAGCTAAACACTGCCTCCATTTCCCGGCCTGCTGGGAGCATGACTGTGATGTAATCTTGCTCCCGCGGCTGGCACAGAGAGGACCCTGGGGGCTGGCTGGGCATGTTGTATAGGTTGCAGCGTCTCTGTCACCACCACATCTTGTTTTTTTCTTGCTGGCAGGGGGCAGGCAGGGACCAGGGCGACAGGAGTCAGGACTCAAAGGTATTTGAATGAATTTTAATCACTCAGCATTATGTGAAATTGAATATATATATAAATATATATATATATATATATATATATATATATAATATAGATTTTACATATATATATATATATATATATATATATATATACTAGCTGAATACCTGTGCTTCGCTATGGAATTTCAAGTATGTCCGTGCGTATAACTTTCATGTTGAAGGACTTCCTGGTAAACTGAGACCACCCATCCCCCAGCAAGGCAGTAGAAAGCAGCACCTGGAGGGATAAGCCCAAAGATGGAGGGGATCCCCGCTACTGGGAATCTCCCAGGATCACCCCCTCCCCAAGCCTGACATGGCAGCCAGCGCCGGGTACACCGGCGGGGAGACATCTGCGTTACCCAGGAGTGGTGCCGCCGTGCCCCCCTGGTGTCAGTGGCCTGTACAGTGACAGTAATAGTTATAGCGGTGGCGGCTGTGTCGGGGGTGGTCCCCTGGTGTCAATGGCATGTACAATGACAGTAGTAGTTGTAGCGGCGGCGGCTATGCCGGGGGTGGTTACAGGGAGCAGCGACCCTGATGCAATTTATCATCGCTGTCGCTGTGTAGCCGGGGACGGAGCCGAATCGCGCTGCTGCAAATCAGTTGGCTGAAAGTGAGTAGCGGAGCGGAGGGAGGATGTTAAACGTGGAGAGTCTGGACCGGGTGGATCTGTGTGAGTCTGCTGACGTGGGTAAGTGTAGAAGTAGCAGCAGCAGGGCTGCCCCACCCCCCACCCCCAGGACCTGCACACACTACCTGACTGCTGTCAATGTTTCATCACCCGAGCCGGGTGTAGTCTAAGCGGGAGCTGTTCCCCCAGGGGTCACTCTGTAATGGGCCTCTGGACTATATACTTGTCAGTTTGATATACTTGTCAGCTTATAGCACCAGCATAATTGACACTAATATCAGTAATTTTGGACATTTTATTTTTCACCAGTTCTCACCACCCATGTTGATTGGGGCTGAACTTGGACTTAAACGGCATCGGGAGTGGCACTATTCATCGCCGCGACCCCAAAAACTATGGATTTTTACATGTCACCCTCTTCCCACCCCCACCCCTAGGTGTGCTAGGGGTGTCTTACCCCCACAGTATTTTTTTGAGATTGTAAGTCATATGTGTACCAAGTTTGGTGTAAATTGCTCCAGGCATTCCAGAGTTATGCTGGAACATACACACATATGTCCATATATATATATATATATATATATATAAAGTGTCGGACTGGGGTACGAAGGGCCCACCGGGGGGGGGGGGGCGTTATAGGGGGCCATATTTATGGATGTGACCAGCCTACAAAGGGGGTGTGGCCAGCCTCCACATAGGCTTGAAATGCACAATAGTCTTGTGCAGTGTAATGCAGGGACGTGCAGTCAGGGGAGGCAGTGCCTCCCCTGTCTTCAATGATTAAAATAATATAAAGAAAATACTTGTGACACATATTCTGTGTCATAAGTAATTTCTTTATATTATGCTATACATTTCAGAGCTTAAAAGTACTTTGGGAGGCACTGATAGCAGTGCCTCCCGTTTACAATAGGAACAGGCTAAAGCGGGTGGGCGGGGCAAAGCACTGGGCTTTAAAAGCCCATTAAAACCAAAGGGGAAAGCGTCACTTCTGCAAGTGCGTCGTTGACAGGGGAAACCCACCCCTGTCAGCGAGGCAGATATGATTGGACAGCGGATCCAGTGCTGGATCCACTGGTCCAATCACTCATAAGCGGCAGGGGGTTGCTGTGTCTGTCAGAAAAAAAAAGAGACATTTTCCTCCTATACGATACAGAAGGCGCCCGCTGGTGTTATCAGTCACTGTTGCCCCTTACCGTGATGTGTATCAAAAGAACAGCAGCGCTGGCCACTCGCTTGCAATGATTGCGGAAGTTCCCCCACACTGAAGCAGCACGTCCACGGCACCAAACTACAAGCCAGCTGCCAGCTAAAAGCTCCCGAAGTTACTGCAGCACTAACGAGTGTCAAAAGGTCACTCTCCTCTGCCGTTTCCCTACCCTACAGTATAAGATAGCATTCCAGCACACAGCACCACAGTGTGAGTACTAACGCTGACAGCCAGCAGACACTTGTTAACAGAGCCGGCCCTAACCAATATGATGCCCTAGGCAAGATTTTGGCTGGTGCCCCCTAGCACCACCGCTAGTTCCGCCTCTGACCCTGCACCCCTTTCCCAGCACCATCACCCCCCACCCATAGCAGTCCTTTTTTTTTGTTTTCCTACCCCCTGTAATTTAAATAAGAACAGTGTGCACATTTGGCCTTACACATATGCCGCACATTATTAGTGCCCTTATACACATTATGACACACATAGTGCCCCTTACACATATGTTACACATTATTAATGCCCTTATACACATAATGACACATGTAGTTCCCAGCGTGAGTCATCTGGCAGCTCTGCTAACGTCAGGTGCCTATTTTTTATGAAAATGCATCTTATTTGCATTGCTATGTGGCTAGGATGCACAAGCAGCTTCTGCTGATTAAACTGATATGCAGCATGCCTATATACTGTGTGAGACTGTGGCTGTATCTGCGTACGAAATGCTACACACAGAATATAGGCATGCCGCATATCATTTTAATCAGCAGAAGCTGATGATGCCCCTAGGCATATCAGATGCCCTAGGCAATTGCCTAGTTTGCCTATGCCTATGGCCGGCTCTGCTTGTTAACTATTTCCTGCCTTGCTCAATCCACATACAGTACTGCTGCAATTCCCTACAGTCTGTAGCAATACTGCATCACAGACTGTTTATATTCAATGGGAGCTTGATCTGAATTGCTCTGGTGATCAACTTATGGGAGACCTTGGGGTAGATGTATTATACCCGCACATATCGTGTTGGTATAGCAATTCCTACTTCGCCTCTTTAATGAGGCGAAGCAGAAAGAGCTAGCGACAACATGTATGAACATCTCGGCTGCCGCAGACCCCAGATCCCCCAGCACTAGGCTGATGCGCTGTGTCTCACCCCAGTCGGCTCACTGGACATGCACGAGATCTCGCTATTATCACGAAATCTCACATGCAGCCCAGAGTCGGCAACCACCACAGCCAGGGACAGAGCTATCCCTGCTGTGGTGATGGGGCAACGACACCTGCAGCTGTCAAAATCAATTGCTGCAGGTATCGGAACGGTCAGTGCCACTGACCATTTATACGTTGCCCTGCATATTGGCGTGCTATCTTGTAGATAGCAGTGCTGATAATGAGTGCCACTGTCATTTACCACACTTTCCCACAGTCCAGTTTGATCCCAGGGACATTGTTTGTACAGGTCACACACTAGGGACACTATAAGAGCTACTTCTGTATGGTGTAACGGGAATAAGGGGTACTTATGTGTGGTGTAACGCGAACTGGGCAGGCGCCAAATTACTGCCTTGCCCTGGGTGATGGAAATACTAGTTTTGGCCCTGCTGTGGAGCTGTCACTACAGCAACGGCAGCCCCAGAGCCAGCGGGACCCGGCGTTACTGATGTGGAGCCCCAGAGATGGAGAGCGTGCAGCGGCGACCTCTCCCTCTTCCTCGTCTGCCCTCCTATGCAGCAGCATCACTGCTGGTGATTCACTGACACCTACACTCTCCCTTGACCTGGGGCCCAGGACGTCAGAAAGAACACTTGGGCTGCAGGGACAGGAAGGTGCAATGTATATATATATATATATATATATATATATATCTCAGTGCCTCCCCAGCCAATGATCTCACCGCACGCCACTGGTGTAATACAACATATCTACCATGTATAATACAAGTGCACAGTCTGGAACCTGATCCCTAGAGGAAGCAGTGGGCCCTAAGGCAGTGGGGCCCACCGGTGGTTTCCCCTGTACCCCTGTGGGCCAGTCTGACCCTGTCTCTATCTATATATATATATATATATATATATATATATATATATATATTTAATTATACCAAACAAAAGCAAACTTTTCTGGCGAGGATGGATGGGTGGGCGGGGGGGGGATCTATGAGACGAGGGGGTACTCATAAATGAAAAGTCTAATCAAGGGGTACGGGAGAGAAAAAGATTAGGGAACCACTGGTCTAACACAAAGTCCACAAATTCCACTTAAAGACAAAACACCTAAAGACTGTTCCTATTGTTAACGCCTACTCTATATTATTCCCCTTGAACTCTCTGGGCCATAGTTACTGTATTTTAATCCCCTAAACAATACTGAACTTTTCGATGCAGTTAAAATAAAATATTTTTAGCTAAAGATGTAGAGGTGTAACAGAATCTTTAAAACAAACCCAATTGGCCTTTAATAAACTACAAAGGCATCACGTCCTAGATACACCTAGAATAACATTAGGAAATAGTTGGAGACATAAATAAGGCCTGTGTTCGGTATATCTCAAACTGTCCAGGGTACCAGCTACATGGCAATGTAAATGCCTAATACCTATACAAACAAAATACACAGTTGTTGCCAGTGCATATCTGTACACAACTAGCATGACTGTGTGAGGCATTATTATGGTACTCTTGCTGGCTGGGATGCTGCTTGGGACCTACTGTACATACTATATGTGTGGAAAGATTCAATACATGTCTGTTTTGTGACCAAGAGGTCTATGAAGCAGTGAAAAGGGCGGAGAACTGAGCCAGTGGAGAAGTTGCTCATGGCAAACAATCAGCATTGAAGTAACATTTATAATTTGCATACTATACAATTGTACAGAGCAGCTGATTGGTTGCCACGGAACACTTCTCCATGGGTTCACTTCCTTACTCTTTTCACTGCTTCATGAATAGACCCCAAAGTCTGCATCACTCCTGATCATCCTTGCCTACTTTATCTCCTCTCTGGGAGAGGAGATGCTGCTGGCAGCTTTGGGGATGGGGATGGCTCTCAACGTCATTAGGCCCTGCAGCAAAATGCTGTCATTAACAGGTCCTCTGGGAGGGGGCGGGACTAAAATGCTGTGTTTCATGTTATCTCCATTACAGTGGGTGGGAGGAAATCCACCTGCTCTATTGGGGGAAGCATGGGACTAACCAATATATCGCGAGTCTCCTGTACCTTCCAGGAGAATAGGCAAGTATGGTCCTGATATGTTCAGATGTACATGCTCAACAGTGAAATATCCCTGAAATTTACATAAAAGGGTTGATTAATCAAATCTTCTAATTAGGACAAATAGAGGTTTTGCCCACAGCAAGTAGCTATAATGTAGCTATTAGTATTTTATAGAATTTCATAGATTTTATAGAATGCACTCAATCAATAATAACTATAATCTGGTTACTATGAGCAACTTCACTTATACTCTTTATAAGGTTTGATACATCTCTCCAAAATTGTTGACAAGTGTGTAATAACCGGACAGTGTTGGGCGCTTAATATATTACAAAGTAGATTGAAGGGGCAATAATTAGTGAAATACACTTTGGCCAATTAAAAGTTGGCTAATGCAATAACACTGCGAAATCCAAGTGCTGTGTCTGAGGATGCAGCCTCGGATCCCCATCACGACCATCAGACCCAGATACCCAGGTACACTAAGTCTATGCCCAACAATGCAGACCCTATGTATTGTTTTTTTTTACTTACTAGTTATCTGTCATATAAAGTGGCAGATGCTCAATTAGCCTAGTGATATCATTCAGGTGCTTGAAAGGGAGGGATTTTTTTTTTCTTCAAGAAAATGAAAAAAAAGAAAAGAAAAAAGAAATCAGGTTATTCAGTTACTGCTATCATTCAGGGTGCTGGGGGAAACAAAATGCTTTTTTTCTTGCTTAGAAATACCCCTCCCTTTCAAGCACCTGAATGATATCACTAGGCTAATTGAGCATCTGCCACTATATATGTCTGTTGTGAGAGGCAGAAAGGATCTTGCATTAGGAGGAGGTGCAGGTTTTGATATGCCATATGGAGCATTATGGGGTTGCTCCAAGGTAGGTAGCTCTTAGCTTAGATATATTTAAGTAAGCCATTATCATGTGGCTCTTTGCTGGGTAATCATAGACCCAGATTGGGGTTATGGAGGTGTGGGGTGTGGTGCCCCTGGATTGGCTGAGCTGGATGGCTTCAGTGTGGCATACCTTTACATTCTATTAACACTTATCACTTACTAATTTCTTTAACACTATTTCTTATTTTAATTACATCTCATGTTTGTATCACTTTCTTTATAGCTTTGGCTTCCTAACACTAATTTATTAACACTATAGTTTTGTTCACTGGTATGCTGCCCTGGGCTTTCTGGCTTATGCTGATTTTTGGGGTGCCACACCCTGCACCTACATACAGCACTTGGGACTCCCAATATACAGAGAGGCCTTGACGTGGCTTGAGGGCTTAATCATACATTTGCGCAAATATATGTAACTGAGATCCCTGAATTCTAATATCGTGTGGGGTTTATATCACTGCTATCATTCAGGGTGCTGGGGGAAACAAAATGCTTTTTTTTCTTGCTTAGAAATACCCCTCCCTTTCAAGCACCTGAATGATATCACTAGGCTAATTGAGCATCTGCCACTATATATGTCTGTTGTGAGAGGCAGAAAGGATCTTGCATTAGGAGGAGGTGCAGGTTTTGATATGCCATATGGAGCATTATGGGGTTGCTCCAAGGTAGGTAGCTCTTAGCTTAGATATATTTAAGTAAGCCATTATCATGTGGCTCTTTGCTGGGTAATCATAGACCCAGATTGGGGTTATGGAGGTGTGGGGTGTGGTGCCCCTGGATTGGCTGAGCTGGATGGCTTCAGTGTGGCATACCTTTACATTCTATTAACACTTATCACTTACTAATTTCTTTAACACTATTTCTTATTTTAATTACATCTCATTTTTGTATCACTTTCTTTATAGCTTTGGCTTCCTAACACTAATTTATTAACACTATAGTTTTGTTCACTGGTATGCTGCCCTAGGCTTTCTGGCTTATGCTGATTTTTGGGGTGCCACACCCTGCACCTACATACAGCACTTGGGACTCCCAATATACAGAGAGGCCTTGACGTGGCTTGAGGGCTTAATCATACATTTGCGCAAATATATGTAACTGAGATCCCTGAATTCTAATATCGTGTTGGGTTTATATCACTGCTATCATTCAGGGTGCTGGGGGAAACAAAATGCTTTTTTTTCTTGCTTAGAAATACCCACCCCTTTCAAGCACCTGAATGATATCACTAGGCTAATTGAGCATCTGCCACTATATACGTCTGTTGTGAGAGGCAGAAAGGATCCTGCATTAGGAGGAGGTGCAAGTCCTGATATGCCATATGGAGAATTATGGGGTTGCTCCAAGGTAGGTAGATCTTAGCTTAGATATATTTAAGTAAGAATCCATTATCATGTGGCTCTTTGCTAGGTAATCATAGACCCAGATTCGGGTTATGGAGGTGTGGGGTGTGGTGCCCCTGGATTGGCTGAGCTGGATGACTTCAGTGTGGCATACCTTTACATTCTATTAACACTTATCACTTACTAATTTCTTTAACACTATTTCTTATTTTAATTACATCTCATTTTTGTATCACTTTATAGCTTCGGCTTCCTAACACTAATTTATTAACATTATAGTTTTTTCACTGGTATGTTGCCCTGGGCTTTCTGGCTTATGCTGATTATTGGGGTGCCACACCCTGCACCTAGATATAGCGCTAGGGACCCCCAATATACAGAGAGGCCTTGACACGGCTTGGGGGCTTAATCATACACTTGCGCAAATATATGTAATGGAGATCTCGGAATTCTAATATTGTGTGGGATTTATATCCGGTTACTGCTGGGGGAAACAAAATAGTTATCTGTCATTAAATATTGTTTTGTATAATACATATTTTCCAGCTAGCACTGACTCTTTAATAACATGTGATTATACGGATAATACTTATAGCCACTGGGGTCTTCCTATTTTTCTGCCTCAGCGTCATTACATGTATTCAGCATGTGACATGATGTAGACACTAATTTGCCAGATGGAAGCAGTCACCTGCACCTGTGTGCCCCTCTATGCATACTTCTCCCATCTGATCATAAGTTTCACTTGTCAAAATCAATCCTCAAAACTCTACTGACTGATTCAGTGTGAAGTGTAATTGGTAGAATCATCAGTACAATATGTTCCCAGAGTTATATTTTACATGCATGTGTCAAGTAGGGGGAGGTCTATTTATAGCAACGTACAAGACCTATATGAAAAAATGTCTAATAGTCACTAATGAATGAGCAAATTATCAGAGCTTCAGATATATTAGATATATGTGTGTTTATTGGTTTAGGGATGTATTGTCTATTTGTCTTTCACTTGCACTGTATATATCTATATAATAAAATTGACTGCTGATAGAAAGTATCATGTTGGAATTGAACTAGTAGAACTCTGACCCTTATCACCAGTCTCAGTGATGTTACTTCCAGATAGTTGCAGCATAACGTAACATTTCGGCATAACAGACATGAACAGAGCCACACAGAAATACCCAATAGAGTCTAACACACATGCAAAGTGACATTGAGATATTGGACATACAATATAGTGTCCCCCTCCCTCTGTTAGTCTGAGGACTGCAGAAGTTCCACCCCCTCCTATTTCTCATGCTGCCGGCAGGATCCCTGCCCACTGCCCAGACTCCACCCCCTTCCTCTCTGAGCTGCTTACAGCTCCTGTATTGTATTCAAGTTTACACTGGAAAAGAGGAGATTAAGAGGGGACATGATCAACATTTACAAATATATAAGGGGACAATATACAGATCTTGCGCAGGACCTGTTTTTGGTTAGATCAACACAGAGAACTCGTGGACACTCGCTCAGGTTAGAGAGGAGATTCCGCACAATACGGTGTAAAGGCTTTTTTACGGTAAGGACGATACATGTTTGGAATTCCCTGCCTGAGGGAGTTGTAATGGCCGACTCAGTCAACACCTTTAAGAATGGGTTAGATAAATTCCTAATGGATAAGGATATCCAGGGTTACGGGGCATAGTCACACACTATGGTTATTATAAAAAAGAGGGGTAAAACGTAACGGCTGACATCAACTTTAGTCAAAATTTTATGCAAAATAATCCTGCATAGGAGACCACAAATAGGTTGAACTCGATGGACAATTGTCTTTTTTCAACCTTAGATACTAATGTTACTATGTAAGTGTCTTAACCCTCCAGTAGTGACACCAGATTTTGTGACACGAACACCGTCACTGGGTCTATGAGACCCATTCTGATTTCTGCATTCTTTTAGGAATCTTATGGCTATTGATCAGGAATGACACCAGGAATGGAAATAGAAGCCCCTTGTTAATCTCCAACTATTAATTGTTTTATTAATTCACCCAGAAAACATTATTATAATTTATTACATTTCCTGTCCAGTATTTTTTTTTGAGCATTCCTTAGACTTAAATTTTGTATGCTTTATCCACAGAAAATCTTTATTTTTCACAGTAATATTTGGGGGAATGTAATAGAGATGTGCACTTGAAATTTTTCGGGTTTTGTGTTTTGGTTTTGGGTTCGGTTCCGCGGCCGTGTTTTGGGTTCGACCGCGTTTTGGCAAAACCTCACCGAATTTTTTTTGTCGGATTCGGGTGTGTTTTGGATTTGGGTGTTTTTTTCAAAAAACAGTAAAAAACAGCTTAAATCATAGAATTTGGGGGTCATTTTGATCCCAAAGTATTATTAACCTCAAAAACCATAATTTCCACTCATTTTCAGTCTATTCTGAACACCTCACACCTCACAATATTATTTTTAGTCCTAAAATTTGCACCGAGGTTGCTGGATGACTAAGCTAAGCGACCCTAGTGGCCGACACAAACACCTGGCCCATCTAGGAGTGGCACTGCAGTGTCACGCAGGATGGCCCTTCCAAAAAACACTCCCCAAACAGCACATGACGCAAAGAAAAAAAGAAGCGCAATGAGGTAGCTGTGTGAGTAAGCTAAGCGACCCTAGTGGCCGACACAAACACCTGGCCCATCTAGGAGTGGCACTGCAGTGTCACGCAGGATGGCCCTTCCAAAAAACACTCCCCAAACAGCACATGACGCAAAGAAAAAAAGAGGCGCAATGAGGTAGCTGTGTGAGTAAGCTAAGCGACCCTAGTGGCCGACACAAACACCTGGCCCATCTAGGAGTGGCACTGCAGTGTCACGCAGGATGGCCCTTCCAAAAAAACACTCCCCAAACAGCACATGACGCAAAGAAAAAAAGAGGCGCAATGAGGTAGCTGTGTGAGTAAGCTAAGCGACCCTAGTGGCCGACACAAACACCTGGCCCATCTAGGAGTGGCACTGCAGTGTCACGCAGGATGTCCCTTCCAAAAAACACTCCCCAAACAGCACATGACGCAAAGAAAAAAAGAGGCACAATGAGGTAGCTGTGTGAGTAAGCTAAGCGACCCTAGTGGCCGACACAAACACCTGGCCCATCTAGGAGTGGCACTGCAGTGTCACGCAGGATGGCCCTTCCAAAAAACACTCCCCAAACAGCACATGACGCAAAGAAAAAAAGAGGCGCAATGAGGTAGCTGTGTGAGTAAGCTTATCGACCCTAGTGGCCGACACAAACACCTGGCCCATCTAGGAGTGGCACTGCAGTGTCACGCAGGATGGCCCTTCCAAAAAACACTCCCCAAACAGCACATGACGCAAAGAAAAAAAGAGGCGCAATGAGGTAGCTGTGTGAGTAAGCTAAGCGACCCTAGTGGCCGACACAAACACCTGGCCCATCTAGGAGTGGCACTGCAGTGTCACGCAGGATGGCCCTTCAAAAAAAATACTCCCCAAACAGCACATGACGCAAAGAAAAATTAAAGAAAAAAGAGGTGCAAGATGGAATTGTCCTTGGGCCCTCCCACCCACCCTTATGTTGTATAAACAGGACATGCACACTTTAACCAACCCATCATTTCAGTGACAGGGTCTGCCACACGACTGTGACTGAAATGACGGGTTGGTTTGGACCCCCACCAAAAAAGAAGCAATTAATCTCTCCTTGCACAGACTGGCTCTACAGAGGCAAGATGTCCACCTCATCATCATCCTCCAATATATCACCGTGTACATCCCCCTCCTCACAGATTATCAATTCGTCCCCACTGGAATCCACCATCTCAGCTCCCTGTGTACTTTGTGGAGGCAATTGCTGCTGGTCAATGTCTCCACGGAGGAATTGATTATAATTCATTTTAATGAACATCATCTTCTCCACATTTTCTGGAAGTAACCTCGTACGCCGATTGCTGACAAGGTGAGCGGCGGCACTAAACACTCTTTCGGAGTACACACTTGTGGGAGGGCAACTTAGGTAGAATAAAGCCAGTTTGTGCAAGGGCCTCCAAATTGCCTCTTTTTCCTGCCAGTATAAGTACGGACTGTCTGACGTGCCTACTTGGATGCGGTCACTCATATAATCCTCCACCATTCTTTCAATGGGGAGAGAATCATATGCAGTGACAGTAGACGACATGTCCGTAATCGTTGTCAGGTCCTTCAGTCCGGACCAGATGTCAGCATCAGCAGTCGCTCCAGACTGCCCTGCATCACCGCCAGCGGGTGGGCTCGGAATTCTGAGCCTTTTCCTCGCACCCCCAGTTGCGGGAGAATGTGAAGGAGGAGATGTTGACAGGTCG
Organism: Pseudophryne corroboree; assembly: GCF_028390025.1. Taxonomy (NCBI): domain Eukaryota; kingdom Metazoa; phylum Chordata; class Amphibia; order Anura; family Myobatrachidae; genus Pseudophryne; species Pseudophryne corroboree. Next base: position 941,993,299 of record NC_086445.1, on the reverse strand, counting down.
CGTTCCGCTTGACTTGACAATTTTCTCACCAGCAGGTCTTTGAACCCCAGCAGACTTGTGTCTGCCGGAAAGAGAGATCCAAGGTAGGTTTTAAATCTAGGATCGAGCACGGTGGCCAAAATGTAGTGATCTGATTTCAACAGATTGACCACCCGTGAATCCTTGTTAAGCGAATTAAGGGCTCCATCCACAAGTCCCACATGCCTAGCGGAATCGCTCCGTGTTAGCTCCTCCTTCAATGTCTCCAGCTTCTTCTGCAAAAGCCTGATGAGGGGAATGACCTGACTCAGGCTGGCAGTGTCTGAACTGACTTCACGTGTGGCAAGTTCAAAGGGCAGCAGAACCTTGCACAACGTTGAAATCATTCTCCACTGCGCTTGAGACAGGTGCATTCCACCTCCTATATCGTGCTCAATTGTATAGGCTTGAATGGCCTTTTGCTGCTCCTCCAACCTCTGAAGCATATATAGGGTTGAATTCCACCTCGTTACCACTTCTTGCTTCAGATGATGGCAGGGCAGGTTCAGGCGTTTTTGGTGGTGCTCCAGTCTTCTGTACGTGGTGCCTGTACGCCGAAAGTGTCCCGCAATTCTTCTTGCCACCGACAGCATCTCTTGCACGCCCCTCTCGTTTTTTAAATAATTCTGCACCACCAAATTCAAGGTATGTGCAAAACATGGGACGTGCTGGAATTTGCCCATATTTAATGCACACACAATATTGCTGGCGTTGTCCGATGCCACAAATCCACTGGAGAGTCCAATTGGGGTAAGCCATTCCGCGATGATCTTCCTCAATTGCCGTAAGAGGTTTTCAGCTGTGTGCGTATTCTGGAAACCGATGATACAAAGCGTAGCCTGCCTAGGAAAGAGTTGGCGTTTGCGAGATGCTGCTACTGGTGCCGCCGCTGCTGTTCTTGCGGCGGGAGTCCATACATCTACCCAGTGGGCTGTCACAGTCATATAGTCCTGACCCTGCCCTGCTCCACTTGTCCACATGTCCGTGGTTAAGTGGACATTGGGTACAACTGCATTTTTTAGGACACTGGTGAGTCTTTTTCTGACGTCCGTGTACATTCTCGGTATCGCCTGCCTAGAGAAGTGGAACCTAGATGGTATTTGGTAACGGGGGCACACTACCTCAAGAAATTGTCTAGTTCCCTGTGAACTAACGGCGGATACCGGACGCACGTCTAGCACCAACATAGTTGTCAAGGCCTCAGTTATCCGCTTTGCAACAGGATGACTGCTGTGATATTTCATCTTCCTCGCAAAGGACTGTTGGACAGTCAATTGCTTGGTGGAAGTAGTAAAAGTGGGCTTACGACTTCCCCTCTGGGATGACCATCGACTCCCAGCAGCAACAACAGCAGCGCCAGCAGCAGTAGGCGTTACACGCAAGGATGCATCGGAGGAATCCCAGGCAGGAGAGGACTCGTCAGAATTGCCAGTGACATGGCCTGCAGGACTATTGGCATTCCTGGGGAAGGAGGAAATTGACACTGAGGGAGTTGGTGGGGTGGTTTGCGTGAGCTTGGTTACAAGAGGAAGGGATTTACTGGTCAGCGGACTGCTTCCGCTGTCGCCCAAAGTTTTTGAACTTGTCACTGACTTATTATGAATGCGCTGCAGGTGACGTATAAGGGAGGATGTTCCGAGGTGGTTAACGTCCTTACCCCTACTTATTACAGCTTGACAAAGGCAACACACGGCTTGACAAATGTTGTCCGCATTTCTGTTGAAATACTTCCACACCGAAGAGCTGATTTTTTTTTGTATTTTCACCTGGCATGTCAATGGCCATATTCCTCCCACGGACAACAGGTGTCTCCCCGGGTGCCTGACTTAAACAAACCACCTGACCATCAGAATCCTCCTTGTCAATTTCCTCCCCAGCGCCAGCAACACCCATATCCTCCTCATCCTGGTGTACTTCAACACTGACATCTTCAATCTGACTATCAGGAACTGGACTGCGTGTGCTCCTTCCAGCACTTGCAGGGGGCGTGCAAATGGTGGAAGGCGCATGCTCTTCACATCCAGTGTTGGGAAGGTCAGGCATTGCAACCGACACAATTGGACTCTCCTTGTGGATTTGGGATTTCGAAGAACGCACAGTTCTTTGCGGTGCTTTTGCCAGCTTGAGTCTTTTCATTTTTCTAGCGAGAGGCTGAGTGCTTCCATCCTCATGTGAAGCTGAACCACTAGCCATGAACATAGGCCAGGGCCTCAGCCGTTCCTTGCCACTCCGTGTGGTAAATGGCATATTGGCAAGTTTACGCTTCTCCTCCGACAATTTTATTTTAGATTTATGAGTCCTTTTTTTTACTGATATTTGGTGTTTTGGATTTTACATGCTCTGTACTATGACATTGGGCATCGGCCTTGGCAGACGACGTTGCTGGCATTTCATCGTCTCGGCCATGACTAGTGGCAGCAGCTTCAGCACGAGGTGGAAGTCGATCTTGATCTTTCCCTAATTTTGGAACCTCAACATTTTTGTTCTCCATATTTTAATAGGCACAACTAAAAGGCACCTCAGGTAAACAATGGAGATGGATGGATACTAGTATACTTATGGATGGACGAGCGACTGCCGACACAGAGGTAGCTACAGCCGTGGACTACCGTACTGTGTCTGCTGCTAATATAGACTGGATGATAATGAGATAAAATTAAAATATATATATATATATCACACTAGTACTGCAGCCGGACAGGTATATATATTATGTAATGACGGACCTGCTGGACACTGTCTGTCAGACTCAGCACTGCAGACTCCTAAAGTAAGCTACTAGTATCAAGAAGATAGAAAAAAAAAAACCACGGGTAGGTGGTATATACAATTATGGATGGACGAGCGACTGCCGACACAGAGGTAGCTATAGCCGTGGACTACCGTACTGTGTCTGCTGCTAATATAGACTGGATGATAATGAGATAAAATTAAAATATATATATATATCACACTAGTACTGCAGCCGGACAGGTATATATTATGTAATGACGGACCTGCTGGACACTGTCTGTCAGACTCAGCACTGCAGACTCCTAAAGTAAGCTACTAGTATCAAGAAGATAGAAAAAAAAAAAACACGGGTAGGTGGTATACAATTATGGATGGACGAGCGACTGCAGACACAGAGGTAGCTACAGCCGTGGACTACCGTACTGTGTCTGCTGCTAATATAGACTGGATGATAATGAGATAAAATTAAAATATATATATATATCACACTAGTACTGCAGCCGGACAGGTATATATTATGTAATGACGGACCTGCTGGACACTGTCTGTCAGACTCAGCACTGCAGACTCCTAAAGTAAGCTACTAGTATCAAGAAGATAGAAAAAAAAAAAACCACGGGTAGGTGGTATACAATTATGGATGGACGAGCGACTGCCGACACAGAGGTAGCTACAGCCGTGGACTACCGTACTGTGTCTGCTGCTAATATAGACTGGATGATAATGAGATAAAATTAAAATATATATATATATCACACTAGTACTGCTGCCGGACAGGTATATATTATGTAATGACGGACCTGCTGGACACTGTCTGTCAGACTCAGCACTGCAGACTCCTAAAGTAAGCTACTAGTATCAAGAAGATAGAAAAAAAAAAAACCACGGGTAGGTGGTATACAATTATGGATGGACGAGCGACTGCCGACACAGAGGTAGCTACAGCCGTGGACTACCGTACTGTGTCTGCTGCTAATATAGACTGGATGATAATGAGATAAAATTAAAATATATATATATATCACACTAGTACTGCAGCCGGACAGGTATATATATTATGTAATGACGGACCTGCTGGACACTGTCTGTCAGACTCAGCACTGCAGACTCCTAAAGTAAGCTACTAGTATCAAGAAGATAGAAAAAAAAAAAACCACGGGTAGGTGGTGTACAATTATGGATGGACGAGCGACTGCCGACACAGAGGTAGCTACAGCCGTGGACTACCGTACTGTGTCTGCTGCTAATATAGACTGGATGATAATGAGATAAAATTAAAATATATATATATATATCACACTAGTACTGCAGCCGGACAGGTATATATTATGTAATGACGGACCTGCTGGACACTGTCTGCAGAATGCGTTTATAAAAACAGTAAACACCACACGACGAGTGTTTAACTTTTTCAGGCAGACAATCACAATATACTGGTGGTCAGCAGACAATCACAATACTGGTGGTCAGTGGTCACTGGTCAGTCACACTGGCAGTGGCACTCTGGCAGCAAAAGTGTGCACTGTACTTAAGTGCAGTCAGATAATGATATACAGTATATGATGCAGCACACTGGGCTGAGCACAGATATGGTATGTGTGACTGTGTCACACTGTGTATCGTTTTTTTTTAGGCAGAGAACGGATTAATTAAACTGGTGGCACTGGTCACTGGTCACACTATCAGCAGCAAGTAGTACTCCTCCTATATGCTCCCCAAAATTTGTGTCTCTCTCTAGTACTCTAGTCACTCTAAACGGAGAGGACGCCAGCCACGTCCTCTCCCTATCAATCTCAATGCATGTGTGAAAATGGCGGCGACGCGCGGCTCCTTATATAGAATCCGAGTCTCGCGATAGAATCCGAGCCTCGCGAGAATCCGACAGCGGGATGATGACGTTCGGGCGCGCTCGGGTTAACCGAGCAAGGCGGGAAGATCCGAGTCGCTCGGCCCCGTGTAAAAAAACCTGAAGTTCGGGCGGGTTCGGATTCCGAGGAACCGAACCCGCTCATCTCTAGAATGTAATAGGGTGTGAGAATCAGAAAGTGAGAGATTTTGTGAGAGTTCTCCTGGGTTTTTTTTTTTTTTTATAAATGGCAATCATTTACATGGCAAAATCAGGTTGATTTTGCCATATAAATGATTGCCACTTAAAAAAAACAACAACAGGAGAACTCTCACAAAATCTCTCATTTTCTGATTCTCACACCCTATTACATTCCCCCCATTGTGTTTTTCTATCCTTGTTGATGTATTTGCTACATCTTCCTCGTTTTCCTGGCGGTGGCAATTTCTAGAGATGAGCGCCTGAAATTTTTCGGGTTTTGTGTTTTGGTTTTGGGTTCGGTTCCGCGGCCGTGTTTTGGGTTCGAACGCGTTTTGGCAAAACCTCACCGAATTATTTTTGTCGGATTCGGGTGTGTTTTGGATTCGGGTGTTTTTTTCCAAAAACACTAAAAAACAGCTTAAATCATAGAATTTGGGGGTCATTTTGATCCCAAAGTATTATTAACCTCAAAAACCATAATTTACACTCATTTTCAGTCTATTCTGAATACCTCACACCTCACAATATTATTTTTAGTCCTAAAATTTGCACCAAGGTCGCTGTGTGAGTAAGATAAGCGACCCTAGTGGCCGACACAAACACCGGGCCCATCTAGGAGTGGCACTGCAGTGTCACGCAGGATGTCCCTTCCAAAAAACCCTCCCCAAACAGCACATGACGCAAAAAAAAAAAGAGGCGCAATGAGGTAGCTGTGTGAGTAAGATTAGCGACCCTAGTGGCCGACACAAACACCGGGCCCATCTAGGAGTGGCACTGCAGTGTCACGCAGGATGGCCCTTCCAAAAAACCCTCCCCAAACAGCACATGACGCAAAGAAAAAAAGAGGCGCAATGAGGTAGCTGTGTGAGTAAGATTAGCGACCCTAGTGGCCGACACAAACACCGGGCCCATCTAGGAGTGGCACTGCAGTGTCACGCAGGATGTCCCTTCCAAAAAACCCTCCCCAAACAGCACATGACGCAAAGAAAAAAAGAGGCTTTTTACTGATATTTGGTGTTTTGGATTTGACATGCTCTGTACTATGACATTGGGCATCGGCCTTGGCAGACGACGTTGCTGGCATTTCATCGTCTCGGCCATGACTAGTGGCAGCAGCTTCAGCACGAGGTGGAAGTGGATCTTGATCTTTCCCTAATTTTGGAACCTCAACATTTTTGTTCTCCATATTTTAATAGGCACAACTAAAAGGCACCTCAGGTAAACAATGGAGATGGATGGATTGGATACTAGTATACAATTATGGACGGGCTGCCGAGTGCCGACACAGAGGTAGCCACAGCCGTGAACTACCGCACTGTACTGTGTCTGCTGCTAATATATAGACTGGTTGATAAAGAGATAGTATACTCGTAACTAGTATGTATGTATAAAGAAAGAAAAAAAAACCACGGTTAGGTCACTGGTATATACAATTATGGACGGGCTGCCGAGTGCCGACACAGAGGTAGCCACAGCCGTGAACTACCGCACTGTACTGTGTCTGCTGCTAATATATAGACTGGTTGATAAAGAGATAGTATACTCGTAACTAGTATGTATGTATAAAGAAAGAAAAAAAAACCACGGTTAGGTGGTATATACAATTATGGACGGGCTGCCGAGTGCCGACACAGAGGTAGCCACAGCCGTGAACTACCGCACTGTACTGTGTCTGCTGCTAATATATAGACTGGTTGATAAAGAGATAGTATACTCGTAACTAGTATGTATGTATAAAGAAAGAAAAAAAAACCACGGTTAGGTCACTGGTATATACAATTATGGACGGGCTGCCGAGTGCCGACACAGAGGTAGCCACAGCCGTGAACTACCGCACTGTACTGTGTCTGCTGCTAATATATAGACTGGTTGATAAAGAGATAGTATACTCGTAACTAGTATGTATGTATAAAGAAAGAAAAAAAAACCACGGTTAGGTCACTGGTATATACAATTATGGACGGGCTGCGGAGTGCCGACACAGAGGTAGCCACAGCCGTGAACTACCGCACTGTACTGTGTCTGCTGCTAATATATAGACTGGTTGATAAAGAGATAGTATACTCGTAACTAGTATGTATGTATAAAGAAAGAAAAAAAAACCACGGTTAGGTGGTATATACAATTATGGACGGGCTGCCGAGTGCCGACACAGAGGTAGCCACAGCCGTGAACTACCGCACTGTACTGTGTCTGCTGCTAATATATAGACTGGTTGATAAAGAGATAGTATACTCGTAACTAGTATGTATGTATAAAGAAAGAAAAAAAAACCACGGTTAGGTCACTGGTATATACAATTATGGACGGGCTGCCGAGTGCCGACACAGAGGTAGCCACAGCCGTGAACTACCGCACTGTACTGTGTCTGCTGCTAATATATAGACTGGTTGATAAAGAGATAGTATACTCGTAACTAGTATGTATGTATAAAGAAAGAAAAAAAAACCACGGTTAGGTCACTGGTATATACAATTATGGACGGGCTGCCGAGTGCCGACACAGAGGTAGCCACAGCCGTGAACTACCGCACTGTACTGTGTCTGCTGCTAATATATAGACTGGTTGATAAAGAGATAGTATACTCGTAACTAGTATGTATGTATAAAGAAAGAAAAAAAAACCACGGTTAGGTCACTGGTATATACAATTATGGACGGGCTGCCGAGTGCCGACACAGAGGTAGCCACAGCCGTGAACTACCGCACTGTACTGTGTCTGCTGCTAATATATAGACTGGTTGATAAAGAGATAGTATACTCGTAACTAGTATGTATGTATAAAGAAAGAAAAAAAAACCACGGTTAGGTCACTGGTATATACAATTATGGACGGGCTGCCGAGTGCCGACACAGAGGTAGCCACAGCCGTGAACTACCGCACTGTACTGTGTCTGCTGCTAATATATAGACTGGTTGATAAAGAGATAGTATACTCGTAACTAGTATGTATGTATAAAGAAAGAAAAAAAAACCACGGTTAGGTCACTGGTATATACAATTATGGACGGGCTGCCGAGTGCCGACACAGAGGTAGCCACAGCCGTGAACTACCGCACTGTACTGTGTCTGCTGCTAATATAGACTGGTTGATAAAGAGATAGTATACTACTAATATTATATACTGGTGGTCAGGTCACTGGTCACTAGTCACACTGGCAGTGGCACTCCTGCAGCAAAAGTGTGCACTGTTTAATTTTAATATAATATTATGTACTCCTGGCTCCTGCTATAACCTATAACTGGCACTGCAGTAGTGCTCCCCAGTCTCCCCCACAATTATAAGCTGTGTGAGCTGAGCAGTCAGACAGATATATAATATATATAGATGATGCAGCACACTGGCCTGAGCCTGAGCAGTGCACACAGATATGGTATGTATGTGACTGAGTCACTGTGTGCTGTGTATCGCTTTTTTCAGGCAGAGAACGGATTATAAATAAAAGTGGTGGTCACTGGTCACTATCAGCAAAACTCTGCACTGTACACTACTGAGTACTCCTAATGCTCCCCAAAATTAGTAAATCAAGTGTCTAAACGGAGAGGACGCCAGCCACGTCCTCTCCCTATCAATCTCAATGCACGTGTGAAAATGGCGGCGACGCGCGGCTCCTTATATAGAATCCGAGTCTCGCGATAGAATCCGAGCCTCGCGAGAATCCGACAGCGTCATGATGACGTTCGGGCGCGCTCGGGTTAACCGAGCAAGGCGGGAAGATCCGAGTCGCTCGGACTCGTGAAAAAAAACATGAAGTTCTGGCGGGTTCGGATTCAGAGAAACCGAACCCGCTCATCTCTAGCAATTTCTCCGTACAGCAGTGACTACAGGCACTCAAAAGAGTTACTTCACTGACACTGGGTCACTCAGACACGGCAGACAAAGGAAGGGCTGTTACCGCAATCGTGACTAGCACATCATAATGCTTTATTTGTCAACGGACAGTAAACGACATGATACGAAGGTACTAAAAAGTTTATCGCTCCTTCACCAAAATTCGACCATATAGAGTAGAACAACAGTCAGAATAGCTGGGTCTCATAAACCCATCGTCAGCAGTGAAGGGTTAAGCTGAGTACACACTACGCAATGTGAATACAGAGCCGATCCGACGGGCGATGGGACCAGCATGCAGCAAGTGTCGGATCTGACGGTGGAAGCTATGCGACATTCTGCAGCATGTCATTGCTAGTGACATGCCCCATCGGCCCTGCTGAGCGGGGATGCCGTTAGTGACCTGCGGGAGTGCGCATATCATGGGTACACACCAGATGATGCACCTGATACGTCGATCCGATCAGCGTGGTACGGCGACATATCGTCTAGTGTGTACTCAGCTTTACAGTATGTTCAACCCATTACTACACCTCATGTTCAGATTGTGTACCTTACCACCCACTCACATACCAGATACCACACACTGGGTAAGTGCATATTTAGACGGGAGGAACTTATGTACAGTATCAAACGTACTTTAAACCAACATTCTCTATCTCACCACCAAACCGTGCTGTTGAACAGACTTTGGCCCTCACAACATCAATCACTTTCTAGCAGTTGCAGTGGCAATCCAATGGATTGTGATATATATCCCATAATTTATAGTCAACATTTTAATGTTAAGAACAATCTATATATCAGCTGTGGGATCTAATGGAGTCCGAGATCACCGGAAGTGCGGGATGCCGGCCGACCTCTGACTTTTTTTTAAAAGGGCAATCACTTACAAGCAGAAGCAAATTTAGTCCTCATGGCAGCCCTATGCACAACAGTTATGGCTGCCCCATAGCCCCCACCCCCCGGGCCTAATTTTATAATTTTCATTGATTGGTTGTACGCCCTCATTTGCTTATTGTCAGTTTGATATAATAATAAAAAAGCCATGAACCCTGACTTTTGACTAAGTAGGAGAGCTTACAGGGGCAATCCTACCCATTTACACTCCACTCAAGATGGCGTATGGTACAACAGAGTAAAAATATTTTGCAGTTACAGGTAAATTTTGGTCTGACAGTACTAAACAAGCATCCAAGTGTCGCCCCCTGACAAGTGCTGCCCCTAGTCATATGCCTCACATGCCCAGTGTCGGACTGGGGCATGTATGGCCCACCGGGGGAATGCAGTGGTAGAGGCCTAAGTTTAGGGGTGTGGTCAGTCTGCAGAGGGGGTATGGCCTGCCACCTCATTGGTTTGACTAACCATTAGAGCAGTGTTTTTCAACCACTGTGCCGTGGCACACTAGTGTGTCCTGAGCAGTCTCCAGGTGTGCCGCCATAGAAGCACAGCCAGGCCTGTCAGTGTTTTGCCGCTACTGAGGCCCTGGAATGATCAATACTAATGGGTTTAGTGGGTGCAGAGCCAATTCTAATTTTGGGACCGGGCAGTGTTGGGTTCTTCTGGCTTTCTCAGATGTGGCTCAGGCGTTACCTATGGAGAAGCTGTGACATGGTGACATCCTAGGACACGCAACTGCACCATGCCATCACCATTATATTTGAATGTGCCTTGGCAATATTTAAATCTTGTTCAGTGTGCCGCGAGTTGTAAAAGGTTGAAAATACCTGCATTAGAGAGTGCAACGTCTGGGCCCCTTCATAAATGTATACAGTAAATTCAGCTGCTCCATGCATGATAATATACCAGATTAATAACAGATTAATAACAGCAATGCACCGTAGAAAATACACCATAGTCCAGTATATGGTAACATATGTATAATGTATAATTCAAGTGCACAGTCTGGAACCTGATCCTTCGAGCAGGAGGTGGGCCCCCAGGCAGTGGGGCCCACCGGTGGTTTCCCCTGTACCCCTGTGGGCCAGTCCAAGCCTGCACGCGCCTAGTGGGAAATTCACCAATGCTTACAAGACATGGTTTTGCCTTGTAAATGTTTGCCCTTTTAAAAAAACGTACACACTAGAGATCTCACTCCGTCTCTGTGTGGATAGATGCATGCACAGAAGCCGATTTCTTTCTTTGGCACATGTGCAGTTTGCTGAAATTTGTGAGTTTTGTGCGTATTGCAACTGGCGAATCAGCCCCAAGTAATGCTAACAAAGGCAGTTACCCCAAATATATTGGGGGAATTCAATTAGCTGCGAGGTTTACCATGAGACTAATTGCCGGCAAAAATTCCCACGGCATGGGTAAAGCTATTCAATAAAATATCCTTTTTCCCATGCAGAAATTTCAGGATTCACGTGTGAAAACTTATTCCACTTATACTGTGAAGTCAGTGTGTTTTTTTTCATTTGTTTTTATGCTGACTTTTACTCGCAGTTCCATGAGCTGCGAGGTTCAGTCCGACTCTAGGAACTCACTCTTGGAATTGTGGGTACTCGCATGCAGGGTAAATCCCACTAATTGAATAGGTCCAGCGCGGCAATTAGCAGCAGACTAATTGAATTCCCCCCATTGTCTTCATGTGAGGTATGATACAGATTATAGGCCTACATTTTTTTTGATTATTTTTTATACTATTTACTTTGTCTTTGTGTCATCTACATGGGAAATATCACCAAATGTTTTACAGCAGTAACAAACAAATGTGATATATAACGTTAAACATTCCCGACGTTATGTGCGGAGGTTGGGTGGACGTACAAATGACTGTTACTCTTACTGCTATCATGTGGGTCAGCCTTAATCTTTTCCAAAGCTGTATTGAAAGCTGTGTCAGAAAAGGTTTTGCAATTAGTCGCAGAAGCACGCAATTCAGTTTCACTCTGCTGAACCCAATCTACGGGATTGACAGAGCTGCGCTAATAGATTCTTCCACTAGATAATTAGACCAGTGTAACGCAAGCCCAAAATGAATTAACATTTGCACTTCAGTATGAATATTCAATTCTGAAGTGTATTCTGTGGTGTCTGTGCTGTTTTCCGTGATTGCTGGTGTCACTTATTAAAGACTTGTAACGTTTATTGGTGCTGAATGACTCCAATTAAACATTTTATAAAGTTCCAGGGGTCTCCCGCAAAATGCTAAAGATAGTTAAATTGTATTTACCTGGTAGACGCATAATCCAGCTCAGCAGAAGACAGGACGTAAATATATTACAGGAGAGATTGGGTTCTGGGAGTAACTAGCCTTCATGTTCGTGAAATATTTGTATTTAAAAGTTAGAAGATGCATCTCATATTCTAATTATAACACAGAAACATTGGCTTATTCAAGCTTGAAGTATGAAAGGATAAGATAATACAATTACAGGAGAATAACATGATGCGCACAAAGATATTACTAAAGTGATTTGTTTTACAACTAGCTTCTTAAAAGCAATCATATGCCTGTCAGTGCGAAGGAGAACAATGAGGAAGGCTAGAGAGTCACAACAGCAATAATAATAATAATAATAAGAAGAAGAAGAAGAAGAAGAAGAAGACGAAGAAGAAGATCAACAAAAAGTAATAATAATGATGATAATAATAATAATAATAATAAGAAGAAGATCAACAAAAAGTAATAATAATGATAATAATAATAATAATAATAATAATAATAATAATAATAAAAACAACAAATAAGAGGTAATACTATTCAATACATAATTATAATGATAATGATAGTAGTAGTAGTAGTAGTAGTAGTAGTAGTAGTAGTAGTAATAATAATAATAATAGTAATAATAATAATAATAAAAAACAACAGATAATAATATTCAATACATACAGTAGTTATACTGATAATTATAATAAAATTAGTATTAATAATAATAATAATAATAATAATAATACTTTACTGACAGTTAAATGTAATTCCATATCACTGAGATGAATAAATAATGGCTTGTCAATATAATGTTACAATTTTAATAACTTGGTGACCTGTTTGTGCTTTATTTATTTATGTTGTATAATATTTGTCAGTTTGGTTTTTGCCCCTGTTATGTCTATTTTAGCCGATTTACAATTATTTTATTTTGGATTGTTATTTATCCTATTGTTGTAATAATTGTACTCTGCTGCATAAACTTTGTGGCACAGATTCTGGTTGGAAACATTTTTCTCTAAAAATATTCAGAATGGCAGATATTCACTAATGAGGGATCAACATAAATCGCGTTGGGGCATTTCTTAGCATTTGACTGGCCCTGCATACTATGGCTCATCCAATCAGATCTATCTTAATAGAACTAGGAGGGGCTGTGGAAAACACTGATAAATCATATATATGGGTGAGTTACTCCCTACCTGCAGCAGTGGCGGAACTTGTGAGTGGTGGATCCAAGTGCAAGACTATACTTGGATCCCCCACCCCTGACCCACCCCAAGTTCATAATATGCCACATGCCGGTGGGTGAAAAGAAGATGCAGATGATGACAAGGAGAAGCAGTGGGTGGCAGAGAGAGGCATATAGTGACAGGGAGATGTAATGGAGAGGCAGTGGGTGACAGGGAGAGGGTGACAGGAGTACAATCACACAGTCCTGCACACAGGGCCTAATTCAGACCTGATCATTAGGGTGCGTTATTTGCATCCCTGCGATCAGGTAGTCGTCGCCTACAGGGGGAGGGTATTTGCAGTGTACAGGTGTGCGATCGCATTTGTAGCAGAACTGCACAAACTTATGTTTGTGCAGTTCTGCTACAAATGCGATTGCACACCTGCACACTGCAAATACCTTCCCCCTGTAGGCGGCGACTACCTGCCCAGCCCAGGACTTACTCTGCTGCTGCGATGATCGGGCCGGAGCTGACATTAGAAACCCTCCTGCCAAACGCCTGGACCCACCTGCGTTTTCCCGGACACTCCTTGCAAACGATCAGTTGCCACCCACAAATGTCCTCTTCCTGTCAATCTCCTTGCAACCGCCGATGCGTTCGGTGTTTTCGCACCATCCTGTAGCTGATTGGCGATCCCCGTTGCTGCGGTCCGTCGTGTCTGCGCATTGCGGTTCATATGCATGTGCAGTGCAGACCTGACCGCAGCCTGTGAGAAAACGATCAGCAGCAATCAGGTCTGAATTACCCCCACAGTCTTGTGCTGTGTGGAGACCAGGCGAGGATGTAATTTGGTGATGGTGGGTGTTTAAAGAAGAGTGTGCTACTGCACAGACTCTACTCTTCCTGTACTCCAGGGAGGCCTCATGCCCTATCCCATGACGGCCACCAAGATCACTACTGAGAATGTGCAGGGGTCATCTTATTTATTTCTTTACTGCATAAGATTTTGTATTGACATGGTGGGAGTCAAAAGTCTCCTACTTAGTTCTTATGAGAGATGCTTAACAAGACCTGGTTAACATCTGCCATAAAGCTGTTCCAGCATCTCTGCACAGCTAGCCATTTGCAGGATACACTCACCATCTGGTGAGCTGTAAGAAACACCAATCCTCTCCACCTCCGCTCCATCACCAGTGTACATGTGGTTATGGTGGGTATGGCTGTACCTGCCATCTATCAATAAGCCAACACTAGGGTGGCCAATCCCGGGATCGGGACCGATGGGATCCCGGGATCTAGGCCTAAAATTGTCCGGGAGTCAATCTCAGGATTGGAGCTTCTAATCCCGGGGAATTTGGGATTAGAAAGCTCCTTGTTTTTTCAGTTTTGGGCAGCGTTGAGCATCCTCAGAAGGCTTTGATGTTGCCCAGCTCTCCCTGCGCAGCATGACATGAAGTCAGAGGTCAAACTGCGCAGCCAACCTTCTGTCGCCAGCTGCACGGACGTTTCCGAACCCGGAGGAAGTGTGTGCACCCTCCCACCCGTGTGGTATGGTGAGTTATGTGTGTGGGGCGGGGGGCGGCCACACAGGAAACAAGCCAATCTCTGGTACCCGGGATTGAAAAAATGGCCCGGGATTGGCCACCCTTGCCAACACCACTGGTTAAGTAACTGGGCTGTTCATAGTTTAAGTCATCCACTGGTGTGTGCCTATATAACTCTCATTGCTGGTCTGGGCAGCAGTGGGCACCTTAGTCCCCATGGGCCCTGGTGCAATGCACTTGCTGCACCAATGGTAATTCCGCCTCTGACCAGCAGGTGTTCTAGCAAAGTGTCCCTGAATCCATTAACAGTACAAGTTTACACCATATGCAACTTTATGATTAGTACCCCTGCAGAAGGCGTTCTATGGCAACATGCGCAAACGTAAAAAAACAGTCCCCAAAACTGCAACCCATTAATGGAAATGGGTGACTTCAACAGAATGGCTCCTTCTCAAAATGATTGAATGAACAGAGAAGTTAGTTACCCTTTTGATTTCCAGCTGTTCCTCAAATGAAAGATGAGAGAACATATGGTTGCCAATCAGTGAAATGTTACTGAACCTTAATTGTTTCAGCTTTAATGCTGTTGTAAAATTTCATCAGTGTTAACGGTTATCTGTTCCTTTTAGACCGTAATTTAAGAAGAGGTAGAAGAAAAAAAAAATTAGAATGTCTTTTAAAGTATTTCGTTTGAAATTACATTTTTTACTAGTTTAATTTAGCCAATATATCTACAAATATTTACAAACCTCGCTACCTAAAAAATGGTCTACTTATTTCAAGTTAATTTTATTTGCGTTGTTCCTGGGTTTATTTTTAACCAAATATATTTTATTTTTAATAAAAACTTACACCAAAGGAAACTGTCATTATGTAAACTGACCGATATCCGCATGCAAATTAGTTTTAGATTTACAGCCTGAACTGTTAACATTTTAGGTAGTATATTCAAGACTGCTCAAAGTCTACTGTATTTGTCAGTGATTAACAGCTTCACATTAATGTATACAAATTAATTCATTTGTGCGAGGCTGACAGGATACATCAAAAAACAAAAAAATACGTTTACGAATGTTTATTAATGTTTCAGCGCATCCAATGCAAAGCAAACCTTTTCATCATTGTTAAGCTATAACCAATTAAACATGTTTATAATAAAAAAAAAACAGAATAACAACATAATAGCAGCAGCAGCAGCAGTGTAATTAAGAAACTTAACATTAATAAAATTAAAGAGCTGCTGTTTCTTGAAACCCAGCCTATAGGGTTCTAAAAGAAAGTAACATGAATACTCTTTAACAAATAGATTATACAGGTATGCTGAACGAAACACAAGTAACTATGTCACTATTTTTTGGGTAGTCCCCTGCACCCCTGGAAAGGTGGTGGATCTCGCACATCTTGCCCCCTAACTATTGAAGTGGGCAGAATGGGGAGTTAATACTCAGAAATGTGGATTCACAATGAGAGGGAAGGGCTAAATGTTGCAATTTGCATCATTTTTGCCCCATCCTCCCACATAAACTTACTGTTCATGGCATTTTGCAATGACTGGGCTCGGGCCAGGGGCGTAGCCAGAACTTTGTGGGCCCCACAGCAACATTTTGAAAGGGCCCCTGTCCCAATGTTTCTAAAGATACACCTCTCTGCAACAGTTGTTCATTTTATGCCCCATAATAGTGCCATAGCTAATTGTATGAACCATAGTAGTGCCCTAGTCACATTATGTCACATTACAGTGTCCCCGGTTCATATTATGCCACACTATATTGTCCCCGGTTCATATTATGCCACACTATATTGCCCCTAGTTCATATTATGCCACAATATAGTGCATCCACTTCATGGTGTGCCACACTACAGTGCCCCACATCATATTATGTAGCATTATAATGCCCTCCAGCTCATTTTATACCACATTACAATGAGCAGGTCCAAGGGCATACCTAGATATATTGCAGGCCCCAAAGCAAAAGTTTATAAGGGCTCCTATGTATCTACCAATGGTGAAAAATGTATATACAGATGGAGCCGCGCTCATCTGAGGCGGCTCCATCGCAGGCATGCACTCCCGGCGTGACTAGGCGATCCGTCCGCCTAGTCATGCCGGGAGTGCACAGAGATGCTCTCCCATTCATAGAATAGGAGAGCGTCTCCGTCTGGGCACGCGTGCCCGCCCGGATGGAGATGCTCTCCCATTCTAGCGAATGGGGCGTGTCTCCATCACGGGTGCGTATGCCCAGTTGGAGACGAAGACACCTAGTTCTAGGCGCACCTAGCCAGGCGTGCCTAGACACAGATGGAGCCATGACTAGTGTGGCTCCATCTGTAACATGTAACTGTGACAGGGAAGGTGGCCCCTCTCAGCTCTGGGCCCCATAGCAGCTGCACTCCCTGCACCTATGGTAGCTACGCCCTTGGCTCAGGCTGAATGACTTGATAAACCCAGCCCCACCCCACCCCCAAAATGGTCAGCTGCAACTCCTCTTCGGGCTTCTCCCGGAGAGGTGGAACTAAAAGTCGACAAGTATGTAAGTGTTAGAACTGAGCATAGTCAGTCTCTAACACAATTAAACATCACGCACCCTGTTTCTATTACAATAAGGAATATTTCCACCTCTTGTGGACTATGGACATAGCAAAGAAAAGTCCAAATGTAGACGGAACCCATGGATATCTACAAACTGTGTATGGGCCGCATAAAACAATCACAGGCTGTACATGTGCCGCACCATACAAATGTTCATGGTTGGTGATTAAAAGAGCGGACGTCCAATCTTTCATTGACGGCTCATTCTTTCCATTAAAAGGACATTTCTGGGCAGCAACTGTGACCGGACAAAACTGATCCCAAAAAGTCCACATTTCATCCTAATATAGTACATATAGGGGTATATTCAATTAGTGTCAGATACTCTCCGTCGGAGAGGAGCCGACACTTCACTATTCAATTTGTGAGCATTTCCGACATTGTTAAAAACGGGCCAAAAACCTGCTGGAAACGCCCGCAAATTCTACAAAAAAAGATGGATCCGCAGCTAATCCACCGATCCACATGTTTTCCGACAATTCGGAAAAACGGCACTGGACTTGAATAGGTTGAATCCAGATTCGACCTGAAAAAAGCCGGAAAGTGACGTTTTTCCGACTTGTCTGAAATTCCGACAACAATTGAATATCTTGGGGTATACTACTAAGTTATAATAACTTCATCAATAGAAAAGTGAGTTACATAAATAGTGGTAGTGTTTAAATCATAGTCCTTTGAATGTTCAAAGGAGGGTTCATCCAGAGTAACCAGCAACCTTATTCCTGCAGCCTGTACCGTCAATTATAGGGCACAGTGAAGTGTGTTGTGTCACAGAGCTGTATCCAATGGTTGTGGACTGTTTTGGCGGATGCCACTGTTAGAATATAGACAATGGTAGTTTTCTGTCCATCATAGATTCAGTAGAATTCTCAATGGGTCCTTCCTCAATCAAAGCACACTTGCCCCTGATGAAGCTACAGCCAGGGGCTGGCTGGGCAGGGTGCCTTCTGCCCCCAGGGCCAGTGCAATTTAAGTGTTCCAGTGCCTTCTGACTGCAGATTTCCTGTAAAAAGCTGGGCCGCTTGCTTGAGTCTGCCCCCCAGCCTGAAAGTTACCAGCCAACCCCTGGCTACAGATATCAGTCTTCCGTACTTGGGGTACCTGCACAGATACTAAAGATGTTCCCACTTCTACATACTACTAAGGTGACAAGAACTTTTACCACATTGGGATTCTGCCTGTATTATTAAGCTACAACTGTTAGAAAATGTCCCCTTGAAAGTAAATGCACTGCACATACAGTCAGCCAGTAAATGAATGTGTCAGAAAGTCAGTCAGGTGATTCATAGCTGTCAAGTAGCAGTCAGTCAGCCAATCAGAAGCTTCCAGGGTGCAGTCTTTAAGTCACAATAGCCAGTGTCCAGCCCATGTGAGATATTTAGCATATGGAAATGTTTGTAAATAGTTACAGTAGCTAATATAAAAAGAGAATGAAACTCAAACTGATATTGAACTGAGGGATGATTTGTTCCAATTTAGGATTAAGGAAATGTCAGTCATCTTAAGAGCAAAGTTGCAAAGAATTTGATCTTACAGCTGTACTTTTAGTACACAAGTGTCCAATCATAAGTGGCAATATAGTGCTGCTGGTGTTATTATTATCATCAACATCATCCCCACGCCCACCACGGGACTTAGACCAGGCTCCAGTAACTGCAACATATACAGTACATCTTGTAAAAAGTGTATCTGGGGATTAGTTCAGGGGCTCTATCTATGACGCATCCTGGCAGGTTGGAGCTGAAAATTTGACGCAAAACTAACTGAAGCGTAAAGCACACTGCCGCTTCCTAGATAAAGCCCCAAGCCTCATACACACCTTTACTGTACTCATCTAATGCTGGCCTGCCCCCATGCCACCTCTCTAGGTATAAAGGAAAGGAGGATTCATTCCAGTACTACAAGGAATGCAATAAAAGATGCAAAAATGCAATAAGAGCAGCTAAGAATTGGAAACGAAAAGCAAATTGCTATAGAGAGTAAAACCAATCCTATTTTTTTTTAATACATAAACAGTAAAAGGGTAAAAAAGGAAAACATAGGTCCATTAAAAGATGAATTTGGAGTATTGTTAAATGACGACGAATCAAAAGCAGAAATACTGAACAATTTTTTTCCATCAGTGTTCACCAGAGAAGAACTGATGGTGGGAGTAGTGCATAGCGATAGTGACAGTAATGATTTTTGGTTAGATACTTGTTTAAGTGAAGAAGTAGTCATTGAGAGATTACGCAAAATAAAGATTAATAAATCACCTGGCCCGGACGGACTTCATCCAAGGGTTCTTATGGAGCTTAGGTCACAACTAGCAATACCTCTATACTTGATTTTCAATAGTTCAATTAGATCTGGCATGGTACCGATGGATTGGCATATAGCAGAGGTAGTGCCATTATTTAAAAAGGGATCCAAAAATCATCCGGGTAACTACAGGCTGATTAGTTTGACATCTATAGTGGGGAAAATATTGAAATGAATTCTAAGGGATAGCATACAGGAGTATCTGCAGACCACTAAGATTATTAGCAAGAACCAGCATGGGTTTGTGAGGGACAGATCATGTCAAACTAACTTAGTTAACTTCTACAAGGAAGTGAGCAATAATCTTGACCAAGGAAAAGCAGTGGATGTGGTTTACTTAGAGTTTGCAAAAGCCTTCGATACAGTGCCTCACAGGAGATTAATCATCAAATTAAAAGAACTTGGCCTAGGAAAAACTGTTTGTACATGGATAAGTAACTGGCTGGAAAACAGGGTACAGCGAGTAGTGGTCAATGGGAAGTCCTCAAGCTGGACTCCAGTAGTCAGCGGAAAACCACAGGGGTCCGTACTCGGGCCACTACTGTTCAACATATTTATCAATGACCTAGAAATAGGCCTAGAAAGCACAGTGTCAATCTTTGCAGATGATACTAAACTGTGTAGGGTAATTAATTCAGAAATAGATGTGGAGTCTCTGCAGAATGACTTATCTAAACTTGAAATCTGGGCGTCTAAATGGAGAATGAGGTTCAATATAGAAAAATGCAAGGTTATGCATTTCGGGACTAAAAACAAACTTGCATCCTACATATTAAACGGGGAAAGTCTAGAGGTCTCAGTTTTGGAAAAGGATTTGGGGATACTCATTGATAATAAACTTAATAACCATATACAATGTCAAAGCACAGTAAAGAAGGCAAGTAAAGTGTTAGCGTGCATAAAACGGGGAATTGAGACAAGAGACGAGGATGTAGTTCTGCCACTGTACAAATCACTGGTACGTCCGCACCTGGAATATTGTGTTCAGTTTTGGGCACCACGGTATAAAAAAAAAGATATTGGTGAACTCGAAAGGGTTCAAAGGCGAGCTACTAAATTGATTAAAGGGCTAGAGGGACTGGATTACGAGGAAAGGCTTACTAGGTTGAACATGTATACACTGGATAAGAGGCGTCCAAGAGGAGACATTATTAATGTCTTCAAATATGTAAAGGGGCACTACAAAGAGTTATCAGAGGAATTATTTATTAAAAGAACTCTGTTTAGGACACGTGGGCACTCGCTGAGGCTGGAGGAGAGAAATTTCGTCACGCAATGGAGGAAAGGGTTCTTCACTGTTAGGGAAATAAGGATTTGGAATTCCTTGCCAGGGAAGGTGGTAATGGTGGACACTGTAAATGCATTTACAAGGGGATTCGATGAATTTCTGATTGAAAAGGATATCCAAGGTTACAACATTTAAAATATTGAAGTTGTTAATCCGGGTGTAACATGATTTGCAGTTGTTAACTAGCCATAAAACATTCTTCAGCGGGTACATTAAAATCAACTCAACTTAAGGGACCAAAAGTCTAAGACACACCACATTGCAAATATGCATGCAATCTTGTTACACATCATAACGGCTGATGAATGACCTTGTGCATGAATCATAACCCAAACACTTTATCTTACATAAAATAATGACACAGAGACTTAAGGGCCCCATACACTAGAACGATAATGCCCGATTTTAGCCCAATTCGGGCATTCGGAATGATATATTGGGTGAAAACGGGCATTTTCGTTGTGCTTTACACCCGATCCGATCTGATACGCATTCCCGTGAGCATCGGATCGGATCACCCTAGATCCGACAAATCACGAGTGCAGCACTCGTGATATGTCAGATCCCGCAGGAATGGCTGGGATCGTATAAAATACATCGTATGCAAAAGGACCACATACGATGTATCTTTCTCTGACGTCCTAGTGGATGCTGGGGACTCCGTAAGGACCATGGGGAATAGACGGCTCCGCAGGAAACTGGGCACATCTAAGAAAGATTTAGGACTATCTGGTGTGCACTGGCTCCTCCCCCTATGACCCTCCTCCAAGCCTCAGTTAGATTTCTGTGCCCGGCTAAGCTGGATGCACACTAGGGGCTCTCCTGAGCTCCTAGAAGAAAGTATAGTTTAGGTTTTTTATTTTCAGTGAGACCTGCTGGCAACAGGCTCACTGCAACGAGGGACTAAGGGGAGAAGAAGCGAACCTACCTAAGTAGTGGTAGCTTGGGCTTCTTAGGCTACTGGACACCATTAGCTCCAGAGGGATCGAACACAGGACCCGACCTCGTCGTCCGTTCCCGGAGCCGCGCCGCCGTCCCCCTTACAGAGCCAGAAACAAGAAGCTGGTCCGGAAAATCGGCGGCTGAAGACTTCTGTCTTCTCCAAGGTAGCGCACAGCACTGCAGCTGTGCGCCATTGCTCCTCATGCACACCACACACTGCGGTCACTGATGGGTGCAGGGCGCTGGGGGGGGGGCGCCCTGAGCAGCAATAATAACACCTTGGCTGGCAAAACTAACACCATATATAGCCCCAGAGGCTATATAGGTGTATATTAACCCCTGCCAGAAACGATAAAATAGCGGGAGAAATCCAGCCGAAAAAGGGGCGGAGCCAACTCCCTCAGCACACTGGCGCCATTATCCCCTCACAGCTTCGCTGGAAGGAAGCTCCCTGGCTCTCCCCTGCAGTCCTGCACTACAGAAAGGGTAAAAAAGAGAGGGGGGGGCACAATTTAGGCGCAATATATATATATTATAGGCAGCTATAGGGGAAAACACTCTGTATAGTGATATCCCTGTGTTATATAGCGCCCTGGTGTGTGCTGGCATACTCTCCCTCTGTCTCCCCAAAGGGCTTTGTGGGGTCCTGTCCTCTGTAAGAGCATTCCCTGTGTGTCTGCTGTGTGTCGGTACTGCTGTGTCGACATGTATGATGAGGATAATGATGTGGAGGTGGAGCAAATGCCTGTGAATGTGATGTCACCCCCTGCGGGGTCGACACCAGTGTGGATGGACTTATGGAAGGAACTACTTGACAGTGTCAGCTCCTTACATAAAAGGTTTGACGACATAGGACAGCCGGCTACTCAGCTTGTGCCTGTCCAAGCGTCTCAAATGTCATCAGGGGCTATAAAACGCCCGCTACCTCAGATGACAGATACAGATGTCGACACGGATACCGACTCCAGTGTCGACGATGATGAGACGAGTGTACCCTCCAATAGATCCACCCGTTATATGATTGAGGCTATGAAAAATGTTTTACACATTTCTGATGATACCCCAGGTACCACAAAAAAAGGGTATTATGTTTGGTGAGAAAAAACTACCAGTAGTTTTTCCTGCATCTGACGAATTAAATGAGGTGTGTGAGGAAGCGTGGACTTCCTTAGGGTGATGCCGACTCCAAGCGGCACATGGAAGTTTTACCCTATAAAGGGGTGGAACTTTTTGGGGAAGGTCTTTCAGACCTCGTTTCCACAGCTACTGCTGGGAAATCGACTTTTTTGCCACAGGCTACCCCACAGCAAAAGAAAGCACCGTATTATCAGGTACAGTCCTTTCGGCCCCAGAAAAATAAGCGGGCTAGAGGCTCATCCTTTCTGCCGAGGGGCAGAGGAAGGGGGAAAAAGCTGCAGCACACAGCTAGTTCCCAGGAGCAGAAGTCCTCCCCTGCGTCCGGTAAGTCCACAGCATGACGCTGGGGCTGCTCAGGCGGAATCGGGAACGGTGGGGGCACGTCTCAGGTTTTTCAGCACACAGTGGGCTCTCTCACAAGTGGATCCCTGGGTCCTTCAAGTAGTATCTCAGGGGTACAGGCTGGAATTCGAGACGTCTCCCCCCCCCGCCGTTTCCTAAAATCTGCCTTGCCGGCAACTCCCTCTGCCAGGGAGGCAGTGTTGGTGGCTATTCAAAAACTGTATTCACAGAAAGTGATCGTCAAGGTACCCCTCCTTCAGCAAGGAAAGGGTTACTACTCCACAATGTTTGTGGTACCGAAACCGGACGGTTCGGTGAGACCCATGTTAAATTTAAAAACCATGAACACTTATATCAAAAGGTTCAAGTTCAAGATGGAATCGCTCAGGGCGGTTATTGCGAGCCTGGAGGAGGGGGATTACATGGTATCCCTGGACATCAAGGATGCGTACCTGCATGTCCCCATTTACCCTCCGCACCAGGAGTACCTCAGATTTGTGGTACAGGACTGTCACTATCAGTTCCAGACGCTGCCGTTCGGGTTATCCACGGCACCGAGGGTCTTTACCAAGGTAATGGCCGAAATGATGATACTCCTTCGCAAGAAGGGAGTTTTAATTATCCCGTACTTGGACGATCTCCTGATAAAGGCGAGGTCCAAAGTACAGTTGATAGTGGGGGTGGCACTTTCTCAGGAAGTGCTACAACAGCACGGCTGGATTCTAAACATTCCAAAGTCACAGCTGGTCCCGACGACACGTCTTCTGTTCCTGGGAATGATTCTGGACACAGACCAGAAAAGAGTGTTTCTTCCACTGGAAAAAGCCGAGGAATTGTCATCTCTGGTCAGAGACATCCTAAAACCAGGAAAAGTGTCGGTACATCAATGCACACGAGTCCTGGGAAAAATGGTAGCTTCGTACGAAGCAATTCCATTCGGAAGGTTCCACGCAAGGACGTTCCAGTGGGACCTGTTGGACAAATGGTCCGGGTCCCATCTCCAGATGCAACAGCGGATAACCCTATCGGCCAGAACCAGGGTGTCGCTGCTGTGGTGGCTGCAGAGGGCTCATCTACTAGAGGGCCGCAGATTCGGAATACAGGACTGGGTCCTGGTGACCACGGATGCCAGCCTTCGGGGCTGGGGGGCAGTCACAGAGGGAAGAAATTTCCAAGGACTGTGGTCAAATCAGGAGATTTCTCTTCACATAATATCCTGGAGCTAAGGGCCATTTACAATGCCCTAAGCCAGGCAAGACCATTGCTTCAAAACCAGCCGGTACTGATCCAGTCAGACAACATCACGGCGGTCGCCCATGTAAACAGACAGGGCGGCACGAGAAGCAGGATGGCGATGGCAGAAGCCACAAGGATTCTCAGATGGGCAGAGAATCATGTGTTAGCACTGACGGCAGTGTTCATTCCGGGAGTGGACAACTGGGAAGCAGACTTCCTCAGCAGACACGACCTCCACCCGGGAGAATGGGGACTTCATCCAGAAGTCTTCCAAATGCTAGTCAACCGGTGGGAAAAACCACAGGTAGACATGATGGCGTCCCGCCTCAACAAGAAGTTGAAAAGATATTGCGCCCGGTCAAGAGACCCTCAGGCGATAGCGGTGGACGCTCTAGTGACACCATGGGTGTACCAGTCGGTTTATGTGTTTCCTCCTCTACCTCTCATACCCAAGGTACTGAGAATAATAAGAAGGCGAGGAGTGAAAACCATACTCGTGGTTCCGGATTGGCCAAGAAGAGCTTGGTACCCGGAACTTCAAGAGATGCTTACAGAGGACCCTTGGCCTCTGCCGCTCAGACAAGACCTGCTGCAGCAGGGACCCTGTCTGTTCCAAGACTTACCGCGGCTGCGTTTGACGGCATGGCGGTTGAACACCGGATCCTGAAGGAAAAGGGTATTCCGGAGGAAGTCATCCCTACCCTGATCAAAGCCAGGAAGGATGTCACCGCAAGACATTATCACCGCATTTGGCGAAAATATGTTGCTTGGTGTGAGGCCATGAAGGCCCCGACGGAGGAATTTCAACTGGGTCGATTCCTGCACTTCCTGCAAGCAGGGGTGACGTTGGGCCTCAAATTGGGGTCCATAAAGGTCCAGATTTCGGCTCTGTCGATTTTCTTCCAAAAAGAACTGGCTTCACTGCCCGAAGTTCAGACTTTTGTCAAAAGAGTACTGCATATTCAGCCTCCTTTTGTGCCCCCAGTGGCACCTTGGGATCTCAATGTGGTTTTGGCATTCCTGAAATCACATTGGTTCGAACCACTTAAGACTGTGGATTTAAAATATCTCACGTGGAAAGTGGTCATGCTGTTGGCCTTGGCGTCGGCCAGGCGGGTTTCAGAATTGGCGGCTTTGTCTTGTAAAAGCCCTTATCTGATTTTCCATATGGATAGGGCAGAATTGAGGACTCGTCCTCAGTTTCTCCCAAAGGTGGTCTCAGCTTTTCACTTGAACCAACCTATTGTGGTGCCTGCGGCTACTAGGGACTTGGAGGATTCCAAGTTGCTGGACGTAGTCAGGGCCCTAAAAATTTATATGTCCAGGACGGCTGGAGTCAGAAAGGCTGACTCGCTGTTTATCCTGTATGCACCCACCAAGCTGGGTGCTCCTGCTTCTAAGCAGTCTATTGCGCGCTGGATTTGTAGCACTATTCAGCTGGCGCATTCTGCGGTAGGCTTACCGCAGCCTAAATCTGTAAAAGCCCATTCCACACGGAAGGTGGGCTCATCTTGGGCGGCTGCCCGAGGGGTCTCGGCTTTACAACTTTGCCGAGCAGCTACTTGGTCGGGGGCAAACACGTTTGCAAAATTCTACAAATTTGATACCCTGGCTGAGGAGGACCTGGAATTCTCTCATTCGGTGCTGCAGAGTCATCCGCACTCTCCCGCCCGTTTGGGAGCTTTGGTATAATCCCCATGGTCCTTACGGAGTCCCCAGCATCCACTAGGACGTCAGAGAAAATAAGAATTTACTCACCGGTAATTCTATTTCTCGTAGTCCGTAGTGGATGCTGGGCGCCCATCCCAAGTGCGGATTGTCTGCAATACCTGTACATAGTTATTGTTACAAAAATCGGGTTTTGTTTAGAGATGAGCGCCTGAAATTTTTCGGGTTTTGTGTTTTGGTTTTGGGTTCGGTTCCGCGGCCGTGTTTTGGGTTCGAACGCGTTTTGGCAAAACCTCACCGAATTTTTTTTGTCGGATTCGGGTGTGTTTTGGATTCGGGTGTTTTTTTCCAAAAACACTAAAAAACAGCTTAAATCATAGAATTTGGGGGTCATTTTGATCCCAAAGTATTATTAACCTCAAAAACCATAATTTACACTCATTTTCAGTCTATTCTGAATACCTCACACCTCACAATATTATTTTTAGTCCTAAAATTTGCACCGAGGTCGCTGTGTGAGTAAGATAAGCGACCCTAGTGGCCGACACAAACACCGGGCCCATCTAGGAGTGGCACTGCAGTGTCACGCAGGATGTCCCTTCCAAAAAACCCTCCCCAAACAGCACATGACGCAAAGAAAAAAAGAGGCGCAATGAGGTAGCTGTGTGAGTAAGATTAGCGACCCTAGTGGCCGACACAAACACCGGGCCCATCTAGGAGTGGCACTGCAGTGTCACGCAGGATGGCCCTTCCAAAAAACCCTCCCCAAACAGCACATGACGCAAAGAAAAAAAGAGGCGCAATGAGGTAGCTGTGTGAGTAAGATTAGCGACCCTAGTGGCCGACACAAACACCGGGCCCATCTAGGAGTGGCACTGCAGTGTCACGCAGGATGGCCCTTCCAAAAAACCCTCCCCAAACAGCACATGACGCAAAGAAAAAAAGAGGCGCAATGAGGTAGCTGACTGTGTGAGTAAGATTAGCGACCCTAGTGGCCGACACAAACACCGGGCCCATCTAGGAGTGGCACTGCAGTGTCACGCAGGATGTCCCTTCCAAAAAACCCTCCCCAAACAGCACATGACGCAAAGAAAAAAAGAGGCGCAATGAGGTAGCTGTGTGAGTAAGATTAGCGACCCTAGTGGCCGACACAAACACCGGGCCCATCTAGGAGTGGCACTGCAGTGTCACGCAGGATGGCCCTTCCAAAAAACCCTCCCCAAACAGCACATGACGCAAAGAAAAAAAGAGGCGCAATGAGGTAGCTGTGTGAGTAAGATTAGCGACCCTAGTGGCCGACACAAACACCGGGCACATCTAGGAGTGGCACTGCAGTGTCACGCAGGATGTCCCTTCCAAAAAACCCTCCCCAAACAGCACATGACGCAAAGAAAAAAAGAGGCGCAATGAGGTAGCTGACTGTGTGAGTAAGATTAGCGACCCTAGTGGCCGACATAAACACCGGGCCCATCTAGGAGTGGCACTGCAGTGTCACGCAGGATGTCCCTTCCAAAAAACCCTCCCCAAACAGCACATGACGCAAAGAAAAAAAGAGGCGCAATGAGGTAGCTGACTGTGTGAGTAAGATTAGCGACCCTAGTGGCCGACACAAGCACCGGGCCCATCTAGGAGTGGCACTGCAGTGTCACGCAGGATGTCCCTTCCAAAAAACCCTCCCCAAACAGCACATGACGCAAAGAAAAAAAGAGGCGCAATGAGGTAGCTGACTGTGTGAGTAAGATTAGCGACCCTAGTGGCCGACACAAACACCGGGCCCATCTAGGAGTGGCACTGCAGTGTCACGCAGGATGTCCCTTCCAAAAAACCCTCCCCAATCAGCACATGATGCAAAGAAAAAGAAAAGAAAAAAGAGGTGCAAGATGGAATTGTCCTTGGGCCCTCCCACCCACCCTTATGTTGTATAAACAAAACAGGACATGCACACTTTAACCAACCCATCATTTCAGTGACAGGGTCTGCCACACGACTGTGACTGATATGACGGGTTGGTTTGGACCCCCCCCAAAAAAGAAGCAATTAATCTCTCCTTGCACAAACTGGCTCTACAGAGGCAAGATGTCCACCTCATCTTCACCCTCCGATATATCACCGTGTACATCCCCCTCCTCACAGATTATCAATTCGTCCCCACTGGAATCCACCATCTCAGCTCCCTGTGTACTTTGTGGAGGCAATTGCTGCTGGTCAATGTCTCCGCGGAGGAATTGATTATAATTCATTTTAATGAACATCATCTTCTCCACATTTTCTGGATGTAACCTCGTACGCCGATTGCTGACAAGGTGAGCGGCGGCACTAAACACTCTTTCGGAGTACACACTTGTGGGAGGGCAACTTAGGTAGAATAAAGCCAGTTTGTGCAAGGGCCTCCAAATTGCCTCTTTTTCCTGCCAGTATAAGTACGGACTGTGTGACGTGCCTACTTGGATGCGGTCACTCATATAATCCTCCACCATTCTATCAATGTTGAGAGAATCATATGCAGTGACAGTAGACGACATGTCCGTAATCGTTGTCAGGTCCTTCAGTCCGGACCAGATGTCAGCATCAGCAGTCGCTCCAGACTGCCCTGCATCACCGCCAGCGGGTGGGCTCGGAATTCTGAGCCTTTTCCTCGCACCCCCAGTTGCGGGAGAATGTGAAGGAGGAGATGTTGACAGGTCGCGTTCCGCTTGACTTGACAATTTTGTCACCAGCAGGTCTTTCAACCCCAGCAGACCTGTGTCTGCCGGAAAGAGAGATCCAAGGTAGGCTTTAAATCTAGGATCGAGCACGGTGGCCAAAATGTAGTGCTCTGATTTCAACAGATTGACCACCCGTGAATCCTTGTTAAGCGAATTAAGGGCTGCATCCACAAGTCCCACATGCCTAGCGGAATCGCTCCCTTTTAGCTCCTTCTTCAATGCCTCCAGCTTCTTCTGCAAAAGCCTGATGAGGGGAATGACCTGACTCAGGCTGGCAGTGTCTGAACTGACTTCACGTGTGGCAAGTTCAAAGGGCATCAGAACCTTGCACAACGTTGAAATCATTCTCCACTGCACTTGAGACAGGTGCATTCCACCTACTATATCGTGCTCAATTGTATAGGCTTGAATGGCCTTTTGCTGCTCCTCCAACCTCTGAAGCATATAGAGGGTTGAATTCCACCTCGTTACCACTTCTTGCTTCAGATGATGGCAGGGCAGGTTCAGTAGTTTTTGGTGGTGCTCCAGTCTTCTGTACGTGGTGCCTGTACGCCGAAAGTGTCCCGCAATTTTTCTGGCCACCGACAGCATCTCTTGCACGCCCCTGTCGTTTTTTAAAAAATTCTGCACCACCAAATTCAAGGTATGTGCAAAACATGGGACGTGCTGGAATTTGCCCATATTTAATGCACACACAATATTGCTGGCGTTGTCCGATGCCACAAATCCACAGGAGAGTCCAATTGGGGTAAGCCATTCCGCGATGATCTTCCTCAGTTGCCGTAAGAGGTTTTCAGCTGTGTGCGTATTCTGGAAAGCGGTGATACAAAGCGTAGCCTGCCTAGGAAAGAGTTGGCGTTTGCGAGATGCTGCTACTGGTGCCGCCGCTGCTGTTCTTGCGGCGGGAGTCCATACATCTACCCAGTGGGCTGTCACAGTCATATAGTCCTGACCCTGCCCTGCTCCACTTGTCCACATGTCCGTGGTTAAGTGGACATTGGGTACAACTGCATTTTTTAGGACACTGGTGAGTCTTTTTCTGACGTCCGTGTACATTCTCGGTATCGCCTGCCTAGAGAAGTGGAACCTAGATGGTATTTGGTAACGGGGGCACACTGCCTCAATAAATTGTCTAGTTCCCTGTGAACTAACGGCGGATACCGGACGCACGTCTAACACCAACATAGTTGTCAAGGACTCAGTTATCCGCTTTGCAGTAGGATGACTGCTGTGATATTTCATCTTCCTCGCAAAGGACTGTTGAACAGTCAATTGCTTACTGGAAGTAGTACAAGTGGGCTTACGACTTCCCCTCTGGGATGACCATCGACTCCCAGCGGCAACAACAGCAGCGCCAGCAGCAGTAGGCGTTACACGCAAGGATGCATCGGAGGAATCCCAGGCAGGAGAGGACTCGTCAGAATTGCCAGTGACATGGCCTGCAGGACTATTGGCATTCCTGGGGAAGGAGGAAATTGACACTGAGGGAGTTGGTGGGGTGGTTTGCGTGAGCTTGGTTACAAGAGGAAGGGATTTACTGGTCAGTGGACTGCTTCCGCTGTCACCCAAAGTTTTTGAACTTGTCACTGACTTATTATGAATGCGCTGCAGGTGACGTATAAGGGAGGATGTTCCGAGGTGGTTAACGTCCTTACCCCTACTTATTACAGCTTGACAAAGGGAACACACGGCTTGACACCTGTTGTCCGCATTTCTGGTGAAATACCTCCACACCGAAGAGCTGATTTTTTTGGTATTTTCACCTGGCATGTCAACGGCCATATTCCTCCCACGGACAACAGGTGTCTCCCCGGGTGCCTGACTTAAACAAACCACCTCACCATCAGAATCCTCCTGGTCAATTTCCTCCCCAGCGCCAGCAACACCCATATCCTCCTCATCCTGGTGTACTTCAACACTGACATCTTCAATCTGACTATCAGGAACTGGACTGCGGGTGCTCCTTCCAGCACTTGCAGGGGGCGTGCAAATGGTGGAAGGCGCATGCTCTTCACGTCCAGTGTTGGGAAGGTCAGGCATCGCAACCGACACAATTGGACTCTCCTTGTGGATTTGGGATTTCAAAGAACGCACAGTTCTTTGCGGTGCTTTTGCCAGCTTGAGTCTTTTCAGTTTTCTAGCGAGAGGCTGAGTGCTTCCATCCTCATGTGAAGCTGAACCACTAGCCATGAACATAGGCCAGGGCCTCAGCCGTTCCTTGCCACTCCGTGTGGTAAATGGCATATTGGCAAGTTTACGCTTCTCCTCCGACAATTTTATTTTAGGTTTTGGAGTCCTTTTTTTACTGATATTTGGTGTTTTGGTTTTGACATGCTCTGTACTATGCCATTGGGCATCGGCCTTGGCAGACGACGTTGCTGGCATTTCATCGTCTCGGCCATGACTAGTGGCAGCAGCTTCAGCACGAGGTGGAAGTGGATCTTGATCTTTCCCTAATTTTGGAACCTCAACATTTTTGTTCTCCATATTTTAATAGGCACAACTAAAAGGCACCTCAGGTAAACAATGGAGATGGATGGATTGGATACTAGTATACAATTATGGACGGGCTGCCGAGTGCCGACACAGAGGTAGCCACAGCCGTGAACTACCGCACTGTACTGTGTCTGCTGCTAATATATAGACTGGTTGATAAAGAGATAGTATACTCGTAACTAGTATGTATGTATAAAGAAAGAAAAAAAAACCACGGTTAGGTGGTATATACAATTATGGACGGGCTGCCGAGTGCCGACACAGAGGTAGCCACAGCCGTGAACTACCGCACTGTACTGTGTCTGCTGCTAATATATAGACTGGTTGATAAAGAGATAGTATACTCGTAACTAGTATGTATGTATAAAGAAAGAAAAAAAAACCACGGTTAGGTGGTATATACAATTATGGACGGGCTGCCGAGTGCCGACACAGAGGTAGCCACAGCCGTGAACTACCGCACTGTACTGTGTCTGCTGCTAATATATAGACTGGTTGATAAAGAGATAGTATACTCGTAACTAGTATGTATGTATAAAGAAAGAAAAAAAAACCACGGTTAGGTGGTATATACAATTATGGACGGGCTGCCGAGTGCCGACACAGAGGTAGCCACAGCCGTGAACTACTGTACTGTGTCTGCTGCTAATATATAGACTGGTTGATAAAGAGATAGTATACTCGTAACTAGTATGTATGTATAAAGAAAGAAAAAAAAACCACGGTTAGGTGGTATATACAATTATGGACGGGCTGCCGAGTGCCGACACAGAGGTAGCCACAGCCGTGAACTACTGTACTGTGTCTGCTGCTAATATATAGACTGGTTGATAAAGAGATAGTATACTCGTAACTAGTATGTATGTATAAAGAAAGAAAAAAAAACCACGGTTAGGTGGTATATACAATTATGGACGGGCTGCCGAGTGCCGACACAGAGGTAGCCACAGCCGTGAACTACCGCACTGTACTGTGTCTGCTGCTAATATATAGACTGGTTGATAAAGAGATAGTATACTCGTAACTAGTATGTATGTATAAAGAAAGAAAAAAAAACCACGGTTAGGTGGTATATACAATTATGGACGGGCTGCCGAGTGCCGACACAGAGGTAGCCACAGCCGTGAACTACCGCACTGTACTGTGTCTGCTGCTAATATATAGACTGGTTGATAAAGAGATAGTATACTCGTAACTAGTATGTATGTATAAAGAAAGAAAAAAAAACCACGGTTAGGTGGTATATACAATTATGGACGGGCTGCCGAGTGCCGACACAGAGGTAGCCACAGCCGTGAACTACCGCACTGTACTGTGTCTGCTGCTAATATATAGACTGGTTGATAAAGAGATAGTATACTCGTAACTAGTATGTATGTATAAAGAAAGAAAAAAAAACCACGGTTAGGTGGTATATACAATTATGGACGGGCTGCCGAGTGCCGACACAGAGGTAGCCACAGCCGTGAACTACCGCACTGTACTGTGTCTGCTGCTAATATATAGACTGGTTGATAAAGAGATAGTATACTCGTAACTAGTATGTATGTATAAAGAAAGAAAAAAAAAACACGGTTAGGTGGTATATACAATTATGGACGGGCTGCCGAGTGCCGACACAGAGGTAGCCACAGCCGTGAACTACCGCACTGTACTGTGTCTGCTGCTAATATATAGACTGGTTGATAAAGAGATAGTATACTCGTAACTAGTATGTATGTATAAAGAAAGAAAAAAAAACCACGGTTAGGTGGTATATACAATTATGGACGGGCTGCCGAGTGCCGACACAGAGGTAGCCACAGCCGTGAACTACCGCACTGTACTGTGTCTGCTGCTAATATATAGACTGGTTGATAAAGAGATAGTATACTCGTAACTAGTATGTATGTATAAAGAAAGAAAAAAAAACCACGGTTAGGTCACTGGTATATACAATTATGGACGGGCTGCCGAGTGCCGACACAGAGGTAGCCACAGCCGTGAACTACCGCACTGTACTGTGTCTGCTGCTAATATAGACTGGTTGATAAAGAGATAGTATACTACTAATATTATATACTGGTGGTCAGGTCACTGGTCACTAGTCACACTGGCAGTGGCACTCCTGCAGCAAAAGTGTGCACTGTTTAATTTTAATATAATATTATGTACTCCTGGCTCCTGCTATAACCTATAACTGGCACTGCAGTAGTGCTCCCCAGTCTCCCCCACAATTATAAGCTGTGTGAGCTGAGCAGTCAGACAGATATATAATATATATATAGATGATGCAGCACACTGGCCTGAGCCTGAGCAGTGCACACAGATATGGTATGTGACTGACTGAGTCACTGTGTGTATCGCTTTTTTCAGGCAGAGAACGGATATATTAAATAAACTGCACTGTGTGTCTGGTGGTCACTCACTATATAATATATTATGTACTCCTGGCTCCTGCTATAACCTATAACTGGCACTGCAGTAGTGCTCCCCAGTCTCCCCCACAATTATAATCTGTGTGAGCTGAGCAGTCAGACAGATATATATAATATTATATATAGATAATAGATGATGCAGCACACTGGCCTGAGCCTGAGCAGTGCACACAGATATGGTATGTGACTGAGTCACTGTGTGCTGTGTATCGCTTTTTTCAGGCAGAGAACGGATTATATTATGTACTCCTGGCTCCTGCTATAACCTATAACTGGCACTGCAGTAGTGCTCCCCAGTCTCCCCCACAATTATAAGCTGTGTGAGCTGAGCAGTCAGACAGATATATATAATATTATATATAGATAATAGATGATGCAGCACACTGGCCTGAGCCTGAGCAGTGCACACAGATATGGTATGTGACTGAGTCACTGTGTGCTGTGTATCGCTTTTTTCAGGCAGAGAACGGATTATAAATAAAAGTGGTGGTCACTGGTCACTATCAGCAAAACTCTGCACTGTACACTACTGAGTACTCCTAATGCTCCCCAAAATTAGTAAATCAAGTGTCTCTCTAATCTATTCTAATTCTAAACGGAGAGGACGCCAGCCACGTCCTCTCCCTATCAATCTCAATGCACGTGTGAAAATGGCGGCGACGCGCGGCTCCTTATATAGAATCCGAGTCTCGCGATAGAATCCGAGCCTCGCGAGAATCCGACAGCGTCATGATGACGTTCGGGCGCGCTCGGGTTAACCGAGCAAGGCGGGAAGATCCGAGTCGCTCGGACCCGTGAAAAAAAACATGAAGTTCTGGCGGGTTCGGATTCAGAGAAACCGAACCCGCTCATCTCTAGTTTTGTTGTGAGCCATCTCTTCAGAGGCTCCATTTGTTATCATACTGTTAACCGGGGTTCCTATCACGTGTTATATGGTGTGATTGGTGTGGCTGGTATGAGTCTTACCCGGGATTCAAAAATCCTTCCTTATTGTGTCAGCTCTTCCGGGCACAGTTCCTAACTGAGGCTTGGAGGAGGGTCATAGGGGGAGGAGCCAGTGCACACCAGATAGTCCTAAATCTTTCTTAGATGTGCCCAGTCTCCTGCGAAGCCGTCTATTCCCCATGGTCCTTACGGAGTCCCCAGCATCCACTACGGACTACGAGAAATAGAATTACCGGTGAGTAAATTCTTATTTTTAGTATCCTGCTGCCCGGGAGGCTGCCGGGAAGTTGAAGGGAAATTTTAGACGACATGACGGACCGTCATGTCGTATAAGTGTATGGGGCCCTTTAGATTTGGCAGAGAAATGTTAGCTGATTTATTTAAATAACTTTAAACTTTAACTAGCTGTAAAGAAAATGATTAGATAATGGTGGCAAAGAAAGAACGGCTAGAACTCATTCCCCAAAACTGCAACATACTTACCAAACAAACTAACAACAAAACAGTATCCACTCAATCTTCTGCCATGACTACCCACCCATCTGGGTGATGTTGCTGCCCCCGTCTAGGTGGTCCAGCCATTATACACAGTCAATGAAGGTGAGCGCTTCAAACAACTATGAATCAGTCAACAAAACCATCTATGACCTATAACAGGTAACCTGCCATTCTTTCCCGCAAAAACAGCCAACGCAAAAGCCACCCACACAAACAAAAAAGGGGAGGGAGGGCGGGAAGACCAGAAGAAAGAGGCTGACTCCTCCTCCAGCTAGCGCTAATGAATGAAACTACCCCTTCTATCCCTATTGGATAATCCTATTACCTGATACCCACAATGCCATTCCCAGTCTCAGATGTTTAACCCTCTATGTTGCTATTTAGTTACTACACTCCTCATACATATATAGTGCATCTGGAAAGTATTCACAGCGCTTCACTTTTTCCACATTTTGTTATTTTACAGCCTTATTCCAAAATGGAATATTTTTTCCCTCCAAATTCTACACACAATACCCCCAGAGGCGTCACTGGGTGTGGTGACACCCAGGCGCACCCTTGATATCGCAGTGCGTCGGAGATGCTCGCGGCAAAAAGTGGGCATGGCCATAAATAAAGGGGATTGTCTCTTCGGGGGCGTACGCTGGGCTGTACTGGGCTGCCCATGGAGACTGTCTACCAGCACTTTTAGCTCCTCTTCTATGACAGGAGCCGGGTGCTGTAGCAGACTTTCACACTACAGCACCTGGCTCCTGTCACTGTGGAGGAGCCAACATTTTGGTGTCACCCCTTCCAGGCGTCACACCCAGGTGCGGGCTGCACCTGTCTTGTGACGCCACTGAATACACCATAATGACAATGTGAAAAAAGTTTTTTGTGATTTTTGGAATTTTATTAAAAATAAAAAACTAAGAAATCACATATACATAAGTATTCACAGCCTTTGCCATGAAGCTCATAATTGAGCTCAGGTGCATCCTGTTTCCACTGATCATCCTTGAGATGTTCCTACAGCTTAATTGGAGTCCATCTGTGGTAAAATAGGTTGATTGGACATGATTTGGAAAGGCACACACCTGTCTACATAAGGTCCCACACTTGACAGTGCATGTCTGAACACAGACCAAGCATGAAGTCAAAGGAATTGTCTATAGACCTCCGAGACAGGATTGTCTCGGGGCACAAATCTGGGAAAGGGTACAGAAAAATATCTCCTGCTTTGAAGGCCCCAATGAGCACAGTGTCCTCCATCATCCGTAAATGGAAGAAGTTTGGAACCACCAGGACTCTTCCTAGAGCTGGCCGGCCGTCTAAACTGAGTGATCAGGGGAGAAGGGCCCTAGTCAGACCTACAGCATTCCTCCATGGAGAGAGGAGAACCTTCCAGAAGAACAACCATCTCTGCAGCAATCCACCAATCAGGCCTGTTTGGTAGAGTGGCCAGACGGAAGACACTCCTTAGTAAAAAGCACATGGCAGCCGCCTGGAGTTTGCAAAAATGCACCTGAAGGACTCTCAGACCATGAGAAACAAAATACTCTGGTCTGATGAGACAAAGATTGAACTCCTTGGCGTGAATGCCAGGCATCATGTTTGGAGGAAACCAGGAACCACTCATAACCAGGCCAATACCATCCCTACAGTGAAGCATGGTGGTGGCAGCATCATGCTGTGGGGATATTTTTCAGTGGCAGGAACTGGGAGACTAGTCAGGATAGAGGGAAAGATGAATGCAGCAATGTACAGAGACATCCTGGATGAAAACCTGTTCCAGAACGCTATTCATCTCAGACTAGGGCAACAGTGCATCTTTCAGCAGGACAACGACCCTAAGCACACAGCCAAGATATCAAAGGAGTGGCTTCAGGACAACTCTGTGAATGACCTTGAGTAGCCCAGCCAGAGCCCAGACTTGAATCCAATTGAACATCTCTGGAAAGATCTGAAAATGGCTGTGCACCGATTCTTCCCATCCAACCTGACGGAGCTTGAGAGGTGCTGCAAAGATGAATGGGCGAAACTGCCCAAAGATAAGTGTGCCAAGCTTATGGCATCATATTCAAAAAGACTTGAGGCTGTAATTGCTGCCAAAAGTGCATCAACAAAGTATTGAGCAAAGGCTGTGAATACTTATGTACATGTGATTTCTTAGTTTTTTTTATTTTTAATACATTTGCAAAAATCTCAAAAAAAACTTTTTTTCACTTTGTCATCATGGGGTATTGTGTGTAGAATTTTGAGGGAAAAAAGAAATTTATTCCAGTATGGAATAAAGCTGTAACATAACAAAATGTGGAAAATGTGAAGCGCTGTGAATACTTTCCGGATGCACTGTATATCAATCTCCTGTGTTTTGGTTTCTTACAGTGTTTGTACATGTGTATTGTAAGCCATATTATATGATAAATATCATGTTTCATTCAGCAGGGGGCATGTCCCACATAAAAATCATTATGTGGGACATGCCGCCTGCTGAATGAAACAGGCGTGGCCTGTACATTTGAAAGCCAACATACTAAACTAGTTAATTCAAAGTGTACTGACATTGGGCGTTATGATGCAGAAAAGTCTTTGGTGTCCTGGAAAATCAGCAAAGCCTTTGCCAGGGTTAACCCAAGGCCATTCAGACTTGTAATTGGCATTCAATTGTAAGTAGCACCTCCATACCCACTACATCTAACCTTTGCAGGAGAGACTGGGGTATAGCTCCGCCCACTCTCTACAAAACTTTAAACGGGCTCTCAAGACCCACTTCTTCCCCAAACCCAGCTGTCTCTCATTCTAACTCTGTGTTCTACACTCACTTTTGACCCCATCTGTTTCACCCCTGTCTGTGTGTCCCTCCACTTTAGAATGTAAGCTTTCATGAGCAGGGCCCTCTTCCCTCATGTGCTTTTCCATCTCTGACATATCATCTTTTCAATACTCTCGTCGACGGTTTTGATATTTATGTCAGTGTTGTCCGCTGATGCAGCTATGTTTATATACCCTGTTCTTGTCCTATATTGTCTTGAGCTGTAAGTCACTGTTTTCTAGTTTTTCTTATTTGTTTATGTACTCTGTAACTGTGCGCTGCGGATCCCATGTGGCGCTACATAAATTAAGGATAATAATAATAATAATAATAATAATAATAATAATACATTTAATCCTGTGTGACAATTAGGCAGACAGATAGTGCAAACATCAGATAATTTCCAATCATAATGGATAAGCGTCAGAACAATTAGCATTTATGCAAATGCCCACTACACAGTATATAATATCCGTTACCCATGTAATGCATTTCCTTGCCACTCAGTGGCAATTATCCATACCCCTACTTCTAAATCTCCACTTTGACCACTGTTCCAAAGTAAGTCATAATATTGCAGAACTGGTGCAGGAAATTAAAATTTGACTTATTTACTCAAGTTGGAACATTAGCTGCAACAATCAGCGTTGTCTCAGACTAATATAGTATACAGTAAATGTTCTCATGCTGCCGTGATTACGTTAAAGCAAAAACATCATCAGCTTCAACTCCCAATTAATATTTCAGAAAGAATTACTTTTTATTTTTTATTTTTTTTACAGCGCTTGACAAGGATCATTAAAGCGAAGGCCTCTAATGTGAATTTACAGAGAGAAATGTGACTATTGGTGATAAACTTAAAACAGACGTAAGGGAGGAATTTTCACTAAGTGGGGCTGAAAGAGAAAAGTTCTTCCTGAATAGAATCCAGTGTGAGAATTTATAAGCAGAGTGCATGACGGTAACACACAGCATGCATTCCTTGATTTATAATCGAACACCCCATCGAGAGGCTTTTTGGAGCACTACATTGCCTTGTAATAATTGCACTTATATTTCCAGTAACATCTGCAGGATCTGGATGTTCACTCGGCAAATGGAATGATTAAAGGACACCTCTAGCAGCAGAATGGCAATCATGAGATTTAGCAGCTCAGAGAAAAAATATGTTTTTCCTTTTTTTTATTTATTTAATAACAAACGCTAGTCTGGCAAATTGGACGTGGATAATGTTTTGGACATCAACGCTAAATTATTGAAGAGTTGAAAAATGACTTTATTATGGAACTGGCCTAATCAAACCCAACAGGAATTTATTTGATGATCGGGCTGGTGCTTGGCTGATATTCATGAAACCCGTTGAGATCCCTTTAATTTTATGACTTTTTTTTTTCTTAACTTGTGCAATATATTGCATTAATCAATATGGTAGCTTTCAAGGTGTTACTGCTGGTGGGAAGCTATTACCCAGCTGTTGATGATTTTAAATAGTCTTTACGGTATAGTATCCCGAGTGGCAGATGGCTGCGGAAAATATGGTTTTCTATATATGGCTATAGATCACTAACAGATACTTGGCAGAGATGCTATTAAAGGCTGGCATTTCTACCGCAGAAGCCAGTTTGATAAATGCAGAAAGGTTATCACCTGCCTTTTAAATGCAGCCAGATGAATAAAGCTGGATTGTAAATGAGAAACAGTGAACCACAAATAAATTAGGTCCTTAACGGTTTTGGGACGGAAACTAATAAACTACAATGGTCTTGTCCGTTCAGCAAAACCTGTTTTGATTATGTCAATTTTTTTTAATGTCATTTCACTAAAACTGTCATCGTCTTAAAGTCGATTATGATGCCAACACTTCTGGTAGGAAAGCAAGCGGACGGATAGTTAAGCAAGTTAAATTTATGAACTGATTCAGAGTTGCACGTGCAATAAGTCCACTCAACAGATGGCTCTCACGATTTTTAGTTACTGCGCATGCATCTGAGCCTAATTATGCAACTTTAAGTAAGTAGGGGAATGTTATATCCACAGGGTCATAGGATGGGTAGAGCACCTTGAGCAGGTTCTCCAGGCTCTGACGGTGTTGGAGGGTGCTGTATGGTTGGCCTTGTTGTCAGTGTGTATCACTTAAAAGTCATGTGACATGGTGATCCCAACGGAGGGTTGACAAGTCAGTGAAACTGATTCTGGACACGTTCAGTGTGTAGTGTTTCCACTAGGCAGTTTTATCAGGGTGCAGCACACTGCCTTTTAAGCATTGCACACTGCGCATTCTGTAATTCACTGAGACCTTGGGGTAAATTTGTTGATTGGTTGTCTACAGCAACCAATCAGATGCTGTTTATCATTTTCTAAAAGGCAATAGAGAAATGATAGACAATATCTGGTTGGTTGCTATGGGCAACATCACCAATTCTCAGTTTTAGAAGCTTTAGTAAATTTACCCCCTTGAGTCTTTTCTTGAGCAAGGGGCCGATTGCAGCTGTTTGGCCACAACCCAGATCCCTGGAAGGTGCACACTATAGAGGAGAGTGGACCCTAGGGCTCCTACTGCATGCTGCTGTTGGCTCGATGCAAGCTGGAGACACCCAGTTGCCTATTTTCCCACTCCCTTATACACCCGATGCAAAGGAAGAGTCATCCGAAGCAGGAGTGGATTGTGATGTAGCTGTGTGGAGCCAGCAGGACCCGTTTTCTCCTCCTTCTCCTGGGACCTATTGCACTGGAGCACTGCAAGCACTGCAGCTTCGGGGGCAGCAGAAGGAGTATAGACTTGCAAGGGATATTGTTGATGGCTGTGAGTGAGGAACTGACCTTCCTGGAGGACGGGTTACTGTGGAAGGAAGGCAAGTACTGTCAGAAAGGCCCTTAACTCTAGTACAGTCTAAACATTTTTTTTAAGTGCCCAACATGACAAACACCCTTACAGTAAATTGGCTTTGTTGTTTGTCGTAGATGCTGAAGAAATTGATAAAAAAAACTTGTCATGTATGGTATTAAAAAGGGAATTTCTCTAGAAGCTAAATATCTTTATCTGTTTATGTTTATGTGTGATGAGACTGGGTTCCTGAACATGCTGGAGGTGGGGCTTGCTAGTTGCAGGAGCCACTCATCACAGACTCACCAGCAGAGAGCTTTGGGCATTCTGGGGCAGGGCAGTTACTGACATTGGATGGTATGGCCTAGCCTATCCCACCCGGGAAGAAACAAGACAGTGAAGGTGGGTCACAGGCGAGACACAGCAATTTGCCCAGGGTGATAAGGCAAGGGGGTAAAGAAAACAGGGTGGAAAGGGTGGGTTAAAGGTGGCACAGAGAGGACAGGGCATGGTAAGGGCATCCTAGTTTGGACAGAGGCTGGGTAAAATCAGCCCTTAAAAATACAGATCACTCCTCCTTCTCATGGCCTGCTGTGAACCTGCTGCTGCAGTCAGATCTGTTTAACCTCAGCCCAGCTACACTGATAGCATAGAGAGGAGCCAGGTCGCCTCCTGTGCTGTGACTCTTGGCGAATAAATGAATTCAGTATAGCGACATGAGCTCCATAGCATAAGTCTGATCCAGACATCAAGGCTCCATGCAACACCTCTGCTATTCCTATTGGTCTCATTTACCCTTGTGGGTTACAGGGTGTACCTGGACGGCACCTGGGTGTTCACAGGATATGTACTTACTATAATAAACAGCTATTTTGTCCGAATCACATCAATGCAGGTGATTTCTACCTCAATATAAGATACAATATCACCACCAACAGATCACTAACACATATTACAAAATAATATTGAAAAAATTGAGAACATGTAAAGGCAGACAGCTGAATAAACAGTTTAATACTTTTTTAATTGGCTATCTTAAATATCTAATATACACTCTTTATACCTTATTTTGAAGATATTTTGCTGAATATTGTGTTCATTTTCTGATTTTATTTCCAATTAATGAAGGTTAAATTTCATTTTTAGTTACAGTGCACCATATACAGGCTTCTTTTTCTTCACAAATATTGCTCTCCAAATAATGACCCTACCATCTACATGTCACAGTAGTGATTGAGAATGACAGACAGTCTGATGTTTTAACAGTCTTCA
Source organism: Pseudophryne corroboree (assembly GCF_028390025.1). Lineage (NCBI taxonomy): Eukaryota > Metazoa > Chordata > Amphibia > Anura > Myobatrachidae > Pseudophryne > Pseudophryne corroboree. Next base: position 941,951,339 of record NC_086445.1, on the reverse strand, counting down.
GCTGCCCTGATTTAGTGAGCCTGTGACCCCTGTAGCCTGAATTTTCTGTTTTTAACTATAAGGAGTGGCACCCAGCGTGGTCTTCTGCTGCTATAGCTCATTTTGAGTAGCTGATTAGATGTTTGCATTAACGAGCAGGTGCACAGGTGTACATAATAAAGTGACCCCTGAGTATGTGTGTGTGTATATACAGATGTGTCCTCTACACTGCTGCTCAAATCATGCCAAATAGCCTCTCTCCGCACAGCAGGTCTAGGGCTACTCAGCTGCGCAGAGCTGCTTATTGCTCAAAATGTGTTTCCTATATGCACCAGTTAAACTACTAGAAGCGAGAAAAGTGTATTGCTAGTGTACACAGAACACTGGGGCAGATGTATTAACCTGGAGATAACATAAGGAAGTGATAAACCAATGATAAGTGCAAGGTGATAACGCACCAGCCAGTCAGCTCCTAATTGGCATATGGGAGCTGATTGGCTGGTTCATTTATCACCTTGCACTTATCACTGGTTTATCACTTCCATATGCCTTCTCCAGTTTAATACATCTGCCCCATTGATTTTTCACATTTGTACATCGGTTTGTGACTGAGGGGTAAATTTACTAAAGCTTCTAAAAATGAAAAGTGGTGATGTTGCCCATAGATTATGTCTATCATTTCTCTATTGCATCCTAGAAAATGCTAGACAGAATCTGATTGGTTGCTATGGGCTACATCTTCACTTTTCATTTTTAGAAGCTTTTGTTTAAGTATCCCTGTGTCTCAATCTAAAAAGGGCTCTGTAGCTTTACTAATCCAAGTTCTGTTGTGCCTAATCTGTGACTGTAATACCAATTCCTGTGCAGTTAACTTCACAGCTTAGCAGTTCTAGTACACTGTGTGTGGCTTAGCTGATTCTGCAATGCAAAAATAAGCAAAACTTAAAGAAATATATGGTACACTTCTCTCAGTGTCTCAGTTGCTGAGTGTCTCATGCCATATGGACTATAGATGGTAGGTATATGTCGCACACGGACTGGTAAAGCCCATTTCTGCAACAGGCACTGTTGCTTCACGGCAGTGCATCACTCACCTAGACTGTCAGGACATGTTTCAAGCCATAATTATTATTATTATTATTACATTTTATTTATAAGGCACCAGAAGTGTTCTGCAGCGCCGTACAAAGGACAGTACAGGGAGACAAAACTTAGCATTACAGTAAATAAATAAATAACAAAAATAGAGTGCAGGTAACAAAGAGCACAACAGTTCTCAAAACACAATACAGCTAAGATGTAAGTAGCGAGGGAGTAATCGTCGTACTACTTGGGGCTGGCGGCCATAGATAGAGATGAGCCTTTACCAGCAGGAGAAAAAAGCAGGTAAAGATGGTCGCTGAGTAGGAGAGAGCTGCGAGTTATATTACCCTTCCCACTAGATTGTTAGCTCTGAAGAGCTAACAATCTAGTGGGAAGGGTAATATAATAATAATAATAATAATAATAAAAAATACTTTTTTCCTCAGGTGGAGCAGGAGCTACAGGGACATGGACGCTACCATCTTACCTGAGAACAGCTGACCTCTGCTCAACTAATTCCAGTCCAGATCTTCTGCTCCCTATATAAGTCTCTCCCTGGCCTCTATTCATTGTCAGAACAACTTATGCTGTAAACTGTCCTCTAATTTCCAGTATGCAGTAACCAGAGTTTGGCTCCACAGTTCAATGTGTTCCATTAGCTGCTGTGTGTTTCTCCAGTGCTAGCCAGTCCTGCTGAGCACTATCTATAATCTCCTATGCATTGTTGAATGCTTCTAGTTCAAGATTGTCCTGCTGAATACCATTCAAGATTCCTGTGTATTTCTCCAGCGCCAGCCAGTATTCCTGAATGCTATACATAGTCTTCTGTGCATTGTTGAATGCTCCAAGTTCCTGTCAGTACTGCAAAACACTATTCACAGACTCCTGTGTTAAACTATCTTCTCTTTAGGTGCTATCCACAGACTCCTAAGTGTTGGCTGTATGCTTCTAAGTATCAGACAGTTTTGCTAGCACCATTCAGTCTCCTTTGTGTACCTATGGTGTACATATGTACACCATAGTGTTCTCTTTAGGTGCTAAACTGTGTTCTCTTTATGTGCTAATCTGAGCACTATCCACAGACTCCTGAGTGTTGGCCGTATGTTTCTAAGTATGAGACAGTTCTGCTAGCACCATTCAGTCTCTTGTGTGTACCTATGGTGTACATATGTACCTTCAAGCACTAGAACGTCCAGCCAGAGCTATTCACAGTCACCTATGGAATCCTGATTGCATCTACAGCTGATCTGTCCTGCTGGGCTCATCACATACTTCAGTTATACTAGAGATACTTTCAGTGCTAGTCTGCTTTACTAAGAACTCCATTTATTCTCCAGCGTGTTCTTGTGTTACATTAACTCCCAGGGGCCTTAACATTCTAGGGGCTCTGACTGGGCCACAACCTATTTTAGGGACCCAGTTCCTGACCTGTGATGCTGCCGTCAGTGTGTCTTGGGACTGGCAGTGTCATGGACGAGATGTAATTATGTTGCAATGCTGCCATCAGTGTACACTGAAGGAAGAAACAGTGCATACTCCGGACTGCTGTGCAGTCTTTAGAGCCAAAGAACGGGCTGTTGTATGGACTATGAAGCCAAAGAATGGCTACTTTGTGGATTCTGGAGCCAGAGGACAAGCTGCTGAGGGGAGTTAATTTCAATGGGGTGCATGGATTTAGGAAAGATGGGGGTGTTGAATGCATAATTTTACTGGTGTGGGCCCCACAAGTTGGTTGATCAGGGGCACACGCATACCTTACTCTGTCCCTGCTCTGACCCCTGCCACCTTCACAGTAATGTCACTTCCATAGAATTCCAACATAACACATATGTAGTCTCCACACACTTCTGTTATCTCCCACATACCACCTCATGATGAAAACATGGACACTTCTGAAAATTTACCAAAAACAACATCACATCATTATCCACAACCAAAAATGTATAACAGTATAGAAGCAAAGAAAAAGGCGCACAGGGATACACAGGCAGAAAGAGAAAATGTGAATGTCACAAAAAGTACAGTACTACATATAAACAAACAACAGATCCTGCTAAGGATAATCTATATAATAAAATCAAATACTGATAAGAGAAATAGGGGAAGTTGTATCAAGCAAATTTTGATACATCTCCCCTACAGATATATCAGGGGGAAGAGAGAGATGAAGTAAGAGGAGGAGGAATAGAATTAGAAAAATATGGGTGGGAGACAATGAAAAGAGATAGGAAATAGAAAGATAGGAGGAAAGTGTGAGAGAGAAAAAACAAGGGAGCATCGGAACAACATCTAGGGGGGAACTCAATTGATCATGAAAAAAAATTTCACGAAAAAACTGGACTTACTATGATTTATTGCCCAAAGGAGTTATCCAGAAAATTAAATTGAGTTCCATTTTATTGCACGAAAACTGACCTGTGAAAAACACAAGATTCGGGATAACACAGCGGCCATGAAAATGGGTCAGTTATCAGGGATTTTCTTTTCTCCTACCTCAAGGCATGTGAAAAAAAAATCCCTGATACTGCCGACTATCGGGGGTAATTGAATAAGCCCCCAGGGATCAATTAACTGTTGTAATTACAGTAGCTAATTGAATTCCCTCCTTAGTATATAAGATAGATTGATTGACAGACATATTATAATATCATAATATATAAAACAAAAATGTTTTGGTGTGCATACTTGAACTTGTTTATGAGCTCCATTGTTTTTTTTACTGTATAATCGATCCCCTTGGGAGAAGGGTTTCCTTAAAATTGCAAAAATATAATTTCCATTCATAAGATGTAAAAAATGACCAAATTTCTGAATTTATTCTACCTACAATATGAACATACAGTATATTGCCTTAAACGATGTACTGTACTCCATATAACACAATTTCCCTCTCTTTCCTTTTCATACTTCCATCATGGGTAATATAAAATTTAGAAATTTGTTGTTTTTTGCCTTATCTGGATACACACAAAAAGATTATCTGTCGAATGTTTCTGGTTGGAATGAAAATATGGTAATGGATAAGAGCAAATGACAATTGACCAATTTATCCCAAACACTGGAAAACGGACAAAAACTGTCGTTCAGACAAATTGGTTAAATCTGACATTACCAGATTTTCGTTCCAACCAGCCAGATTGGACAGATAATCTTGTAGTGTGTATCCAGCTCCTTAGGACAGAAGATTTGATTTAGTTTGGATAATTTCAGCAAATCTGAAGACTGCATAGTATAACACGAAAAGAAAATGAATGCGGGCATAGAAAATATCCCTTTAAAAGTTAGAGAAAGCACAATAAATTTATGGAAAGCTATTTAAAAAAATAAAATAATAATCTTACCACCAGGAGGTTTGCTAAATAGGTCTCTAAGTGTCGAATGGGTAATGGCTAATTATTATGCTATAATATGTATAAATCCAACTCTTTCTTTTTCCCATGATTGTAGGTCACAGCATATGGGAAATAGATTGTACTGCAGAAATTTTGTACCTAGTGAACTCTGCTACTTTCTAAAAAGCATGATAAGAATTTATAGTTCAAAAAGAAGTCCTCTCTTAGGGAAGAGATCACATTAAATGAATTTAGTGGATGAGTAATTTCCGTATTTCTTCCAGTGTTAGGATAAAAGATTAAAGGAGTCAATGTACAGTAATTAAAGCGCCATAGTTAATACATCACGTAAATTGTACAGTATATTGTAATAAAGGAAACCATGTTAATTTTAAATCCCCTCCTTATTCCCATTGAAAGCAAGGTTAAACTGGGGACTGACAATTACAAATTAGTTAATTGTTATGTTCTGTTTGAAGCAATATCCAGCTGTGTACTGCCCACTAGGCTACCAGATTCCATTTGACGGAAAAGAGAATTATTTTTTCAATAAGTTTTGGAAGCAATAATCCAAACAAGTACTTCACAATATTAACTATAAACTAATATTGATTTCAATAGGTATTTAATCATTTAGTTGGCGCTAATAAAAGTCACTTCTAAATGATATGCGTTTGGTTAATAACTTAATCTGAAAAAACCTGACCTTGCCGGAAGACTGAAAGCGTTTGGAAAATTTCTAAGATATTCCTTAATGATAATATGCAAATTTGAAAATATAGAATATGTAGTAAGTGAGATAAAAAAAAGTAATTAAGACTTTGCCTTAAAACTCTGCAGAGGCAATATCAGGTACAAGACATAAAAAAAAAAAAAAAAATCAGAGATGGCCTACTAAACTGATACATTGGCTGTATACTATAACAAACATCATCAGTGAAGACTTCAACAGCTAAATATTGTACAGATTACAAGAGAGAATTTACCAAGGTTGTAAGATAGAAACTTTTAGATACTGTATACAGGTTGAGTATCCCTTATCCAAAATGCTTGGGACCAGTAGTATTTTGGATATCATGGTGATGGGACCCAAGTCTAAGCACAGAATGCATTTATGTTTCATATACATCTTATACACACAGCCTGAAGGTAATTTTAGCCAATATTTTTAATAACTTTGTGCATTAAACAAAGTGTGTGTACATTCACACAATTCATTTGTTTCATATACACCTAATACACACAGCCTGAAGGTCATTTAATACAATATTTTTAATAACTGTGTATTAAACAAAGTTTGTGTACATTGAGCCATAAGAAAACAAAGGCTTCACTATCTCACACTCACTCAAAAAATTCCATATTTCGGAATATTACGTATTTCAGAATATTTGGATATGAGATACTCAACCTGTAATAGATTTTAACAAAGTTTAGGATGACAGTATTCTTTAAAATAAGAGGATTTCTAGAACAGGGGGACATGTTTGAAGGGTTTAAAGGTAACATAATAAAGATTTATTTAATTTTTTTACCAAAAAAGGCTGAATAGATCAGTGCCATAACTATGGATTTTGCAAGAGGTTCTGCCGTCCAAGCTGCAGGGTCCTGGACGTGGTACCATTACTGCCCCAGTATACCTAAAGTGGCACCCTGCAGCCAGTACAGCCAGCAGGAACGTCTCTAGGACTCTCCAGGAAGTGCTCTTCTTCCTCGTGCTGGTGGTCCCGTCCCCTCGTGACATCATATGCTCAGGAGGCAGAGCTGGCAAAGTTGAAGTCCTGTAATTAACTAACCATTGACTATTTTTTTTTTAACATATTTTTATTGGGTTTTCTTTCAGGATAACAACAATAATAATCATTACAGAAAAAGAGAGAGAAGGTCAAAACTAATGAAAAGTCAACGAAATGTATCATGTACAATTATCACTAAAATTTGTCCAGACATCGGATGTACAGATTTATCATCGAGTAATAAGAGACAACAGTATATATGAACATGGTATAAAATTGAATGAATGACGTAGCAGAATGTTACTTATTTGTACAAATGATGTATAATGATAATAAAATTGAAACAAATATTAATTACGCCTGTCTTCTTTAGCATATCTGTAGGACTGCAATATCAAATATAATTCTCTCTCTCGTAATAATTTAGCATATAAACTAATCAAGGGAGGGGGAGGGAGGGGGAGCATTATTCAGTTAAAGAGGGGTTCTGCATCAAGGAGATATTTAAAGGTAAGAATAGGATGTCATAATCAGTATAGATATTTTAAGACCAAATAAAAGGGGGAGAAAAAGGAGGAGGCTTAGGTCAGAAGAACAGAGAAACAAAGTACCTTGTAGTTTGACCCAGGGGAATACACTAATTAGGTGAGGTCTTCCAATCGCTTATAATGCCACCAATCAGTGTTTTCGTAGATCTTGAATATCTTGGATCGCGTCGTCTCATCAAGTGTATTAATGAATATGCCCCATTTTCTATAAAAGCGGACTACCCCCTTTTCCAGGTCATGAATTGTTGATTCCCTATCAAAATAGAGGATCCTGAGTAGTAGGGCTTTAACTTTACACAGCGAGGGGGAGGTTTACGAAATCCAATGTCTCATAATAACCTTTTTCGCTACGGATACCAGGATCGTGAAGAAAGGGATCATGTTTGGTAACATGCCCTGTTGTATCCAAGGTTGAAAGTTAGCAAAAAGACAAGGGATTGGGTCTAATTTAAGCTGTAATTTTAAAGTAGTATTAATAAAATATACAGTCTTATTCCAAAATTTTCGGATTTTGTGGCAATGCAATACATAGTGTATAAATGTTGCAGATGTAATAGAACATTTCAAACAACATTTAAGTTCAGAAGGTATATAGTGCTGGCGTTGCGCTTGTGTGATGTAAGCCCTATGTATCATCTTGGTATGAACCTCTTGTAGTAAGGAGGATCTTAGCAGTTTCATAGATCGGTCATAATGTTGAAATATTGTTGCGGATGATTCTATCAAAGGGAGGTCTGCAGACCATTGGGATACTATTGAGGTACAAATCTTATCTTTGTATAGTGTCAGTAAAGGAGGGTAGAGAAATTTCAATCTATAAGTATGCTGATTTAGGAAGTGAAGGAGTGAATCTATGTCATCGGGGGTGGATCTGGATGGTGCAAAGTGGGATAAGGAGGAAACAAACTGTTGAATTTGCATGTAGGGGTAAATGTGTTGCGATGTGAGTCCAAACTTTCCCCGGATAGCGAGAAAGGTGTACAATTTGCCTCCTGGGTCAAATACATCTGAGGTAACTCGGATTCCCTTCAAGTAAAGTCTGTGAAAAATGGAAGAGTCTCTCCCCGGCTCAAAAAGGGGGTTCCCCTATAAGGAAATGTGTTTGGTGTATCGATGGTCATGTTTACATTTTTTATTAATAGCCAGCCATGATATATACGTGTCTTTAAAGAGTGGATTGAGGAATAACTTGGGGGGTAGTTTTGCTCTCGGGGTATGGAGGAGGGCATTAGGTGACAGTGGGTGTAGTAGCGCAGAGTCTAACCTATAATCAGTGAACATGCTTTTTTCTAAGAGCCAATCAGAGGAATATCTGAAGAGAATCGAATGGGTATAGATCAGTAGGTCAGGGAGGCCTAGGCCACCGTGTTTGCATGACATCTGTAGTTTTTTACGTGCGATGCGGGATTTCCCCCCTTTCCAAAGAAATTTTTGGAAGATGGTATTTAAAAAAGAGATGTCTTTATTGGATATACGTATAGGGAGCATCTGCATCAGGTAGAGTAATTTGGGGAAGATTATATGTTTTATGACCGCCACTCTGCCCAACAAAGATAGGGGAAGAGATTTCCATCCCTCCAAAATATTAGAGATGCGCAATATTAAAGGAGTGAAGTTTAGGTTATATAGATCAGAAAGCTTAGCTGGAACTTGGATACCTAAGTATTTAAAGTGTGCAGGGACTACCGTCATGGCGTGTAAAGATGGGTCGGAGTGTATAAAGTTAGATGGGCATGATTTCTGATTTGTTGATGTTTATTTTGTAGCCTGAAAAAGTGCTGAATCGGGCAATGATATCCATTACCACTGAAAGGGAGTGTTCTGGATGTGATAAAAACAAAAGCATGTCATCTGCAAATAGGCAAATTCGAAGGTCAATCGGATTACACGAATGCCTTGATAAAGGGGGGAGTCACGCAACGTGATTGCCAGTGGTTCCAATGCAATGTCAAAGAGTAGAGGGAATAGTGGGCAGCCCTGTCTGGTACCTCTCAATATGGGAATAGGTTGTGATAGATATCCATTACATGATAGTTGGGAGGTAGAGGAAAAATATAAAGTTTTAATAATCTTAATAAAGCTATCTGTGAAACCAAATCTGGTCATGGTAGAGAAGAGGTGATTCCAGAGCACCATGTCGAAGGCCTTCTCGGCATCTAGGGAGAGTATGGCGCTAGGCATTGGGGAGACTGTTTGGGAGACCGAGAAGATAGCCGAGAAGACCCTTCGAACATTAGTGATGGAATGTCGTCCAGCTACAAATCCAGATTGATCTGTATGGATTATAGAAGGAAGGAAAATTTTTAGTCTATCAGCTAGGATTTTCATTAGGATTTTATAATCCTGGTTGAGAAGTGATATTGGCCTGTAAGAGGATGGATTGCTAAAATCTCTTCCTGGTTTCGGGATTAGCTTAATTATAGCAGAGTTAAAATATTTTGGGAGCATATGAGTGGTGATAATTTGGTTGTATAGAGCCGTCAAAATAGGGACAATGGAAGGAGCTAGGAGTATGTAATATTCGGTCGTCAGACCATCAGGTCCTGGTGTTTTACCTGATTTTAAATTAGAAATCGTGGTTTTGACTTCCAACTCAGTTATTGGTGCTGTTAGTAAATCAGAGGCGGATGATGGGAGCGTCGGAACAGTTGGGTTGTCCCAAAAGGAGTCATCAATCTGGGTGTCATTTGTGGGGGTAGAGTATAATGAAGTGTAGAAGTCCGTCATGATTTCAACAATATACGCACTACAGGATTCCAAGGAACCATCTGGGAGCCTCATTGGGTGAATCACCATTGGTGGGGATTGGCTGCGTAGCAGATTTGTCAATAGTTTGCCCACCTTGTTACTGAACTTAAAGAATAGGTGATCTTTGCAGAAAGAGTATGTAGATTCTAATTTATTAAGGAAGGCATCAAAATGGGTTTTTGCGAGGGAATAGGTCGATTTATTAATGGGGGAGGGGTCAGACATGTAGAGTTGGTAGGAGGTAGTGAGGTGAGATTGTTGAGAGAGATAGTCAGTTGCCAGTTTATTTTTAAAGGAATGAGTGTAAGCTATAATTGTTCCTCTAAGAACCGACTTGGATGCCTGCCAGAATAATGAAGTGATTCGGTGTTGAGTAATTCATAATCTGCCCAAGCAGCTTGGACTTTGCTATGGAATTTAATAGATGTGGCAAAGGAAGTGGGGTAGCGCCATTGAATGTAGGGGCCTTGGTCTATAGTGGTGCGTAGTGTCAGCCATACCATGGCATGATCAGATATGCAGATAGGGGATATTTCCACCTCTTCTATTTTAGAGAACAGAGAGAGTGAGACTAGAATGTAGTCAATTCTGGATAGGGAACCGTGGGCTGCCGATAGGCATGTATATACCTTGTCAGTTGGGTGATGCGTTCTCCAGCTATCAAGCAGGTGGAGTTTGTCTAGCAGCATGGGTATACCATATTTCTGAGCCGGGTGAGGTTTGTTGGAAGTACCCTGTTTATCTAAGTGCGGAGAAAAGTACATATTAAAATTAGTGATGAGCACCGGAAATTTTTCGGGTTTTGTGTTTTGGTTTTGGGTTCGGTTCCGCGGCCGTGTTTTGGGTTCGAACGCGTTTTGGCAAAACCTCACCGAATTTTTTTTGTCGGATTCGGGTGTGTTTTGGATTCGGGTGTTTTTTTCAAAAAACCCTAAAAAACAGCTTAAATCATAGAATTTGGGGGTCATTTTGATCCCAAAGTATTATTAACCTCAATAACCATAATTTCCACTCATTTTCAGTCTATTCTGAACACCTCACACCTCACAATATTATTTTTAGTCCTAAAATTTGCACCGAGGTCGCTGGATGGCTAAGCTAAGCGACCCAAGTGGCCGACACAAACACCTGGCCCATCTAGGAGTGGCACTGCAGTGTCACGCAGGATGGCCCTTCCAAAAAACACTCCCCAAACAGCACATGACGCAAAGAAAAAAAGAGGCGCAATGAGGTAGCTGTGTGAGTAAGCTAAGCGACCCTAGTGGCCGACACAAACACCTGGCCCATCTAGGAGTGGCACTGCAGTGTCACGCAGGATGGCCCTTCCAAAAAACACTCCCCAAACAGCACATGACGCAAAGAAAAAAAGAGGCGCAATGAGGTAGCTGTGTGAGTAAGCTAAGCGACCCTAGTGGCCGACACAAACACCTGGCCCATCTAGGAGTGGCACTGCAGTGTCACGCAGGATGGCCCTTCCAAAAAACACTCCCCAAACAGTACATGACGCAAAGAAAAAAAGAGGCGCAATGAGGTAGCTGTGTGAGTAAGCTAAGCGACCCTAGTGGCCAACACAAACACCTGGCCCATCTAGGAGTGGCACTGCAGTGTCACGCAGGATGGCCCTTCCAAAAAACACCCCCCAAACAGCACATGACGCAAAGAAAAATGAAAGAAAAAAGAGGTGCAAGATGGAATTGTCCTTGGGCCCTCCCACCCACCCTTATGTTGTATAAACAGGACATGCACACTTTAACCAACCCATCATTTCAGTGACAGGGTCTGCCACATGACTGTGACTGAAATGATGGGTTGGTTTGGACCCCCACCAAAAAAGAAGCAATTAATCTCTCCTTGCACAAACTGGCTCTACAGAGGCAAGATGTCCACCTCATCATCATCCTCCGATATATCACCGTGTACATCCCCCTCCTCACAGATTATCAATTCGTCCCCACTGGAATCCACCATCTCAGCTCCCTGTGTACTTTGTGGAGGCAATTGCTGCTGGTCAATGTCTCCACGGAGGAATTGATTATAATTCATTTTAATGAACATCATCTTCTCCACATTTTCTGGATGTAACCTCGTACGCCGATTGCTGACAAGGTGAGCGGCGGCACTAAACACTCTTTCGGAGTACACACTTGTGGGAGGGCAACTTAGGTAGAATAAAGCCAGTTTGTGCAAGGGCCTCCAAATTGCCTCTTTTTCCTGCCAGTATAAGTACGGACTGTCTGACGTGCCTACTTGGATGCGGTCACTCATATAATCCTCCACCATTCTTTCAATGGGGAGAGAATCATATGCAGTGACAGTAGACGACATGTCCGTAATCGTTGGCAGGTCCTTCAGTCCGGACCAGATGTCAGCATCAGCAGTCGCTCCAGACTGCCCTGCATCACCGCCAGCGGGTGGGCTCGGAATTCTGAGCCTTTTCCTCGCACCCCCAGTTGCGGGAGAATGTGAAGGAGGAGATGTTGACAGGTCGCGTTCCGCTTGACTTGACAATTTTGTCACCAGCAGTTCTTTGAACCCCAGCAGACTTGTGTCTGCCGGAAAGAGAGATCCAAGGTAGGTTTTAAATCTAGGATCGAGCACGGTGGCCAAAATGTAGTGCTCTGATTTCAACAGATTGACCACCCGTGAATCCTTGTTAAGCGAATTAAGGGCTCCATCCATAAGTCCCACATGCCTAGCGGAATCGCTCTGTGTTAGCTCCTCCTTCAATGTCTCCAGCTTCTTCTGCAAAAGCCTGATGAGGGGAATGACCTGACTCAGGCTGGCAGTGTCTGAACTGACTTCACGTGTGGCAAGTTCAAAAGGTTGCAGAACCTTGCACAACGTTGAAATCATTCTCCACTGCGCTTGAGACAGGTGCATTCCACCTCCTATATCGTGCTCAGTTGTATAGGCTTGAATGGCCTTTTGCTGCTCCTCCAACCTCTGAAGCATATAGAGGGTTGAATTCCACCTCGTTACCACTTCTTGCTTCAGATGATGGCAGGGCAGGTTCAGGCGTTTTTGGTGGTGCTCCAGTCTTCTGTACGTGGTGCCTGTACGCCGAAAGTGTCCCGCAATTCTTCTGGCCACCGACAGCATCTCTTGCACGCCCCTCTCGTTTTTTAAATAATTCTGCACAACCAAATTCAAGGTATGTGCAAAACATGGGACGTGCTGGAATTTGCCCAGATTTAATGCACACACAATATTGCTGGCGTTGTCCGATGCCACAAATCCACAGGAGAGTCCAATTGGGGTAAGCCATTCTGCGATGATCTTCCTCAGTTGCCGTAAGAGGTTTTTAGCTGTGTGCGTATTCTGGAAAGCGGTGATACAAAGCGTAGCCTGCCTAGGAAAGCGTTGGCGTTTGCGAGATGCTGCTACTGGTGCCGCCGCTGCTGTTCTTGCGGCGGGAGTCCATACATCTACCCAGTGGGCTGTCACAGTCATATAGTCCTGAGTCTGCCCTGCTCCACTTGTCCACATGTCCGTGGTTAAGTGGACATTGGGTACAACTGCATTTTTTAGGACACTGGTGAGTCTTTTTCTGAGGTCTGTGTACATTTTCGGTATCGCCTGCCTAGAGAAATGGAACCTAGATGGTATTTGGTACCGGGGACACAGTACCTCCAACAAGTCTCTAGTTGCCTCTGCAGTAATGATGGATACCGGAAACACGTTTCTCACCGCCCAGGATGCCAAGGCCTCAGTTATCCGCTTTGCAGCAGGATGACTGCTGTGATATTTCATCTTCCTCGCAAAGGACTGTTGGACAGTCAATTGCTTGGTGGAAGTAGTAAAAGTGGTCTTACGAGTACGACTTCCCCTCTGGGATGACCATCGACTCCCAGCAGCAACAACAGCAGCGCCAGCAGCAGTAGGCGTTACACGCAAGGATGCATCGGAGGAATCCCAGGCAGGAGAGGACTCGTCAGAATTGCCAGTGACATGGCCTGCAGGACTATTGGCATTCCTGGGGAAGGAGGAAATTGACACTGAGGGAGTTGGTGGGGTGGTTTGCGTGAGCTTGGTTACAAGAGGAAGGGATTTACTGGTCAGTGGACTGCTTCCGCTGTCGCCCAAAGTTTTTGAACTTGTCACTGACGTATGATGAATGCGCTGCAGGTGACGTATAAGGGAGGATGTTCCGAGGTGGTTAACGTCCTTACCCCTACTTATTACAGCTTGACAAAGGCAACACACGGCTTGACAAATGTTGTCCGCATTTCTGTTGAAATACTTCCACACCGAAGAGCTGATTTTTTTGGTATTTTCACCAGGCATGTCAATGGCCCTATTCCTCCCACGGACAACAGGTGTCTCCCCGGGTGCCTGACTTAAACAAACCACCTCACCATCAGAATCCTCCTGGTCAATTTCCTCCCCAGCGCCAGCAACACCCATATCCTCCTCATCCTGGTGTACTTCAACACTGACATCTTCAATCTGACTATCAGGAACTGGACTGCGGGTGCTCCTTCCAGCACTTGCAGGGGGCGTGCAAATGGTGGAAGGCGCATGCTCTTCACGTCCAGTGTTGGGAAGGTCAGGCATCGCAAACGACACAATTGGACTCTCTTTGTGGATTTGGGATTTCGAAGAACGCACAGTTCTTTGCTGTGCTTTTGCCAGCTTGAGTCTTTTCATTTTTCTAGCGAGAGGCTGAGTGCTTCCATCCTCATGTGAAGCTGAACCACTAGCCATGAACATAGGCCAGGGCCTCAGCCGTTCCTTGCCACTCCGTGTGGTAAATGGCATATTGGCAAGTTTACGCTTCTCCTCCGACAATTTTATTTTAGATTTTTGAGTCCTTTTTTTACTGATATTTGGTGTTTTGGATTTGACATGCTCTGTACTATGACATTGGGCATCGGCCTTGGCAGACGACGTTGCTGGCATTTCATCGTCTCGGCCATGACTAGTGGCAGCAGCTTCAGCACGAGGTGGAAGTCGATCTTGATCTTTCCCTATTTTTGGAACCTCAACATTTTTGTTCTCCATATTTTAATAGGCACAACTAAAAGGCACCTCAGGTAAACAATGGAGATGGATGGATACTAGTATACTTAGGGATTGACGAGCGACTGCCGACACAGAGGTAGCTACAGCCGTGGACTACCGTACTGCGTCTGCTGCTAATATAGACTGGATGATAATGATATAAAAAATATATATATATATCACTACTGCAGCCGGACAGGTATATATTATATAATGACGGACCTGCTGGACACTGTCAGCTCAGCACTGCAGACTCCTAAAGTAAGCTACTAGTAGTATCAAGAAGATTGAAAAAAAAAAAACACCACAGGTAGGTGGTATACAATTATGGATGGACTAGCGACTGCCGACACAGAGGTAGCTACAGCCATGGACTACCGTACTGCGTCTGCTGCTAATATAGACTGGATGATAATGAGATATAAAATATATATATATCACTACTGCAGCCGGACAGGTATATATTATATAATGACGGACCTGCTGGACACTGTCAGCTCAGCACTGCAGACTCCTAAAGTAAGCTACTAGTATCAAGAAGATAGAAAAAAAAAAAACACCACGGGTAGGTGATATACAATTATGGATGGACGAGAGACTGCCGACACAGAGGTAGCTACAGCCATGGACTACCGTACTGCATCTGCTGCTAATATAGACTGGATGATAATGATATAAAAAATATATATATATATCACTACTGCAGCCGGACAGGTATATATTATATAATGACGGACCTGCTGGACACTGTCAGCTCAGCACTGCAGACTCCTAAAGTAAGCTACTAGTAGTATCAAGAAGATAGAAAAAAAAAAACACCACAGGTAGGTGGTATACAATTATGGATGGACTAGCGACTGCCGACACAGAGGTAGCTACAGCCGTGGACTACCGTACTGCGACTGCTGCTAATATAGACTGGATGATAATGAGATATAAAATATATATATATCACTACTGCAGCCGGACAGGTATATATTATATAATGACGGACCTGCTGGACACTGTCAGCTCAGCACTGCAGACTCCTAAAGTAAGCTACTAGTATCAAGAAGATAGAAAAAAAAAAACACCACAGGTAGGTGGTATACAATTATGGATGGACGAGTGACTGCCGACACAGAGGTAGCTACAGCCGTGGACTACCGTACTGCATCTGCTGCTAATATAGACTGGATGATAATGATAAAAAAAATATATATATATATCACTACTGCAGCCGGACAGGTATATATTATATAATGACGGACCTGCTGGACACTGTCAGCTCAGCACTGCAGACTCCTAAAGTAAGCTACTAGTAGTATCAAGAAGATAGAAAAAAAAAACACCACAGGTAGGTGGTATACAATTATGGATGGACTAGCGACTGCCGACACAGAGGTAGCTACAGCCGTGGACTACCATACTGCGTCTGCTGCTAATATAGACTGGATGATAATGAGATATAAAATATATATATATCACTACTGCAGCCGGACAGGTATATATTATATAATGACGGACCTGCTGGACACTGTCAGCTCAGCACTGCAGACTCCTAAAGTAAGCTACTAGTATCAAGAAGATAGAAAAAAAAAAAACACCACGGGTAGGTGGTATACAATTATGGATGGACGAGCGACTGCCGATACAGAGGTAGCTACAGCCGTGGACTACCGTACTGCGTCTGCTGCTAATATAGACTGGATGATAATGATATAAAAAATATATATATATATCACTACTGCAGCCGGACAGGTATATATTATATAATGACGGACCTGCTGGACACTGTCAGCTCAGCACTGCAGACTCCTAAAGTAAGCTACTAGTATCAAGAAGATAGAAATAAAAAAAACACCACGGGTAGGTGGTATACAATTATGGATGGACGAGCGACTGCCGACACAGAGGTAGCTACAGCCGTGGACTACCGTACTGCGTCTGCTGCAGTGCTAATATAGACTGGATGATAATGATATAAAAAATATATATATATCACTACTGCAGCCGGACAGGTATATATTATATAATGACGGACCTGCTGGACACTGTCAGCAGAATGCGTTTGTAGAATAAAAACACCACACGACGAGTGTTTAACTTTTTCAGGCAGACAATCACAATATACTGGTGGTCAGTGGTCACTGGTCAGTCACACTGGCACTGGCAGTGGCACTCTGGCAGCAAAAGTGTGCACTGTTAAAATATGTACTCCTGCTATAACTGCTCCCCAGTCTCCCCCACAATTAAGCTGTGTGAGCAGTGAGCACTCAGCACAGTCAGATATACAGTATTACATAGATGATGCAGCACACTGAGGGCACACTGAGGCTGAGCACAGATATGGTATGTGACTGTGTCACACTGTGTATCGTTTTTTTTCAGGCAGAGAACGGATTAATTAAACTGGTGGTCACTGGTCACACTATCAGCAAGTAGTACTCCGTCCTAATATGCTCCCCAAAATGAGTAAATCAAGTGTCTCTACTCTCTACTACTCTCTAGTCTACTCTAAACGGAGAGGACGCCAGCCACGTCCTCTCCCTATCAATCTCAATGCATGTGTGAAAATGGCGGCGACGCGCGGCTCCTTATATAGAATCCGAGTCTCGCGATAGAATACGAGCCTCGCGAGAATCCGACAGCGGGATGATGACGTTCGGGCGCGCTCGGGTTAGCCGAGCAAGGCGGGAAGATCCGAGTCTGCCTCGGACCCGTGTAAAAAGCGTGAAGTTCGGGGGGGTTCGGTTTCCGAGAAACCGAACCCGCTCATCACTAATTAAAATCGCCACAAACTAGCATAGGTAGCAAGTGTTGCTGAAGGGCGGTGAGAATAATAGCATAACATTTTTTGGGAGAAACATTGGGTGCATATAAATTACAAAAAACATAGACTGTTACACCAATCTTAACCTCTATTAAAACAAAGCGCCCATCAGGGTCTGTCGTGGATGACAGGAGTTCAATGGGAACGGTTCTTTTAGCTAAGATGACTACGCCTCTTTTCTTTGATGTATATGAAGCAGAGTGTAACACTCGCCAACCAAGGATTTACAACCTGAGTACATCTTCGGGTAGGAGGTGTGTCTCCTGAAGGAAGGCTATATCAATATGTTGTTTAGTCAGGTAGAGCAAGACCTTCCTTCTTTTTGAAGGTGAATTTACTCCTTCTACATTTAGCGAACCAATTTTGAGTAAAGACATCATCTATCAAAATAAATGTACCGCATGAAGGTATCACTACATATCAGATAAGAGAAAAATAAAAGCACTAGTACCACCTCAATACCAAGAGCTTGGATGTAAGTAAGTGAGAAGGGGGGAGCAAGTCGGGAGCAAACTTGTTCCTGAAAATAACAAAGTACAAACATACAAAACATTAAAACATATAACAAGACCAAAGACATCAAGCAGAGGTTGGGTCCCCGACTCGTACCTTTCCGAGTCAAGATTGACCGTCTCTGTGATGCGTAAACTTGGGAAGTTAGACCTCCAATATGTGGTAACCAGAAATTTAACATAAGGAGCATGGGAACAGCTCCGTAACACCGCCCGGGCGTTGAGAAAAGAGTGTCTGAAAAAACAAGATTGTTATTGCCAACCGGGGGAGGGGGGGGGGGGAAGCAGGTGTGATACTGATGCTGACTGAGTCTCTGCATTGATTCTGTAAAAGGAAGATCAAATAAATTCAAACAGGCAAATAGAGCATTAAAGTAATGAACTGTGTACATATTTGTGTATGAGCGAATTTGCACAAACGTGCAGGAGAGCGTTAGGGAATCAATTGTAGTAGACAGTCATATCAAATCATCATCGTGCCCAGATTGGGCGTCTATATCAGCATGCAGTTCTTCCAGGTACTGTTGAGCATCGGCCACTGAAGTAAAGTCTACGTGTGAGGATCCGTTGTAAATGCGGAGCCGTGCCGGATATAACAAGGCAAATTTTTTCCCTTTCTTGATTAAGGGGGTAATTCCGAGTTGATCGCAGCAGGAACTTTGTTAGCAGTTGGGCAAAACCATGTGCACTGCAGGGGAGGCAGATATAACATGTGCAGAGAGAGTTAGATTTGGGTGTGGTGTGTTCAATCTGCAATCTAAATTGCAGTGTAAAAATAAAGCAGCCAGTATTTACCCTGCACAACAAAATAACCCACCCAAATCTAACTCTCTCTGCACATGTTATATCTGCCTCCCCTGCAGTGCACATGGTTTTGCCCAACTGCTAACAAAGTTCCTGCTGCGATCAACTCAGAATTACCCCCTAAGTAAGAACAAACTGGGGAGAACTCTTTTCTAGCAGCTGTCATTTCTGCCGAATAGTCTTGAAATAGGAGTAGTCTATTTCCATTCCACTGCAGGGAACCGAGTTTACGTAATTGAGGATACGGAAGATGACTTCACTGGGGCGTGCTCCCGTCTGGTTGCGTACCGGTCCTAGTCGGTGCGCCCGCTCGATAACCATATCTTGGCATTGATCTGAAATTTGAAGTAATTCTTGGAGAGTGATTCTTATAAAATCATAGAGGGCAAGACCTTTTACGTCTTCATGGACCCCAACAACCCGTAAATTATTTCTGCACGATCTGTTCTCCAAATCTTGCAGTTTGTTAATGATCGAGTGTTGCAGCTTCCTCTGTTTGGTAGAAGAGGTCTGTAAATCTGCCACATCAGAAAATATAGCTCCCAGCCTCTGTTCAGTGTCCTGGACTCTGTGAGTGAGTTTGTCCAGCTGCTGCGTGATGCTGGCCGTTTGTGCAGTGATAAGGGGGCCTATGACATCCCTAATTGCAGCCACCATGTCCCTGTAGGTCACAGGGGTGTCTAATTGTGCAGCCTCTGTACTAAAAGTGTGCCCAGGGGGGCTCTGGGGAGGTGGCTCACCTCTACTGTGCAGCTCTGTGCTTGCAGTTGCTGGCACATGAGCTGGGAAGTCCGTCCAGCCAGCTCCGGGCGCCATCTTGGAAGGGGCATCCTTAGCTCTTTTACTTTTATTGCGGGGCATCAGGGGGAAGAGGTAGCGGTCCATGCACCGCAACGGCGTCAGTGAGGGCAGCGGGTGTGGGTCCCGGCGGCGTGGAGGCTGTGTGAGCAGCCGTGAGATTGGGAGCCCGACGGCGGTGTCAGAGCTGCACTAGCGTGCGGCTCTTATCAGCGGGGCTGGAAGCGGAAGTCAACCATTGACTTTTAATTGTAATGGTTCATGGACATGGTTCACTGTTTCACAGAAAAATATGACGTTTCCATTGTACCATAGCAGTGTCAGTACGAAATGGGCAGAAAATGGACTTCACTGTAACTCTGAACTCTCCAAATAATTTTACCCACTCAATACAAACAACGTTCTCTTGAAATGCTAAATTGTAATTTGTGACACAAATCTCCAATATTTGAGAGGAAATCTTTCTTGTCATAATGTTTGAGAAACAGAAATATCATACCAATCAATAACAGCCAATGTGATGCCTTGCAGTTTGCAATTTCTGAACCATTTGTGCCATGGAGACAAGGTAGAAAGTTAATTCGAGACTATAGTTCAAACTGTCTGATTGTTTTTGAAAACAACATTGTCAAATTGGCATTTAGAGGAAAAATACAGTAGAACTATTGGCAAATCTCAAACACATTTAGGTAATGAAAACTTTCTAAATCTGTAAATACATTGAAAATACTGAAGTATGAAGTCAACTTTTATGGGTTTATGGTTCTGTTGACGTAAGAAAAATGCCTTAAGTAAATTGTCACTTTAAATATGGCACTGGTGCCTGTAATTTGGGCTGTAAGTTATTCTTTTAGATTTGGGCTGTAAGTTATTCTTTTTCTACTTTATGCTATTTCGAAACAACACAGTAAGGGGGGAAAGCACCTACATTTGTGGGTTGGTAGTAGGTCCTGGTATTCATGTGGGAGAGAAATTAAAATGCCAAAGTCCAACCTAGTGTCGCCATCCCACTAACCCTTCATTTACATCATATTTTCAGTTGTTCTCCTATGATCCTGCTTTATTTAGACTTACTGTTGTTTTAAATTAATTATGTGAAAGAGGGCATCAGAGTTTTTATTACAAGTGTCAATGTGGGAATTTCAATGTTTTTAGTCCATTGGTCAACTCGACCTAGAAATGTGCTTGCCTGCAGAAGGTGCAGCTGAAAGTTTCAGCATTTCTTGGGTAGTTCCAAAATTCAAGAGTATTGCTATGTATCTCACCATCAAATGGATATTGTCCACCGTACCCCACATTGATGCTTGAGTAATCCACATCCACAAAATGTCATCTTGCTTGCTATTGAAATATTAAACTCGTTACACTCATTCACCTAATCTCCATGATAATTTAGAAAGAAACCCAACTGAATCACCAATCTCAACCCATCTGACGGTGCACACTTTCTCACCCCAAAAGATGCCATTAATTTGGCTTACAAGTTCTTGTGCTTATTTTTAAAACCTGGTGCACTTGCACAAAAGTAGGCAGTTGGCTAATTAAAGAAACTTTAAATAATTGTGTGATCCCCAATTTTATCTTTTAGTAAGTGACCCTTTTCTGAGGCTTACTTTCTCTATAGAGATGAGATTCATACAAGGCCCTCTCCAATTCCACTGTTCCCTACATCTCCAACATCCTTTCCCTTCATACTCCCTCCTGCCCCCTACGGTCGACCAATGATCGTCGCCTCCCCACCACCCTGGTCACTGCTTCCCATGCTCGAGTTCAAGACTATGCCCGTGCTGCACTCCTTCAGTGGAATGCCCTCCCCCACTCCATTAGACTCTTCCCGACCTTGCAAAGCTTCAAACGGGCACTAAAAACTCACCTGTTCATCAAAGCGTACCCTTCCGATGCATAACCTAGTCCTGAGGCTGCTCTTCCATCCCCCTGCCTCATGCCTTGAACATCTCAGCTTTGCTTACATACTGCCATCAGGCTACCTCCCACTTGCTTGCACTTCATGTCATCTGTCTGTCGACCCTTCCTACTAGATTGTTAGCTCTTCAGAGCAGGGCCCTCTTTCCTCTTGTTATCTAAGCCCTCTTTTCGACACATTTTGCATTCGCAGCTCTCCCCTATTCAGTGACCATCTTTACCCGCTTTTTCTCTTGCTGGTAAAGGCTCATCTTCATCTATGGCCACCAGCCCATAGTAGTACGATGATCACTCCCTCACTACTTACATCTTAGCTGTATTATGTCTTGAGAATTGTGGTGCTCTTAGTTACCTATACTCTATTTCTGTTATTTATTTACTGTACTGCTAAGTTTTGTATCCATGTACTGTCCTTTGTACGGCGCTGCAAAACCCTTGTGGCGCCTTATAAATAAAATGTAATAATAATAATAATAATAATAATAATACCGGTAATAATAATAATCTATGGAAAATTCCAGCAGAAACTATTTTTCGTGGTTCAGGTTGAACCAAGTCAGTTCCTTCCATCAAATCTGGTTCTATATACAAGGCAGGAATCTTGGATCTTGCCTATTTTGGATCACATGTGAGGAGATTGCTACTAGGTATAAGGAAGTTTGAGGAGGTTTCTACTTGGTGAAGGGACATTGCTACTAGGTGTGAGAAAGAAGAAAGATGAGGTTAATAAGCACTTAACTTTGAGAATACTGCAACTCTGGATATGTTTTTTCCCCAGCTGGAGAGTGGAATCCAATCATAAAGTCACACAGCGTGCTATATACAAAAAGAGAAAGAATGCAAAAAAGAATGTAATCTTGTTTTAATTTGGATGTCTATCTCCTAAAAATGAAATACAACAATCATAATATAGTATTTCCCATATATTTTTGAACCAAAATATCTCTCAATCAGTTAAACTCACCCTGTAAATAGGATAAGCAAACACTTATAGGTTACCCTATGGATGAGGTAAGTAGACACATCAAGGTTTCTTTTCCTCAATATGGAACGGAATCTTTAGTGTATGAACACAATGAGTATCTTAAATTGTTCCTTCTAAGAATAATTCCTTTTTAAGCATCCCTATTCACATATATCTAAAATATTCATTTACCATGGTGTAGCACTGTGATGGGTTTTTAGCCAAAATAACTCCTAATCTAATAAACTCACCATGTGAATAGGATAAATCACTTAAAGGTTTATTTTCCTCCAAGAGTTTTGGATCTTTAAATTATGTACACAAAAGGCACACTTATAGCACGTTACCTCAAAAACATATATTTATTTTAAAGAGCTATATAAGTATAACAATAATATATAGTAAGAGTTTCCTAGTAGGTGCTTGTTCTGCTATACATCACGTTTCAGGTGAAATTATAATAATACCAGTCAGACAGTAATGAAAGTGTATAGTTACTGCCAGTGGCGGAACTAGCGAGCGGTGGGCCCAGGTGCGACAAAATGCTTTGTGCCCCCGCCCCCCCTCATCCCATCCAAGTCCACCCCCTCACCCCTGGAGAGGATCTGGTGAGGGGGACCTGCTCAGGGCCAGAGTAATGGATTTAGCACTGTGTGCAAGAAATGGCATCGGAGCCCCACCCCTGCATGCAAAACATGCATAGGCGCGCGCAAAAATACATAAGGGCGTGGCTTCATGGGGAAGGGGTGTGGCCACAAAATAATACCAATTCATAAAACGGTGCACAGTAGTCTCCATTATTCAAATTACGCCGCACAGTAGCACCACTACACCAGGTAGAGACCCTTTTACACCTTACGGCAGACAGATTCCCCTTTTTACACATTACGTCAGACAGCGTCCCCTTTTTACACATTACGGCAGACAGCGTCCCCCTTGTTACACATAACGGCTGAAAGCGTGCCCTTGTTACACATAGCGACAGACAGCGTGCACTTTTAACACATAGCGGCAGACAGCGTGCCCTTTTTACACATAGCGGCAGACAGCGTGCCTTTTTACACATAGCGGCAGACAGCGTGCCCTTTTTACACATAGCGGCAGACAGCGTGCCCTTTTTACACATAGCGGCAGACAGCGTGCCCTTTTTACACATAGCGGCAGACAGCGTGCCCTTTTTACACATAGCGGCAGACAGCATCCCCTTGTTACACATAGCGGCAGACAGCGTGCCCTCGTTACACATTACGGCAGACAGCGTCCCCTTTTTACACATAGCGGCAGACAGCGTCCCCTTTTTAGACATTACGGCAGGCAGATTCCCCCTTGTTACACATAGCGGCAGACAGCGTGCCCTTGTTACACATAGCGGCAGACAGCGTGCCCTTGTTACACATAGCAGTAGACAGCGTGCCCTTGTTACACATAGCGGCAGACAGCGTGCCCTTGTTACACATAGCGACAGACAGCATGCCCTTTTTACACATTACGGCAGACAGCGTGCCCTTATTACACATTACGGCAGACAGCGTCCCCTTTTTACACATTACGGCAGGCAGATTCCCCCTTGTTACACATAGCGGCAGACAGCGTGCCCTTGTTACACATAGCGGCAGACAGCGTGCCCTTGTTACACATAGCGGCAGACAGCGTGCCCTTGTTACACATAGCGGCAGACAGCGTGCCCTTGTTACACATAGCGACAGACAGCGTGCCCTTTTTACACATTACGGCAGACAGCGTGCCCTTATTACACATTACGGCAGACAGCGTCCCCTTTTTAAACATTACGGCAGGCAGATTCCCCCTTTTTACACATTACGGCAGACAGTCCCCCTTTTTGCACATAAAGAAAGAGAGAAAGAGAGAAAGAAAGAAGGAAATAAATAAATAATTATACTTACTCTCTCCGCTGGCTCAGGCTCCTCGGTGCAGCTTCTCCAGAGACCCCGGGCAGGAGAGGAGGAGGAGGAGGTAGGTGGAGGAGGGAGCCGCAGCAGCGCTGTGTTATTGGTGGAGGCGCTGCTGCTGTCCCTCTGCTTCACTATAGGCTGTTCTCCGCCACTGTGAATGCTGGGATGCGCTTCACAGCGGCAGAAGACAGCCTATAGTGAAGCAGAGGGACAGCAGCAGCAGCGCCTCCACCAGTAACAAAGCGCTGCTGCGGCTCCCTCCTCCACCTCCTTCCCCCCGTGTCCGCTGCGCTCCTCTCCGGGCGGCTATGTGCTGCGGGCAGCGGTTGCCCGTAGCACACAGCGGCATGTAATGAGTCAGTTTGACTCATTACATGCTTTGGGCCCTTGGACAGTGGCAGGCCCCAGTGCAACGCACTGGTTGCACTGGCGGTAGTTCCGCCTCTGGTAACTGCTCATCTCTTATCCAGGTGCACATATAATGGCTACAGATGCAAATTATGGGGGTAATTCCAAGTTGATCGCAGCAGGATTTTTGTTAGCAATTGGGCAAAACCATGTGCACTGCAGGGGAGGCAGATATAACATGTGCAGAGAGAGTTAGATTTGGGTGGGGTGTGTTCAATCTGCAATCTAATTTGCAGTGTAAAAATAAAGCAGCCAGTATTTACCCTGCACCGAAATAAAATAACCCACCCAAATCTAACTCTTTCTGCACATGTCATATCTGCCTCCCCTGCAGTGCACATGGTTTTGCCCAATTGCTATCAAAAATCCTGCTGCGATCAACTTGGAATTATCCCCCATGATTTTAAATTAAGCATATATTAAAATGTTTCGTTCAGCAGCCAGAGAACATACATAAACTATCGCATAAAGATAACAAAAATATATCACATACCCTTTACGTGGACTGTCACCTACGCTCAATGAGACTCACTTCTGAAACCCAAATCTACCAAAATGCAGTACAGAATCCTCTTCAGAGGTTGCACGCTCCTCGATTTATAGAGCAAGTTGGCATTTAGAGAAAGACAGGAGTTTGCACTGGCAAATCGTAGAAGCTGAGCAGAGATTTCAATTTGTAGAACAAGAGTAGAGAAGGGGTTTTGCTGAATGAACAAAACCCACATTGTGTACAAGGCCACGATTCATGTCTTGCAAATTGCATCATAAGGCCCGGATTGCCCACTTCACTGAGGAAGTGCCTGCGATTCAAGATGATGGACTACTCTCCAAGTTCAGACTCAGGGACAATAAATTATATACTGAATAATATAATATGATCAGGCGCTCTGAATTATAATTAATGTGCCAGATAAATATATAATTATGTAGTTACTTCTTGGAAATGAACACACTCAGGGAGTCTGGGAGAAGTTGGAGCCTCCTGGTCCCTTTGGAATAGTATGCAAATCTGCTTTTAATGTGATGTTAACACATTTGCACAGTGCACCTATTTATATTTTTCAACCTACTTACACACCTACTGTAGACACTTTGAGTGTGCAGAGACGTCTCTCAAGAGCAGAGAGTAGAAGTGCACCATGATGTTACAGGGCACACCATCTAGAGCAGTGGTAGCCAACCCTGGTCCTCGAAAGCTACCAACAGTTCACGTTTTCCAGCTCACCTAGCAAGTGCACAGGTGCACTTATTACTCACTGACACATTTTAAAAGATCCACAGGTGGAGCTAATCACTTAACTTGTGATTCTGTGAGGAGACCTGGAAAACATGCACTGTTGGTAGCTCTCGAGGACCAAGGTTGGCTATCCCTGATCTAGAGGAACCGGATCCAAACAAAAGCGGTTTGCACTGCATAACATAACTATATAGTAGTGGATTTGAAACTTTGGCCTCCGTTGTCCGGACCACTCCCCCAAAATGCCATGTTGATGCCCCCGTTGATGGCCACCTCTGTCATTCAAAGTGCGATTGCATCCTTCCAGGAAGCGATTGCACTGTTAGAGTATGGACACGTGCGTTGCAGCCGCTGCGCATGTGCAATACTCCGAAAAATGTCCGGTTTACGATTTTCAGAGTATGGCGATGCAACCTGAATGAGGGTCTTAGGGGGTCATTCCGACCTGATCACATGCTGCAGTTTTTTGCAGCTGTGCGATCGGGTATGTCCTGCACATGCGTGTGGGTCGCAATGCGCAGGCGCTTCTCTGCCGTCGCCAGGCAGCGACGAATTGGATGAAGAAAGCACTCGCAGTGGCGAACGCTAGAAGATTGACAGGAAGAGGCCGGCCGGGGTTGTCAACCCACCGTTTTGAAGGCGTGTCCGGGTGTACACAGGCGTGTCCAGCCGTTTCCAGGGAGGGTTCCTGACATCAGCTCCAGACAAGATCATCGCAGCGGGTGAGTAAGTTCTGAGCTGTGCAGAAACTGCACAAACGTTTGTTTGTGCAGCTCTCTGCACAAGCGAGCGCAGTCCTGCACAGCGAAACCCCCCTCCCCTGTAGGCGACGACTACCTGACCGCAGCAGTGCTAAAAGTAGCCTGCTAGCGATCAGGTCGGAATGAGGGCCTTAGTCTACAAAATGGCTGACTCTGCTGTACGTGGATGAAGACATCTGCTTTACTTGTTTGTCTATCTGTCATGCCTTCATATTATGTTCTGGAGATGCAGCTTTAGAAGGGGTTCGAAAATTTTAAAAATAAAATATGAATTTATTTTATTCTAGATCATTTTGCTGACAAGGAAATACACATTTATATGTCTACTATATAAACTTGTGTGTTAATTATGTTGCATTTATTACTGTATTTTCTACATCCTAGGCAGATATATAGACTTAATAAAGTCGGTTTTATTTAGATGTTTTCTCATTAAGACAGAAATTTTAACACAACTTGATGTTTTAAGCTACAAAAAATCCTCTTTTCACCCCCAACAACTTCTCATATCATTGAAATGAAGCAATGAGTCATGAAACTGTATGTTTAAATGAGCCCTTTTAAAAGCCCCAAGTGCATTATTTCTGCGTCTCTATTAAGCCATCCAAGAAGTGTTTAAATGGACTATTTACACAAGCCCCAGAGTTTGTTAGTATTATTGTAATGTTTAAAACAGTATCACATATAATAATTGCACAGCTGCACAATTTGATGAGTTGTACGGGGAATAGTAATCTCGACCTGCTCGTGTTTTCAGCCGGAATGTGTTGCTTATGTAACAACAAAGATGACAATACACTGTAATTCAAATATACTCAACGATGTGAATCAAATAAGTGGACAATAAAGACTAACTAGCTGTAATTTGTCGGTCACATTCATCTTGTACACACTACAACTACACTCTTTCTATGTTACGATATTGACGTCTTTCGTTGTAAAATTAGCCTGGAAATACTTTTTGATATTTAATGACCCTAGAATTAGATAGGAAAACATTAATCCAGACACAAATACACGGTTTATCAACTGCATGTTTGTTTCTGGTACCGAGGGCTGTATAAACCAGTCCAGTTGTTTTACAGGTATGCGGTCAGCATATTGCTCATCGGGATCCTGGCTGTCACAGTACAGATGCTGGGATCCCGACTGGGTTACCATAGCACTGCCAGTATACCTGCGAGGTAGATGATTCCCCCTCTATGGGTGTCCACGGTGGAATCCCCTGCTGGCATTCCACCGCTCGGGATGCTGATGTCGGTATAATGACATTCGGCATCCCGTGTGGTAGGATACCATACCGATCCCATTTTATACACGTCTCATACATACTAAGGTTTGATTTACTAAGCACTAAATTGTAATGATCCGCATATGTATCAAGCTCTGGAAAGTAACATTTGCCAGAGCTTGTGCCCAATAGGTAATTCCTTGAGACAGATCCAAAAGATCCCTCCCAGTCCAACTCCTTACCCCCCGACTTGCACATGCACAGTTTGATGGCCATGAATGAG
Organism: Pseudophryne corroboree; assembly: GCF_028390025.1. NCBI lineage: Eukaryota > Metazoa > Chordata > Amphibia > Anura > Myobatrachidae > Pseudophryne > Pseudophryne corroboree. The sequence continues at coordinate 941,923,266 of NC_086445.1, read as the reverse complement.
CAACAGGACTTACAGGCAGGGCTGCCACAACTTTTTTGGTTGGGGGGGGGGGGGGGTATATATAATTAAATTTTGGTGCCCCTAATTTGCTGACTGTTGCCCCCTCAGGAGCACCTGGACTTGGCCACCATATCACCTACCTGAGATATCTATCTATCTATCTATCTATCTATCTATCTATCTATCTATCTATCTATCTATCAACAGATGTGGCCACCATCAACTTACATGTAAATGGGTTGCACTTGTGGCTTCATCGCGATTGAGGCTAGCTACACCCATGCGCCACCCGTTCACAGGAGTGCACACAACCATGCATTGCTATGGTTCACAGGTGCATATGCATTGCAGACTTTATAGGTACATTTTCAGTTGAACTCAACTGGAAATGGGTGGAGGTCAGGGGGTGCCATGAGGGAAGGGGGTGGGAGGACAAGGGGAGCTGGCAAGGGGGAGGTCAAAGGTGGGAAGGGGAAGAGGTTAGGACAATATGAAGTGGGAGGTGAAAAGGGCACAGAGCTGGTCCCAGAGGAGGGGCCAGCTTACAGTAACTAGCTACACACTGTGGGTGCAGGAGGACAGAGGGCCCTGGAGGCAGGCGGAGAAGGGCTGTGGGGAGGCAGGAGGTGGAGCAGCCTGAAAAGGGTATTATCTCCTTCCTGACACTGCCAATATTAACTGTAGATGGCAGCCGCACTGCACCCCTTGACCAAGTACATATTTGAAATACCCCAGGAAAGTGTTTATGTTGTGTTACTAACACATTTTGGGCTTTGGTAAAAGCTGGCTTAGGATTCATGACCATCCATAATGAGCTGTTGAACCAAATAAAATAAAGGGGTGAAGATGTGTAAAACAGCTGGTAGTTCCCTAGCCATATACTGTAGGATAACTTTATTAGACCTAGTTCACAATCACATGACAGCAGGACACTTATGGTGCATACACACTATGCGATTCGCTCCAGGAGGGATATCACAGTATTGTTCATCCTGGCCCGGCCTCCAATATAGTGCATAAACGTTATGCGATATCGTACAGTGACATCATGTCGCAGCCAGGCTGTGCATACAGCTTTGGACGATAGTCCAAATTGAGCTGCATGCACAGGCAACACAGGGGTACGATAATGATGCATGGTGGCGCGCATCGTTCATCGTTTTCAGCATACACACTGGATAGGATTTTACAATGGTTCTTTTGGTCAGGGGTACATAAAGAGGTATTAAAATATTGTTCTTCCTGTATGGAGTGCTAGTATCATGCTTCCAGGACCAATTTCAAGGGGATGTAGTTAATTTGCTGGCTGTCTGGATCCCCGCGGTCAGGATACCGACACCAGAATCCCGACAGCTGGCAATGCCGACAGCTAGAATCCCAGCGCTCAGGCTCTATTTCCATTTGTGGGTGTCCACGACACCCATAGAGTGGGAATAGAACCTGTGGCAAGCACATCGAGCTAGCAAGCCCACAAGGGGACTCTTTGAGCTCGCCCTGCTGCTGGCATACTGGCGGCCAGGATGCCGTTGTCGGTATACTGACGGACGGCATACCGGCCACTGGTAAATCATACTGATCCCATTTCAAGAGCAACCTAGTGCCCATGCTATTATCGAGGTCCCATTTGACAGGATAGGCATGGATCTTGTTGTGCCTATTCTGCTAAGGGTCATAAGTATATCCTAGAAAAGGGGGGTACACACAGAGAAATCCGTGCTTAAATTCTAAGCAATCTGACTAGATTGCTTAGAAGTTAAGCATGGATATCTCGTGTGTATGCCCTACAGTGATAGCGATGCGCAGCCCTGCGTGTCGCTATCGCTAGGGCAAGATTGGCCTGCATGCAGGCACAATCTAGCACATCGCTCATTTCACCACTCGGTGAAATGAGCGCCCGTCCCCCGCTCGCTCAGCACACATTGCGCTGTGTGCTGAGCTGGGAGAGATGTGTGCTGAGCAGTCTGTGCTAGATCGCTCAGCACACATTTCTCCCCATGTGTACTCGCCTTAATAGTGGATTATGCTATCCAATATCCTGAGTCAATCCTTTTGCTCAATATCTCAACCAAGACAATAGCTAGAGAGCTGGTGCATGGTGGGAATTCCTAAAGAAATCCTGACTGAGCAAGGTATCCAGAATATGTCTAGGATCATGTAGTAATTATGTGAATTGTTTAAGGATACTGTCCTCAGGACATCAGTTTACCCAGACTGATGGGTTGGTAGAAAGGTACAACAAAACCTTAAAACTGAAAATGGTTGTTGATAAGGATGGGAAAAACTGGGATTACTTGTTGCCATATTTGTTGTTGGCAATTAGAGAAGCTCCTTGGTCCTCTACAGGGTTTTCTCCATTTGATCTGTTGCATGAGAAACACCACAGAGGCTTGCTAGATATTGCTATAGAGATGTGGGAAGGGCAGCCCACTCTTTATAAAAGTGTGCTTGAACATATACCGTAGATGCAGGACAGGATTGCGCACATGGTGGCCTTGTCAAGGCGCACATCGAACAGGCCCCGCAAGCTCAGCAGGGGGTATATAACCATAATGTCCGGGTATTTGCATTTGCCCCTGGGAATAGATATCCTATTTTGATGTCTACAGTGGAAAGCAAGTTTTTGGCTATGTGGCAAGGACTGTTTGAGATCAGGTAGAAAGTGAATGAGGTAAACTATAAAGTATACTAAGCAGGAAAGAGAAACTCTGAACAAATTTACAATGTTAATGTAATATAACCCTGGAAGTATAGTTAGCACTGTCAGCTGAACCTTGCCCTCCAGTAACTTCAATCCCCTCCATTCCAGAAGGAAAGATGTCAGAATGAGGCTGAAGAATGAGGCTAAAGAGATCATCATAAGGAATAGGGGTGTATTTTCAGAGATGTCTGGTCAAAAGGCCATAATAAGCCATGACATTGTCACAGAACCAGGGGTCAAGATCAACTTAAAGCCATGTAGAATTCCTGAAGCCCAGCAAGAAGCTGTCTCTAAAATGGTTAAAAATATGTTAGAACTGATATTATAGAAGGGTCTAACAGTGAGTGGTCAAGCCCCATAGTTCTAATTCCAAAACCAGATAGCAGCCTACACTTCTGTAACTATTTCTGTAAGCTAAACACAATGTCCAAGTTTGATGTGTACCCCATGCCCCATGTGGATGAGCTGGTGAAAATGCTAGGAGCAGCCAAATATCTCCCCACACTGGACCTGATAAGAGGTCACTGGCAAATACCATTACCTGACAGTTCAAAAGAAAACGTAGTCCTTCTCAGAAGAGCTGTATCCTTTTAGGTTGCATGGGGCCCCAGCAACCTTACAGCATGCAATGGATAGGATTTTGAAGCCCCACAGTCAGTATGCAGCTGCCTATCTTGGGGAAGCAGTTAGCTTCCCACGGACGGGATCCTGGCGGTCGATATACCAACGCCGGGATCCCGAGGGAGGACACAATCCTGGCGTTGAAATACAGCCGGCAATCGGTATGCCGGCATCAGAACACCGACAGCCGGCATCCCGATCATCCTGACAGTGGGATGCGCTGCCATCCTGCCGCGGGGGTGTATTCGATTTAGGCAGCAGAGGAGAGGTTAGGATGAAGGCATGGGAAGGTTAAGGTTAGGGTCCGGGGAGGGAGGGTTAGGGTAGGCACATAGAAGAGGAGGTTAGGGTTAGGCACCAAGCGGGGAGGGTTAGGCTTAGGCAGCGGGGAAGGGAAGGTTAGGGTTAGGCACCAAGCGGGGAGGGTTAGGCACCACTGGGGAGGGTTAGGGTTAGGCACCCACAAGGGAGGGTTAGGGTAGGGAAAAGGTGAGGGTTAGGGGGATGAATGGGTGGCTGACAGGATTCTGCTGGACGGGATGCCGCTGTCGGTATACTGGCCACTGGCATCCCGTCCATCAGTAAGTCATACTAAACCCCTATCTGGACAGTATAGTAATTCACAGTCCAGACTGGGAGTCTCACTTGGTTAGAGTACAAGCAGTATTGGACTCAATCAGAAAGTCAGGGCTAACATCCAACCCAAAGAAATGCTGCTTATCGATGAAAAAGGTTAAACACTTGGGGTTCACCATAAGCAGAGGTCTCATTAAGCGCCAATTGACCAAAATTAAGGCTATCCAAAACTAGTCCCCGTCCGGTAAATAAAAAATAGGTGAGAGCCTTTTATGGGGATCACAGGATATTACTGATAGTTTATTCCTAATTTTGCCACCACAGCAGTTTAGTTATCAGACCTTACCAAAGGAAAGCAGTCAAATATGATGAAATGGAACATTAGGGCAGAAAGAGCATTTCAGGAACTAAAGAGGATATGTACTAAGCAGTAAAAAGAGTGAAGTGAGCCAGCTAAGAAGAAGTTGCCCATGGCAACCAATCAACTGCTCTGTACAATTTTATAGTATGCAAATTATAAATGTTACTTCAAGACTGATTGGTTGCAATGGGCAACTTCTCCACTGGCTCACTTCTTCACTCTTAGTACATCTCCCCATAAAAGTAGCATTATATACACAACCTGTGCTGATAACACCAGATTTTTCTAAAGAACTTGTTTTCAGACAGATGCCTCATAGATAGGAATTGGTGCGCATTGTCCTAAAACAGAGATGGGAAGGAGCATCCTATCATTTTTTGAGTAGAAAACTCAGTGAACATGAAAAGAGATGCGCTATAGTGGAAAAAGAAGCATTGGCCATTAAGCATTAGACCAGGCTTTTTCAACCAGTGTGCCGTGGCACACTAGTGTGCCGCGACCAGTTGCAAGGTGTGCCGCGGAGCCACAGCAGCTTCCTGCACCTTCAGAGTGAACTGTTGGCCCATGCTCTTCTTAGAGGATCAGTCATGCTCTGGCCATGACCTATGCCTTGAAAACTATGTGATATCATAGGTCACGGCCGCCGCTTCTCACCACCCAGCCAGCCCACCCGCCTGCATACACATCTTCCAGTTCCCGCATGCATAAACAGCTTTTCTTGCCCACCTACATCCACACCTGCCCGACCGCCCGCTGCTCAGTATTTCGCAGCAATCCACTATGAACAACCCCTGCCACTGAGGGACAGAGAGGAGGACATCTGATAACATTTGTTATTTTATTTCTCCTGTGGGGAACAATAGGATTTCAATAGAATTTATGTGGGGAGAATAAGGATTTATGGGGGAACAATGTGAATAATTCATGTGGGGAGCAATAGGATTTGTGATTGATTTATGTGTGGAGCAATAGGATTTATGTAGGCAACATGATTTATGTGGGGAGCAATGTGATTGTTTTTTCTGGGTAGGCCAATGTATGTGTGAATTTTTTTTTTTTTTTTTACTGTGAGGGCCAATGTGTGTGTTTTGTTTTTTTCTGTGGGGAACTGATGGTGTGCCTTGGCAATTTTAAAATATTGTTTGGTGTGCCGCGAGTAAAAAAAGGTTGAAAATCACTGCATTAGACAATTTGAAATATTACCTTTTGGGCAGATGGTTTAAACTGGTTATGGGTCACACTCCATTAAAATGGATGTGTGAAAATAAATGGAGAATTACTGAGTAACAAGATGGTTTTTATCATTGCAAAACTTTACGTTTACTGTTGAACATAGGCCTGTTACACAACTAGCCAATGCAGATGCATTGTCTCGCATCTTCTGTTTAAGTGCTACAAGTGTTCCACCCCCTAGGTTGAAATAGGGGAGAGAGGATTATGACATGAACACTAGAATAGTGTTTGAGGGCAGATATATTTGCCCCAGGTTTCTAACTTACATATTTTAAAACCGCAGAAAAGTGTTTAAGTTGTGTTATTATCAGATTTTGGGCTTTGATAAACTCTGGCTAAGAGTTCCTGGGGTTATGGATGGAAAGTGAGGGTGGGCTCCATCCATTAGACTCGTTTTAACTCTATGAGCCTTAAGAGCTTGCTAAATAGTGATTTCACCTGTGTGCGATAGCTATAGATATGGGAGCCATAGATATAGATATGGGAGCTGTCGGCCTGGTCATTCGGTCTCTCACTGCCTAGGGAAAAGAAACAGCAGAGTCTATGTGAGAGAAACCTTCTACTTACAGTACTGCAAGTGAGCTACAGTTGCTGAAACTTTCAAATGCCTTGTAGAGGCTAGTCAGGCATGTTGTTGTTTAGGTAGTGCCGTACAGGCAAGGTGTTTATTTTGATGGTTTATTTGATTTTTCTGCACAGCAAAACTGACAGTTGCACAAGAAACGTTGGACTTGTGTGATCTCTCAGCTGCTATGCACTGCTGTCTACCCCAAGAGATGGTACTTCTTCACCTAATCCTGCTACTATATCTATCTATCTATCTATCTATCTATCTATCTATCTATCTATCTATCTATCTATCTATCTATCTATCTATCCTTAGCAGATGAACAATTTTGAGATCCTCCAACTGTTTATGGATCAAGCCGCATAAGTATATCTTTGAAACATGGTCCCCTCCTAAAGGCAACCATAATTTTCTTGGAGAGATATGTCTTTAGAATTGGGTCTGTATGTATGTATGTATGTATGTATGTATGTATGTATGTATATACTGGTATATCTATATATCAGTGACATATGGTGAGATTAATCCCTGGGGAGGCACTGGATAGTATCAGAGCCAGATTTACTCTAAATACCACCCCATACTGTATATACCCAATCCCTTCTGCAAACAGCACAGTAATAGGCACATTGGGGCAACAGATGTCACAGGTAATACATAGCTCAAAGGGCACAGGGTAACAGATGACATAAGGAGGAACAGGGGAATACATAGCACAGGGTAATACATAGCACAGGAGGGCACAGGGCAACACATGGCACAGAGTAGTGCATATTACAGGGTGGCAGAGGGTAACACATGGCACAGTATAATACATAGCACAGGAGGACACAGGGTAATGAATAGCACAGTGTGGTACAGGGTAACGCATAGCACAGGGGGCACTGGCTAACACAAGGCACAGGGGGCAAAAGTAACAGATGGCAAAGGGGCACAGGCTAATAGATAGCACAGGGGTGCATGGGGTACCACATGGTACAGGTAAATGCTTTTCACAGGTGGGTGCAAGCTAATACATAGCACAGGGTTACACATGCCACAAGGTAACACATGGCACAGGTTAATACATGGTAGTGGGGGCACAGGGTAATACATGGCACAGGGGGGCATAGGATAACACGTGGCACAGGGAAAGACTGCCAGGGGACTTTGTGGAAAGAGAGGAGGAGGGGAAGGATGGGCACAGTACCTGGTGGTAGCCGGCTGCTGTGTGACACCATGCACTGCAGGAGTACTGCTACCTCCTGTTACAGGCTCCACCAAGACCTCAGTTGCTGCCGCTGGGTCCTCCCCCCACTGACATCTGGGCTGTCCCCTGGGTCAGCTCTTCCATTGGATGGGAAGGGGGTGGGGAGCACATGGGAGAGAGGCTGCTGAGACGGTGCTGCAGCCAGGCAGAATGTGTGAGCATAGGCCACGCCAACCCCCGAGGCAGATTTGATAGAGCTTCAGAGGTTCCGCTTGCTATTATTGGCTGCAGCTCAGCCCCGCCCCCAGCTCCAGGCACTTCCTGACATATGGAGGGGAGGCAGAGCAGCTCACTGCCTCTCGATGGATTCTCTACATGCAGCGCAGCATATTTGGCGACATATCTGTTTGGAAATTTGTTAAATAATACATAGAAGATATGCATAAGTTATAAATATCTTATTTATATTATTCCACTAATTTTTATAATCAAAAATCTTCACAGAAATTTTTATCTTCTTGTCACAAAAATTACCAACGCTTCAGGGCTTATTAGCCATTTTTTCAGTTTTTAGAGTTCTAACGCGTTATTCAGCGCCAGAATAATGTCTGTTTCATCTGATAAAATGGCATTTTGCTTACCACTCCCCGAAAACGGCAGCAAACAGTAGGTTGACGCCCCGGAACGCCCTCTTGCTGTCCATCTTCTTTGCGGTCGCTGCTGCGACCGCTTTCTTCTCTGTAAGCGACGTCGCCGGGCAACATCACGCGTGCGCAATGCGCTCACCGCGCATGCGTATTCCTGACCCGTTAGCACCGCAGCGAAGAACCGCTGCGTGCGAACGGGTCGGAATGACTCCCAGAGATCGGACGGTTTTTCTCACTGTCCCAAAGTGGCCTACATGCAGCCGTGTTACCGGCTATTCTAACTATCTGTGACTAGTCTACTACAACTAGCGGATGGACATCCTTTCTCTATACCCTCGGACTTCACGGATAGTACTTTCAATTACATCGCTTCAGCTGCTCCTGAGACTATTTGTGGATTTGGCTACATTTCAACTGTGACACTGGATACAACAGCGTTGATAGGCTTCTCATGCTATTTTTCACACTCCAGAAGAATGACAGCAGGCTTAATGTATGATTGTTACTCATTAGAATTCTGCATAATATAAGGACTTTTACAGGCTTAATAGGTTTCCCATAGTAATCTATTTTTATATTTTTATGTTTTATTTATAGGATATATCTTTGTACAAATGGTAAAATTATTGCATATTTTATAGATTTGGTTCCAGTAAATACTCATATCCTTTTGAGCTCATTCCTGTTGTGTTTTTACTTCCACCTTGAGGTCTGTTGGCGTACACCACCCTATTTGTGTGAGCAGAATTAGGGTTATCTTTTATTATTTGAGACCACTGATCCCCTCCCTCCTCTTTTTTCCATATGTGATGCCATGTGGAGACTGGTGCTTGCAAGGTAGATGTGACAGCAGGGTAAATGGGGTAGACAGGGTAGATGGTGCAGACAAGCAAGATGTGCCTTTAATTTCCTTTCAGGAATGTAGCCAGCTTCACTGATTAGTTAAAGCAGAATGCATGGCATAGGGGGCAACATGATGTCTCTGGAACCATGGTGCCCTGCAACATCTCTGATAGATAAGAGAGCAGGATAACACTGTAATTTCCTTGCCACTTAGTTATTGCTCCATGCAGATGGCAGACAGAAAAAAGAGAAGATGCAGGAGCACACTCTCAGCCCTGAGAACACTGGTAATCAGAACACTTACAATAAACTCTGCAATTTAGCATAGAGTAAAATTGAGGGTCTTAGCCTAATTTTAGACAAAAATATTGACCCACCTACCATGGCCAGGTGATCTCATCAGGTGGGCCCCTAACATTTCTAAGGTTCATGTCCAGAGCACAGGACCTCCCAGGTCAGCAAAACCCAACCACCTCAAGGCATCACACTAGTAAGAAGCAGAAGTTTAAGTGTTAAAGGTGTTACATTAATAAGAAGTAGCAGATAAGTGCTAAAAGTGTTACTTAGGTGAGAAGTAAAAATTGAGGTATTGAAAAATGATACATTAGTAAAAAGCAATTTAAGTGCTAAAAAATGTTACTGTACAATGTAAAATAATGACGCCCCAAAGCAGACTTACACACAAACCATGAGTCCCTACACCCTGAACCCATTCCTAATACTATATATTATATACATTTATTATATACATTTATCCTGGACTTACCAGTCACAGTGTCTATTACAATATGTAGACTGCAAATGCTAGGACCCATACTATTTATAATCACTCAAGGACAGGTGGGAGGGGTGCTTGTCCAAGCTGAAGGAGTCTCCGTCTTCAACTGTACACAATTTAGAATATTTGGGGAGAATGGACTGCACACCCTAATTCTAAACTTAATAAGATACATTTATATAATATGTAGTATTAGGAACTGGTCTAGGGCTAAGAAACATTTTGCATACCACAAAATTCAATAAGCTAGGCTAACTTTATAAAACTTATCGTGCATCATCCAACATCAAGATGTAACAGCTGCAACTAGTTGAAAAACGAATGACACATAGAATGCCTTTATCTAGTGTCAACCAATGCTTCTACTCAAGAAATGCCACTGATATTACTATACACTGGGGTATAATACCTTGCCACATGATGTTATTATAATTGAATTGTGCCTGACAGTGACCATTGTATATGGCTCCATGTGGCATGCTGGTGGCAGTTGGTGATGGCTGTGTGTCACACATTAGTAACTGTGTAATAGTAGCTATGAGAAGTTGGGTTAGTCATACTACTTTTCCACTGCTGCAATACCCTGAGTTTTTGCTGTATCTACTTGGGTCATGGCTCAGTGAAAACATAACCTGGGAATACAACCCAGGTAGCTACCAGGGTCAGACCCAGGAAAGCCCTGGGTAACAGGGTGGTGTAAACAGGTGACCAGGGTCATCCAACCTGGGTCTCGCTAAAGCCTATGCAGTGCTGGCTCACCTGCGCTTGGATATAATGTCATCTCTAAGTGCCGGCAGAGGGAAGACACGCTACTAACCTGGGTCCAGCCTGTTGTGTGAATGGGGATTCAAGCAACTGTGACACAACTTGAAACCATGTTCAATTACCCAAGTTGGACCATGGTCTTTGGTGGAAAAGGGGCATCAATGGGACCTTATCAGTCAGGGCTAGATTAACAATGGGGTGGCTGGGACTATAGCCCCAAAACTCCACATAAAAATAAGCCCATCATCATGACACCATGAAGATAATCAGTCACCCAGATGGCCACATGTTCGACTATAAATAAAACTGTTTCTATTGTTTTTCTGTTTACAGATATTGCAGCTTCTTTCTATTTATGGAGACATTGGTGCTGATAGTGTAGGGTTGTAAATGCCCACTTGGCTCTGGCCACACCCACACAGCAAGGTCACACCTCCTCTTCTTCTCACAATAGGCCCTAGAACAGTTTCAACCACAGGCCCATGTGAGCCTTAGTCTGGCCTGGTTGGCAGGTATGTCTTCAGTTATAACTTTGGGCCTCTAAATGTCTAAAGAGACATCTTTTGATAGTGATCTTCAAATTACTTACTGAGAAGTATGGGGTCTATGTCTATGTCTCCTTTGAACATTCCTTTTTTCACTTTGTATAAAATGGGACTTCTGTTACTAAAGTAAATATTACCATACCGCCCAACATTTGGGAGTCTATAGTCGTGAGCCTTGCGCACACCGATAAAGGGATGTGACTACACAGGATGGAGTATGGCCCAGTTTCCATCACCCTGGGTACATGTCCTGCACTCCTAGAGATGCTGGGCTGCCCTCACTGTAAAGATGCCATGAGAGAGTGGTCCCCCAACTCCCATTGCCTGCGGGATACTGCGACCTAAGGGTGGGATGGAGAGATAGTGTCCAAATGGGATGGTTGGGAAGTATGATATTGCCTTGATGAAATATTGTAATGCTACTGCTAGGTTTTCTAAGATCTGTATTAAAAGTCTCAATATACTGTATATGCACTATTACTGACTATATGGTTATACATTGTTTTTATATAATATACAGTACTAGCTGAATACCCGTGCTTCTCTACTGAATTTCAAGTATTTGTTGCGTATAACTTTAATTTTGATGGACTTCCTGGTAAACTAATTAGACAGGACATGCTCCGCCCGCCGCTGCAAATCTTTGTCTAGCAGCACCTCCGGACGGCCTTCCCCAGATTGATGCTGTCAAAAGACAGGAGTTGAGGAGAATAATCCGCCTCCTTCTCTGCCCGTCCCGCCTCTGATGCTGCCCTGCTCAGTGCTGTAAATGCTGGGACAACAGGCCAAGCTCCGCACGCTGTATGTAAAAAATTTAAGGTTTGCAGGAATAGGCTGACTCTATTTCAAAGGGCACTAGGTCTTCTTCCTTAGCTTCTCACTCTCCTTAGGGCTCCTTGTTTGAGGTAAAAAGGTAAAGATTTTCACACACTTAAGGTCACTGGGAGAGCTGTTGGCTCCTTTAAACACAGTAGATAAGCAGTTGCTGACTATCAAGCTTACCTTTAATGCATTTAAGAGTCAAAATATCTATGTCTCCTTTCCTCCTATTGCCCTCTGAGAGGTTCGGCAATGTTTAGTTCAAGTGACAGGTTAACCTCTGATAATTGAGACACTATCCTTTCCTGACTGGACATAGGTTGGTAAAGTACTTATATCTGAAATCTATATATATATAAAAGGCAAACACCACTGACTCATCACAAAATATCCTGAACCATAAGGCTACACTTCCTTGCCAGTGGCAGTTTTAGAGCAGTCCATTATTCAAATAGGGGAGCCACACTCAGCGATGTTTGACAGTGTTTAGGGGTGGCAGTTGATTTGGCTTCCCTATTTGAATAATGGAGTGCTCTGCAACTGCCACTGCAAGGAATTCCAGGAACAGAGCATTGTGTCCTCCTCCCTCCATGACTTGGTATTGCAGCACCATGCATTCTTTATAGCCCCGGCTGGGTGGGCTGTCTTAACTCTCCTATGTAAGGGTGGAATTATCTTACCACTTTTAACTCCCTTGTGGGTGGAATTTTGAAAAATCCCTTCTTAGTGGGTGCCTATGTCACAAAAGCATGCTACTGTCCAGATTTCAAGTTCCTAGTCCTTATGGTTCAGGAGATTTTGTGATGAGTAAGTGGTATTTGCCTTTTATATATGTGTAAATATATACTTACTAAAAGTAAAAGTGGATGGAGATAAAGTACCAGCCAATCCGATCCTAACTGACATTTCACAGGCTGGGTTTGAAAAATGACAGTTAGGAGCTGATTGGCTAATACTTTATCTCCATCCACTTTTTCTCCGTCCAAGGCTTAGCAAATAGACCCCTAAGTTTGAAGTCTCCTCTCCGAGAAAAGCCCGAAGAGAAGATGTAAGTAGGCGGAGATGGGGGCAGGACCAGGACACCTAACGGTAAAATGTTCCAATCAGTGGTGGCTCCAGAGGTGAGGCTGCAGCATAGTTCAAAATTCAAATAGAGGAGCCACACCTACTGCCAGTGAGTCCCGGACAGCGATGTTTGGCAGCATTTGGGGTGGCAGTTGGTGTGGCTCCCCTATTTGAATTTTGGACTGCGCTGCAGCCCCACCTCTAGAGCAGCCACTGGTCCCAATTGAATCATTATTGCATAGGAGCAGGGCAAAAATGCTGCAATAGCATAATATTACGTCATTAGGCCCCACCCCCTCCTCACAGACCTCAGATTCACTGTATTTATCTCTCCGTTCTGACCAATTCACTAAGAAAGTGGGCGGGATGAGTGCCCACTTTTCCCAGCGGTGCGAGGGAATACTAAAAATATTGGGTGTCTACCGCAAGTTCCAGGAGCATTGGCAAGTATGGTAAAATGTTAACAAAAAAAAAATTCCTGTCAAAACAAGTCATGTGATTTTTATTCTCTTGCTACTAATAAATATTTTCAAATCTTACAGGTGATATGATATCTCGTCCTCCGGCCTATGCCATCTGCGGAGTAAGGTTGGTGAAAGGTGCTAATAACATTTATTTATAACTGTATCTATAATTTTACTTGGGCAAAACTTTCTCTAGATTCAGAGCCCATTTTATGATTTATTATGCTGTAGTGGGAATTCTCTAATGATTTATAACAATCTTTGATTTATAACACAAATGTTTCCCACACTCAAAATAATTCAACTTCTTTCATGTGTGAGTGGTCTGATGTTTAACAAGATTTCAGTTACCAGTAAAACATTTCTGACAACTACAGTGGTTTTATATTCTGTCTCCGGTGCACGTTCCTTGGTGAGACATTAAAACTTTTACCACACACACAGCAAACTTCATTATTACAAGTTTGTATTATTTTTTACGTGTTTTGTTGTTTCTTTGTATGGAACCCTCAATATGATGTTTTCTATTTCATATTCTCTTGCCCATGAGATCAATGTCTTTTAAAGGGGACAGTTTCACAATTATTTAAATTAAAGACTATAGGGGTTATTTTGGAACATTCATGCAACAACCAATCAGACACTGGCATTATTTAAAAACAATAGTAGACAGATAAAAGCAAACTTTTAATTGGTTGATATAGATTTGCACCTTAGAGCAATGATAGGAAAATAATAATAATAATAATAATAATAATAATAATAATAATAATAATAATATCAGAACTCTTCAGGAGGCTGTACAGTATTGATATGTGTATACTATTCCTTCTTGTACATGGATGTTAAATAGTAGACACCAGCTGAAAGAAGTTTGGTTGACATGCCAGCTGGATAGATAACTAGAAGCTTTACAGATTGGGTTCAACCATACATGTGCAACAGTGCATGCAGCAGAGATGGAACGGAGCATATAGCGGACCAGCTGGTCATGTATGTAGCCAGGTTTGCAGTGTCCCCCATAGAGCTGAGTAGTCTTTGTCAGTGGCAAACGCAGGATTTGCATGGGGGGGTTTCCAGAACTGGGCGGAGCCAATCACGGGGGTGGGGACTGAGGTGACCCAGTATATGCTGGGTCCGTAAAACTAGTGTGTCTGTGTGTGTGTGTGTGTGTATATATATATATATATATATATATACACATACACACACACATACATATACACATATACATAGCATACACACACACATACAGTACACATATACAGTACACACATACAGTACACATATATATACACATGTATATATATATATATCGTGTGTGTGTGTGTGTGTGTGTGTGTTTATATGTATGTATGTATATACATGTGTATATATGTATGCACATGGATATATATGTACTATAATTAAAATAAAGTAAACTTTTATTGCACTTACAAGTGCCCCCAGGAAGACAGCAGGCTGCAGAGGACGCTAGACAGCCATTAATAATACTCATGCAGCTAAAAAAATAAAAAAAATAAATAAAAATAAAAATAATTTTTATTTTTTTTAGTGGAGGGGGGTTTCTGGGTGCTCGGAAACCCCCCCTGGGTGCGCCACTGTTTGTTCCACTGCAGTGCCCAAACACAGTGACAAGATGGTGCTGCACATGTGCAGACTAAAGAACTTCAACCATCTTGGTAAAGGTGAATGTTTCCTTTATTGGAGCATAATGTAGGAAGTGATGTAGCGCACTCCATATTCCGACACAAAGGACACTCTGGGCAGCTGTGCAGCAGTGATACTGGCTGCAGTTTGCCACATGCAGGGGCTGTAAGGCAGTGAGAGCACCAACCCCAGATCCCTGTGACCTATTTGACGGCACTGCTTGCACACCCCTAGTTAGGGGCATCACTGGGGTCAGTGACATCCGGTGTGCAAAACAGTCTACCCATGAGCAGAGAAGGCTGAAAGGGGGCGTGGCCTTCGAAGATGGGGTGTGGCCTATCAGGCAGACCCCGTTGTCATCATTCCACGGGCGTGCCCTGCATTTCTATAGATTGTGGGCTTCCCTAGGAGACTCATCTGCCTACACGGTCATCTGATACACTGTGACAAGAGCCAAGTACTGCACGAGAATGTCACAGTGGAGCACCTGGAACCCTGTCACTGAGGACAAGCTGGCATTTTGGTGCCAACCCTCAGAGGGTGACACTCAGGTGCGGTTTGCCACAGTGACTCCTCTGCTCCTAGTTACAGCCCTGATTAATGTATAATAACGTGTAGAATTACAAATATTATTTTAAGCGTTACCAAGTGATATTGATTAAATAATTTTCCTCTTTAAGCATCTCATCCAAGTAAAATAATTTTTAATTTACTGTGGAGACAGACATTCCTTCACAGCCTAACTCTACCATGCAAACAGTTAATACCACTTTCTACATGATGATATCCTAACTTTCCCGCTCCCTACCATCAAAACTTTGCATACACTGGGCTGCAGAGATTTATAACTGTGCACAGAGAAACAAATCACTATGAAGTAAGGTAAAATACAGGTACATTAATAATGATCTTGTGGCTGCTATACCCATTAATCTAAGGGGGAAGTTCCAAACTTTTGCTAGGTGAGATAATAATGTGTCATTTACTAAGTATCTAATAGACTGCTAGATAATTGAGTGGCTGGCATGAGTTCTAGCTGCAGATGAAAAATGCTTACAGTACAGTATGACACTTCTTCAGGAAGAATCCCAGGAGAATCATCTGAAACACAGTTTGGAATGGTGTTTGTCTGCCAGATCCGTGTGTTTCCTAAGGAAACGGGGACATGGGAATTGTATGTGCAATGTAAAAACTATGCCCAAAATAAAATTCCTATTTTTCATTTAAATAAAAAAATAAAAAAAGTTTTATTTGTTCAAATTGGAATATAGCAACTGTGACAAATCAATGTCTGTCAGAAATATTGAACATGATTCTTATGCAAAATAGGTGGTCCTATAATTAATAAGCGATATAGCTGCGATTGCTGACCGATGGCTTAGCTTACTAAACAGCAGTGTACAATTGTAATGAGCAGCGTGCTTGACGCTTGCAGCGTTGACCCGCAGTGTTCCGCTATAACCAGTGATGTTCAACAATCAGCAACGACTTTTAAAAAAGCAATCCCCCAATAGCCCTGTTATAGCTAAACTGCAATTTATGGGCCTGATTCACTGATGTACATAATGCCGATATTTACAGAATTGAGCGGCCAACTGCTCATGCATTAAAGTCACACTGCACATGTGCCAAGGTACCTTAATGATGCTTTTCGCAGTGAGGAATTCCTTGTGAAGTGATTGACAGTCAGGAACCATTTGGGGCGGTCATGGGGAGTGGCAACAAAAATGTTGGCATCTGGAAGAGCTCTAGCATGTGTTTAGTTTAATAATAATACTTACAATGACTCTTACAAATGTACTTAATTGGATGCCTCTGTTCATGAATGAATGTATAGCGAAAAACTTATAATTGACCACGGAACCTTAAGTGCCCCTGTTTAGCTAAACACAGACGTTTCTATCACGGGTGCAATGTGTGTGGGCCTTCCCTGGACTCAGGGTCCCATGTGCACCGCACACAATGCACCCATGTTGTTTTATACTTACCTGTCCGGAGTCCCGTGATGAACGATACAGCTGCAGCAGCCACGGCAAAAATCACTTCCAAAATGGCGACCGCGCATGAACAGTAGGAAATTTGTCTCCGGACCATGGCGGGCGCCATGTTTCTGGAGACCTGCGAATGCACAGTAGACTCCGGCACAATGCCGGAACCTACGGCGCCGTAGAGTGGAGGGGGCCCACCCAAAGTCTACACACGGGCCCCCTCCTCTCCTAAAATGCACCTGTAGCTTGTAATGATGTAACAACATGTCTTGGCAAAGCTTTAAATCTATATTAATTCATTCAAGTTGCTCTCCAAATCTCAGTGTGTAAATTTAGTATCACATGGCCATAAAACACAGCCATTGTATAATTAGAAAAATGCCCCCAATATTTTATGATGCGTGGATTATCATGCATGAAAACAAGACAGAAGGGTTCTGGGAATGTGTAAGGGAATTATGGGTAAAAACACAAAGAATGGCACTCAATGCGGAAGTCTACAAGTAGACTACTCAGTGACGTCAAAGAAAATAGGTTAAATCCTATTTAAATATTTATACACATTTTTCATTAATTATTTATGGTACAAATAAAATGTATAATATTAAAGATTATGGTAAGTTTAACCCGGGGGTTTTATGTTACTGCATAACTATGATATCCTAAATCAGTGGTGGCCAACGCGTGGCTCTTGAGCCACATGCGATTCTTTCTTTATTCAAATGTGGCTCCCAACACTCAAAGTCACGTGACCACAAGAGATCTGTAAACTGCTGCACTCCAGCCAGACATGCAGCAGCACTACGTAGACTGAGAACTGAGGGAGCCAAATACACAGGTGGGAGCTGGCTGGAGTGACACAGGCCGGTGCTGGCTGGAGTGACACATGGGGGAAATTAAGTGTATTATGTGAATCTGGCTTTTCAATATATTTTCTGCGGATTTGGCTTTTTAAATTATTTGATGTAGAAGTGGCTTTTTCATAGTATTTTATGTTGGATCTGGCTTTTTTAATGTATTTTATACCGGGGCGTGGCCTAGCAGGCACAAGGTCACACCCTATTTTTGCAAGTGCGCCTTCGGCTCGAAGTCGGCTCTTTGATGTACCTAACAAGATTTCTTGGCTCTTTGTCTCTGACTGGTTGGCCACCCCTGTCCTAAATCATAATCAATAATATTATTACAGTTTAGTGACCTCATATTCTATATACTGGAAGTAGATGGACAAATTTATTCTATCCTTATGATGACACCATTTTTTTCCCTAATGTCTTAATTGTTTCTTTTTTACTTTTTTCATTTAAACATCTGTAAAAGGAGCTGATAACGGGCACCACTCACATCATTAGGTAAAGCATCTGTGACACATTGTTATTATAAAACAATAAACTATGCATGGTTTACGAAACAGAGTTCAAATGTATTAATTGTAACACTGTTGATTTGAGTCACAGCTCAGCGTTTTAAATTTGCATAATTAGGTTTAAATATTTTACTGCTGACTTGATCTTAACCTCACAACAGTGCAAAACAGATCTTAATGCTAATGAGTACTTTGTTATAATTTCCAATCATGGCTAATGAAGTGTTTATCTTTTCACCATGAAATAAAGTTTTATCTGCTTCGTAATAAAAGCCAAGTGTTACTTTCTACACTAGGCACTGCCAAAACTTATTTTTGATATTTTCGCTCCATTTACTATGTGCATTGCTTCCTATTCACAGAGGAGGAGGAAACAGATAGGAATGAGAAATGAGTTATGGGCAATAAAAAGGTCTTGACACTCATTTATCTTACTGAAAAAAGGTTATGAAAAGTGACCTAAGTTTAGATAGAAAGCAATGTTATTAGATTTCTTAATTTAATCCTTTTGTTTTACATAACTATTATTTCATGCTGCTGAATGTCTGTCTACCGCTTGCGTAGTGAGAGGCAGTCACATGCGTATTGCAGGTCACGCACATGTCACTTAGGGGGACATTTACTAAGCAGTGATAAGTGTAGAGAAGTGAGCCAGTGGAGAAGTGCCCATGGTAACCAATCAGCACTTAAGTAACATCTATAATTTGCATACTATAAAACTATACAGAGCTGCTGATTGGTTGATGGGGCAGCTTCTCCACTGGCTCACTTCTCTGCTCTCATCACTACTTAGTAAATGTCCCCCTTAGAGCAAAGCAATGCCCTGTCATGTGTTGTAATGAATTCTGCTGTCGGGATAGCCAGAGAAACACACTAATGATGGCTGCCGGCGGAATTTAGACAATTGACACCACTAGGATAAACAGGGTACTCAGGTTGACCAGTTTCCTCTCACAATCCAAAAATATACTTGTAGGTTAATCGACTCTTAGTGTGTAAGTGTGTGCGGGTACATGGGCAGACTAGATGGGCCAAGTGGTTCTTATCTACCATCAAATTCTATGTTTCTGTGTTGAGAAAGAGGGTTGGGTTCGGATTGCCGGCGGTCGGGAAGCCGGCGGTTAGAATACTGACCGCGTCCCGATTGTGAGAGAAATGTAAGTATACTTATCTTTTCACAATGCCCCTCTAACCTTCCCTTTCCGGTTACCAACTTGGAAAATGATAAGTCTAAAATACTTTTTTTGGCTTATATTTGTATAAACTTATGCAAATACTGTGGTACCATTATAAAGGATATAATCACTTCAATGTTCATAAGGAAAACTCGGATATGTAAAGGAATAATGCACACCATACTAAAAAATATATTATAACTCAACTTGCATTTTTATAACCGGTCTTATGCCTTTATTTGGTCATGAAACTACTTAGTGAAACTGCACAGCGTGGCTGATTAACCTTCCAGACAGACAATGGCAGAGAGGCGAGTGTTCACTTTGCTTTAATTCTTACGTTTGGAGCTGCATTCAGAACCAGTAACACATGTTTCTTAGTACATTCACTATGAGGCAGAGAAGCTTCCAGAACATATTTGTAATGCTCTGTTAAGAGTGAGGATAAAGTGGAAATGCTTTGTTTTTCAACACCTGTGAGTACGAACCCATATATTATTGATAAATGTATTTACTAAAAACAGCTTCATGAATTTACATGGAATCCTTCAGTGGTGGTTAAAAAATAAGAGACGCCTAATAGCAAAAATTTAAAATAAATGAATGCATAAATAGTATACACATTTTTCTTACAGCCCTATAATTCTTCAAATGTACAACTATACATTTGTGGTATTATTATAATCAGTATACTTAACGGATTACATTTATTAAAGTATGGCACCAAAAGAAACCCATCTCTGGAGAAAATCAAATCTAAAATTAATATTAAACTCATGCCATAATAAATATCATGGATAAGTAGGGCAGGTTACTCTAGACCCCATTCCTTTCAATGGAAACCGCGATTGTATCCAATTTGTAAATCTCTGAAACGCTAGTTGAGCTTGGCCCCAGGATAGCTACAGTAATACTACTTTGGCCCGTAAGCTACATCTGCAGAGGGATATACGTAGATGACAAGGGACCTGCAAAAAAGCACAAAATAGAGCACAGTGTCAGCATATTGAATAACCATTGCAGATATCCAACATTGGCTACAATTATAAATGTTTTTGTTCTTTAGCAAACTATAATGAAATTAGCCTGTATGCTTTTGTCCTTTAACATATATTACTATATTGTTGTTACCACCGTGCCATGCTATAAGGTTGATTTTCCTCATGGCTCACTAGAGCTGACAAAATAAATTACGCTACACATATCAGGTCAATGTATCCGCTGTATAGGTCACATGACATTCACACTATACAGGGCAATACTCTAAATGTATCTAACCATGGGGCAGATGTATTAACTTGGAGACGGCATAAGGAAGTGATAAACCTGTGATATGTGCAAGGTGATAAACACACCAGCCAATCAGCTTCTAACTGTTAATTTACATATTGGAACTGATTGGCTTGTGCGTTTATCACCTTGCACATATCACTGGTTTATCACTTCCTTATGCCTTCTCCAGGTTAACACATCTGTCGCCATGTGTTAAAGATGTGCGGTGGGCACTTTTCGTGTTTTGTGTTTTGGTTTTGGTTCTGGTTCCATGCTCGTGTTTTGGATCTGGATTGGTTTTGCCAAAACCACCCTTTCGTTTTTTGGTTTTGGATCTGGGTGATTTTTGAAAAAAACATAAAAACAGCTAAAATTTCCACTCAATTCCAGTCTATTCTGAACACTTCACACCTCACAATATTGTTTTTAGGCCAAAAGGCTGCACCGAGGTGGCTGTATGACTAAGTTAAGCGACATAAGTGTGCGGCACAAACACCTGGCCCATCTAGGAGTAGCACTGCAGTATCAGACAGGATGGCACTTTTAAAAAATAGGCCCCAAACAGCACATCATGCAAAGAAGAAAAAGAGGTGCAATGAGATAGCAGTATGACTAAGCTAAGCGACACAAGTGTGCGGCACAAACACCTGGCCCACCTAAGAGCGGCACTGCAGTGGCAGACAGGATGGCACTTAAAAAAAATAGTCCCCAAACAGCACATCATGCAAAGAAGTAAAAGAGGTGCAATGAGGTAGCTGTATGACTAAGCTAAGCGACACAAGTGTGCGGCACAAACACCTGGCCCATCTAGAAGTGGCACTGCACTGGAAGACAGGATGGCACTATTCAAAAACAGGACCCAAAACAGCACATCATGCAAAGAAGAAAAAGAGGTGCAATGAGGTAGCTATATGACTAAGCTAAGTGACACAAGTGTGCCGCACAAACAACATGGGACATGCTGGAATTTGCCCAGATGTAATACACGCACAATATTGGTGGCACAGGAGCGCGTACCCCTAAACCACACACACACACACACACACACACACACACACACACACACACACACACACACACACACACACACGGCAAAGCCTGTAAAATTAATTTGGATAATAATAACAACCCTTTTATTTGGAGCTATTATAATGTCAAAGTCAGAAAAATATCTCTATGCACACTACCATATTTGCACCTCACACAGGTCCGTGCTGCGCATGCGTGCGCTCTCCCGTACGTGCGCATACTCACAGTCGCGGGCACCCGCAGGCGCACGGTATGCGTATTTACGGTAGAGTTTATGTGATCGTAGCGTGCGACTCAATCGTTACATATTTTCAATATATAATGTATTTTGTAGATCATGGTCCCTTTGATAGATTCTGAAAGTTTAGTTAACATAGCATGTTCCTGAACAGAGAGATCCCTCTTTGTATTGTACGAAGGGTCTAACAGGGGTCATACAGTGATGTTTGGTACCCATCGGAAGAGTATTTAAATAGCAATATTCCGGTGTTGGTTTGGAGCGGATTAATCGCTCGTGCAAATAGTTATGGACATAAGAAGTTTATGTCCATTTACTATTATTTGTTCTTATTTAGTCATGCGGCGGGAAACTCAGTGTCCCACCCACCTGAACAGTTGGAAGCAGTCACAGCCCACCTGTATGAATCAACCTATGACCTTTTGTTATAATGCGAAGCCGAATTCCTGTGTCCAATGAACAATGAGATTGTAGGGACCATTGAATTGCATTGTGTGTGGGGCATAAATAGGCAGGCCGACCATATCCAGATCACTCTCTTCAACGGTTCTCATTGCTGATAATCGGGAGCTGGATATCGAGGCGCATGCGATCGTTTCCCTTTGTGCGTAAGTGTTTCTCCGCAACTATATTGATCTTCTTGTTATTGTGGGCCAATTTCTCTCTCTCCCTCTCCCTTCTCCTCTTTCTCTCTTATTTTCCTTTAGATAGTAATTGTATTATATTTCCTGTGTAGTTATCTGGTTAGGTAGTCTATGTTATATTGTAGTGTATGATTTGTATTTGTATTAATTCTTTTGCAAGTTTATCATTCAAAATATATACATATTAGGCGTTGGACCCTAAGCCCAGGTATCTGTGTATTTCTTATAGTGTCTAGTATTCTCAGAGCGTCGGTGACGCTCAAACAGCTTTTAAGTTAATAAGGTTACACTAGGTTGCATCTACACCCTATCTCTACACAAAGGTTTTACAGCATATTACATTGTTTATGGTTTAGATTTAAAGGTTTAACATTGTGAGCGTCAGCGCCGCTCGTGATCTCCTCATGGTCTCGAGCGTCCGCTACGCTGATAGCGTAGCATTACGGTAGTCGCTCACCTATAAGTGTGCCCGATACCAACAGCGTATTCTCGTGAGCGTCTGTATCGCTCGAGCAGCCCGCTCCCGATACAGCGTCCGTTACGCTATAGTGAACCATTACGTTAGTCAGCAGCCAATAGCGTGCCTGCCTGTGATCTCTTGGCCGTGAGCGAACGTGACGCTTGAGCGTCTCGACCACGGCTAAGCGATTGTTACGCAACAAGCGTACCCTTACGGTACTTCATACGTAAATAGCGTACAGTGTTCTTAGACCTCACAAAGGGTTTTATATACGATAAATATTCAGCTTTATCAATTGGCGGCTCGCCCGTCCTTCACATATCTGCACTAGGTAATTTCAGCAGACATTATCCAGCAGCAAAGGGCGGGAGATCATATTCCTCGTAGTGCTGTTTGGATAAGCGTCTGCTTCTCTTAGTAAAGGGTGCTGAAGGAATCCGGGAACCGGAGGTAAGAACAACACGCTAGTCTCTTTTAAAACTGTTTATTTTTCTGTCTTCCGTACACACGCACGCACATATATATCTGCATTTCTTTTTCATTTGTGTATTTTCGTATATCACTCTTCTGTTTGCCTTTTTATAATTGATAAACGTGCTGAGAGAGATTTGCCGCTATTTTAATAGTTTAAGAGTAAAGGTAATATAGTTAAAGTATAGACAAACACACAGCTGTGCCTAAGAGACAAGGCGAAGTCAGTGTGGTGCGTGGTAGATGATAAAGGATCATCTACATTGATAAACGTATAAATTGTGTTACGGTGGATCTTTGCTTTGCGTACACGTGTCTCTAACAAAGGACTGAGACTTGTGTACGCAATCCAAGGGCCGACGCACGCAGCGTATATTACGCAACGGAGCGTACGGGTACGCCCACGTAACTCAAATCACAAGCGTCAATTTTTTTTTCAACGCGGTAAATAACGCAAGGCGATAAATCGCGCAAATTTATTTTAACATTCAAAATTTAAATTAATAGATCCTTCTCCTAATTTGTAACACATCTGGTCTAAAGAGAAATTTCTGCGCAGAAATAGAAATAGAAACAAAAGTGTATATGTGGTGAGTGAGTGTTTGTTTTTACAATTTTTGAGGTTGAACCACAAGAAAAGTCGAGTTCTCGTGAGGTACATGCGTGTAAGTGACGTACATGGTGGCTAGGGAGGCATCCCTGGTTAAAACATACAATTTGAGCATTAGAGTGTAGCAGACCAGGAGGTCATACTGTAACAGACCAGGAGGTCATAGCAGACCAGCAGGTTCAGGTACAGCAGACAAGGAAGTTCGCTATACAGTCCACAGGCACAACACCAAGAAAGGGTTGGTGCAACACCCATATAGGCCATACAAGCTCTGGCTGAAGGAATTCGCAGCCGCAATTTTCGATTCCACTGGTCGCTCCGTACATAAGATTAGTTGCTTATGTGCTGAACGATTGTACCGCACGTAATTGTGTGCATTAGTAAACATGACCGGTACTATTTGTGTACGAAGGTCATAAACGCTATTTGTACATTCTAACGTGATTTGTGTAATTTTTTTTATTTTAAGGGAGGTTCGCTGCTCACTCAGGAACTATCCAACAACCAATAGTTACTGGAAAGAGTAAGTGTTCTTCGGATCACCCTCACAGGTTCCAGTAAATAGAGGTTCAGGTCGCAGGGGCCCTAGGTCGAGTACGCCAGCACCATATCGGTGTGATCAGGTCGTATTGGTCGGCGTGGGCGAGTGAGTGGGGTACTCGGTAAACCGCCACCGTCAGCCTATTTTGAACATTTTGGTTTGCGTAAGGGTTGGTTGAATAAAGCAACACCTTCGAACTATGGGGGCCACTTGTTCAGGTAGGGGGCGATCAACCTCGGTTCGGGTTGATTCAGTGAACCGACCAGTCGGGTCGGCAAGATACGTAATGTGTGAGAAATACGGAAGTCACACAGAAGCTTTATGTGATGAATGGGAGAGAATGACAATACATGACGGGGAGAAATTCCCAAGAGTAGGTAGCTTCAGCACAGAAGTGTTAACGAATTTAAGGAGAAGGATATGTCTCATTAAATCAGCCAAGAGACGAATCAAGCATTATGATTATTTACAGTTGTGGCAACAGGAGGGTGACATACAGAGAGGATTGGCTCAGGCGGCGGGATCTGGCTCGATCAGAAAACTGATAGCCACGGCCCCACCGCCACCATATATATCGGGAGAAAAATTGGTTGCGGAGAATGACGCATTAAGGTGTAACAAACAAACACTTAGCAACTGTGTAAATGTTAAAGATAATGTTAATCAATTAACCAATGCAAGTATTAACCCGTGCAAGTTGTACCCTGTTTTGAACTTTCCTCAGGAGTGTGATCAAGAGGACGAATCGGCAACAATTTCAGCGCTCTCTCTAGCAGCCACCATAGCAGAGACCACTGTAGGCACAGCTCAACCCCCGAGATTAGTAACGAAAGCCCCTAGCGGAGGGATAGGTGAGGTCGTATCAACGGGTAAGTACGGCACCATACACTATGCTGAAACTATTTCACCACAGCCTGTAGAATCTACACAGGATGAGGTTGTTAGAGTTAATCCTGTTAAGGTAATAGTAGTTCCAAATGGGAAAACAGACACTTCAGGAGTCACTCCTATTAGGAACATTGCCATGTACAGCCCATTTTCCCGAATGGAATTAAGGACCATAGTGTCGGAATTTCCTGACCCTAGAAAAGACTTAGTTGCCAGCCAAAAATACATCAGAGACCTAGGTAACACGTTAGAGCCCAACAACAAAGACTGGCAGATATTGCTGAGAGCATGTTTACCCTCCAATGTCGACGCAGCTCAATTTTTAGCTGACTGTGGATTAGATCAGGATGTACCTCTTACAGATGTGTACAACAAAGACAATGTAAAAAGAATAAGCTTACAGTTAAAAGAGTATTTCCCAGCCGTAGTTAAATGGAACAAAATATTCTCCATTAAACAGAAGGAGTCAGAAACAGCTGCAGATTATTTTCACAGAGCATTATCAGAAATGGCAAAATACACAGGCATAGAGGACATTAAAACAAACATAAACCATCGAGAAGTAGCAGTATCGGTACTGATGGATGGTTTAAAAGAGTAATTGAAGACTAGGGTACAGACCACACAACCATGTTGGCGAGGTCTGTCTGTGGCTACTTTGAGAGAGGCTGCTATTGATCACGATAGGAACATCACCAGACACAGGGAACAACAAGGTGATAAATTAATGTCAGTAAGTATACAGGCCCTGACCACAAGGCAGCCTTTGTTTATATCACCAAACCCTGTGGGTAAGTCAAGTGTGGTTACTTGTTATTCTTGTCATAAACAGGGACACATGGCACGAGATTGTAGAATGAAGAATTCACGAAACTCATACCAACCCCCTAGACAACGACACGACACACGACATTGGGAGCAAGGTCCGCAGAAACGGAGTTATGAGCCACATACAGGGGAAACAAAAAGATACCCCCCGAACAGAGACTGGCAAGCCTCTGGTAGCTCCCAATTAACTCCATCACAAGTAGTTGCTGCCAGCGGGATTCAGGGAGGTCACCATACCCAATAGGGGTGTGGCCATACCTGTAATCTGCAGCCAGTGAAATTGATTGCAAGTCTTGGAGGTGAACCAGAAATTGCAATCAATGTAGCTGGTAAATCATTAAACTTTCTTGTAGACACAGGGGCGGCCAAATCAGTGATAAATTCGACAGTGGGCATGAGAACCACTGGTAAGACAATTCCAGCCATAGGGGTAACGGGAGTAGTCCAGCACTACCCTGTTAGCAAACCAGCCGAGATTACAGTAGGGCCTTTACATACCAAGCATTCCTTTTTGCTGGCTGCATCGGCACCGACTAATCTCCTGGGAAGAGACTTACTGTGTAAAATGGGGTGCGTCATTTATTGTACTCCTGAAGGTGTATTCTTGGACATACCTGAGAATCACGCTCAGGAAGTGCGAGACATGTTAGACTCCCCGTCAAAATTAATGTCACATACCATTATGACAAATAGGACTCCCTCCCAAGTAGAAGAAATGACATCTCAGATACCAGAGTCACTTTGGACTAAAGATGGACAGGACACTGGATTAATGGCAAACGTAGCTCCGGTAGTTGTACAAGTAAAAGATGGTAGGATAGCTCCAAAAATCCCACAGTACCCTCTGAAGCCAGAGGTGGAGTTTGGAGTGTATCCCGTAATAGAGCGCTTGCTACAACAGGGCATTCTGGTAAGAACGTCCAGCACTGCCAATAGTCCCATCTTCCCTGTTAAAAAGAGTGGGGGGAGGGGTTACCGACTAGTGCAGGATCTAAGGGGGATTAACAAAATAGTTGAGAGTCAGTTCCCCGTAGTGCCAAATCCAGCTGTCATCCTAATGCAAATCCCTCCCACTGCGAAATTTTTCACTGTTATTGACCTCTGCTCCGCTTTCTTTTCGGTACCTCTGCACCCTGACAGTCAATATTTGTTTGCATTTACATACAGAGGAGTCCAATACACATGGACTCGATTACCACAAGGATTCATAGATAGCCCAAGTATATTTTCTCAGGCTTTGCATGATTGTTTACAGTCTTTCCAACCAGTGAGTGGATCAGTATTAATACAGTACGTGGATGATCTACTACTGTGTTCTGATTCATTGGAAGCATCCCTGAAGGATACGAAACAGCTCCTGTTTCATCTTTCAGACACAGGACACAAGGTTTCCAAAGACAAGTTGCAATTATGCCAAACTAAGGTAAAATATTTGGGACACTGTCTAACACAAGGACTGAGACACCTGACCGCTGATAGAATTCAAGCAATTAGAGACATGACTCTGCCACAAACCCAGCAACAGATCAGAACATTTTTAGGAATGTGTGGGTATTGCCGTAACTGGATCCCAGGGTTTTCCATTCTAGCGTTACCCTTGCAGGAGATGGTCTCCTCAAACAAACCTGATCGGATTTCGCATACAGACGAGTCTGAGACAGCATTCGAGAGACTTAAACAGTGCCTAACGCAGGCACCAGCATTAGGTATGCCTGACTATGGGAAACCCTTTGAACTATACGGAACAGAAAGTGCTGGTTGCGCGGCAGGCGTACTAACCCAAAAGCACGGTGATGCCAGCAGGCCGGTAGCATATTACAGCGCTCAGCTAGATACGGTAGCGCGATCCCTCCCCACATGCTTGCGAAGCGTTGCTGCGATAGCATTGCTAGTAACGAAAAGCGAAGACGTCGTGCTAGGTCACAACCTCACAATTCATACACCACATGCAGTGTCAGCCTTGTTAAATTCTGCACAAACCAGACACGTCTCATCAGCGCGGTTTACAAGATGGGAATTGGCACTAATGGCCCCCGTAAACATCACCATAAGGAGATGCAGTGCATTAAATCCTGCAACATATCTCCCAGGTGTGCCTGGACAGGCACAAAGGGTGGAGGATGAGAGTGGTGGGGAAGGAGAATTTAACACAAAGGAAGACACTCATGATTGTATGGAATATTTGACCCAAAATTTTACCGCAAGGCCTGACATCAGTGACAACCCACTGGAAGATGTAGAACTTACGTTCTACACGGACGGTAGTTGTCAAAGACAGTCAGACTCGGGAGACTTGTGTACTGTATACGCAGTCGTAGATGACCAAGGCACCATAGAAGCGGAACCGCTAGGCCCACCTCACTCAGCCCAGGTTGCTGAACTGGTCGCCCTAACCAGAGCATGTGAATTGGCTAAGGGCAAATCAGCCAATATCTACACCGACTCTAGATACGCATTCGGGGTAGTCCATGATTTTGGAGCCCTATGGCGCCTCAGAAATTTCATGACGGCAGCTGGTACACCGGTAGCGCATGCAGCTCATATAAAAAGGCTTCTAACAGCGATACAGGAACCCGACAGAGTGGCTGTTATCAAATGTAAAGCACACACATATAGCCAAGACCCAGTATCACTTGGTAACAGCCGAGCAGACGAAGCTGCTAAATTAGCAGCTGCTACCCCCAGACAGACAGACACCACACAACTGATGGTATTTAATACCATCAACACACAGAAGTTGTGTGAGATGCAAAATTTGTGTTCCACACAGGAAAAGGCAGTCTGGAAGGCAAAGGGATATGGTCAGGAGTCCTCAGGACTCTGGACGGATGGACACGGTAAACCAGTGGCCCCCAAAGCATACCTTCCATGCTTAGCTGAGGCAGCTCACGGGCTGACTCATCTGGGCAAGGAAGGGATGTGCAAGTTGGTAAGAGCATATTGGTGTGCCCCAGGATTTTCTTCTCATGCGAGTAAAAGGGCATGTCTGAGAAAGAACATCGGAAAGGCAATACCTACAGAACCATCTCATATCCCACCTGCCGGCGGCCCTTTCCAGGTAATACAGATTGACTTTATTCAATTACCCCCTTGTCGAAATTTGAAATATGTACTTGTTTGTATAGATGTTTTTTCAAATTGGGTCGAAGCATTTCCGGCGGCCACAAATACCGCTATGTTTACTGCTAAGAAAATTGTGCAGGAATTTGTATGTAGATGTGGTATCCCTAGAATTATCGAAAGTGATAGGGGTACCCATTTTACAGGTGATGTCTTTCAAGGAATGTGTAAATTGATGGGAATTGATAGCAAGCTGCACACTCCATACCGTCCACAGGCGAGTGCGAAAGTGGAAAGGGTGAACAGCACTATTAAAAATAAACTGAGTAAAGTGATGGCAGAGACAGGATTGACATGGCCAGAAGCTTTACCCATTGTACTGTACAGCATCAGAACCACTCCCAGGTCCCCTCTTAATCTGTCTCCCTTTGAAATCTTGTTTGGTCGACAACCGCATGTTATGATTAACCCTCAGGATGATTTGAAGTGTAACAATGAAGTGACTGTAAAATACTTGATTAACATGAGTAAACAGTTGAGGAATCAAAATGATAATCTGAAGTTAGTGATTCCTGATTTACCAGATAGTAATTGTCATGACATTGAACCTGGGGATTATGTAATGATACGGAATTTTCTACGCTCAGGTTGCCTTATTGACAGATGGGAAGGACCATACCAGGTCTTATTGACTAGCACTACAGCATTGAAGGTTGCTGAGAGAGAGACTTGGGTTCATTCGTCCCACTGTAAAAAGGTTGCTGATCCAGAGAGGTCCCGTGATAAGGAACAGACGGTAGAGGTTGTATCACTGGAGTGTCTGTTCCAGGAGGATTAAGGCGGCACCTGAGCATTGAAAATCACAAGACCAAAAGCAGTTGTCGATCCCCTGTTCCCTTTTATTGTTTTTCTCCAACTTCCCATCCCCTCTCCTTCAAATTATTTTTTTCCCCCTTCTCATTTCTTCTCCGTTTCCTCCTACAAGATGGACTTGCCCCAAGAGACTGTGATCCGGATTTTCCTGTTGACCATGATGTTGACCAGAGCAGTCTGTTCCGGCGAGAGTACCATGGAGGTCGAGAGAGGTTCTGGAATGGGTTCTGATGACAGAGATGGAGGCGTAGTTTTCCAAGAACAACATAATCAACAAGCAAAGGCGAGTATCAGAAAACGATCCGATAGCATTGACCATAGAAGGAATTGTGAAGGATTGTTAGCTGAAGAAAACTGTATCTGTCGGCTCTGTAACAATGTCATTGAGGATGGGTGCATAAAGAAATGCCAATCCAGTTTTAATATCCATATGGACCGGCATCCATTGAGTGACTATCACTCCTTAGTGGGTAGTGTGTTAAATAAAACAGATTGTTGGGTATGCTCTCAAGTACCTCAAGGTCATAGCAAATCAGGGCTAGTACCATTTCCTTTAACGTTAGGGGAGGTACTTGAGTTAAGTGGTGGGAGACCGGTGGAAAGGAGGTTTAATATCTCCAGCCCTCCTAGTTTGAAGCTCCACCAATACCATGTGGATAGGTCCCTATTATGTTTTAACATCTCCAATCCCCGAAAGCCGGGAAATTGGGAAGTGTCATGGAGTAATCAGACCATGACCTTTTCGCATAGAGCAGATAGAATGCCTACAGATACAGAGCTTATACGCCACATAGCCAGTAGAGGAAAATCTTTCCGGTATAGGTATACCTTAGGAAATAGGATTACGAGAGTTGGAGAGGTATCACCAGGATACTGTGCACATATCGTACAACCTGATACGTGTACTAAGCAGATGGAAGAATTAGGGTTAGGAGATTTCACATGGGGACATATGGTTATGTCCTACTCCGTCCCATATGTTCTCCCCGATGATGCATATTTCATATGCGGGAGAAAGGCGTATAAGTGGCTTGCCCCAAACTCTGAAGGATTGTGTTATATTGGAAAAGTACTGCCTGAAGTAATGACTGTATCACATGACAAAATGAAAGACATACACCGTGTTGCCCAAACTCCTTATACTCACACCCATTACGAGCACGTAGTTAAACGACACCTGATAGAAAGAACAGAGCATCCGGCCTCTGACATGATCCATGAATCCACCGGGATTCAGTTTCTAATCGCGTTAGATATCACTCGCACCGCTAGAGGAGTGTTGAATTATAAATACATATCTGCGCTCGCCAATTTGTTAGATAATATCACTGAAATGTATGATGACACGTTTAGGTATACTGGAAGGGAACTTCAAGCTTATAAAACAGAACTGGTACAGCATAGAATGGTTCTTAATTACCTCACAGCAGTGACAGGCGGATATTGTGTCACACTGGCAACACAATACGGCGTGAAATGTTGCACATATATTACGAATAGCACCGAGGACCCGGTCGAGGTCATAGACCAAAAGATGGACGATATTCTCCAACTGAAGTGGGAATTTCGCAGGAGACACAATCTCACTCTTGCTGCTGTAGGTAATGAGCTGACTGGTTGGGTGTCATGGTTGAACCCGCGAAATTGGTTCTCTGGTTTAGGAGACTGGGCTCAAGGAGTCATAATGGATGTTGGGAAGTTTCTCCTATGTATCTTAGGTGTTATCATAACGATCGGTTTGATATTTAGATGCGGTCAGGCTTTAATGAGGTGCAATCGTCGTACTAAGGTAATGAGTTTAAGGAGTGAGGAAACTGTAATTCCAATGGACTTGATTTATGACCCAAATGTAGAAACAATGATGTGATGAAAATGCGATTTCTACGGTCCGTTTCTTTCACCTGTTTTTCCGTTTCCCCCAAGGTAAAAAGACCCACTTGGACGAGGAATTTGATGAGCCGATATACAGACAACAGAGGGATTAAAGAAGAAGTTTTGACAACCTGATACACAGATTTTTGATGAACTATGCCATGGATCCCCAGTTTCCCTAGAAATTTTAAAATTACGCTAGCCCAACACTTTTGTAAATCTATGGACATTGACAGCTTTTGCTCGCACCTTATGGGCAAAAGCACAAAGAAGACTGCATTCAACAGACATCAAACAAGACCTCAATCGACGAATGTACATTTACCTGACATAGAATACCACCGCATTTACCGTAATTATGTCTTTTCTTCATTTCTACAACCCTCAGGTAAATGACACACATAGTCGATAGGGAATACAGGCACAGATATCAGCAATCACATATCTCCCCCATTCATGTATCATCAACTAAAATGTGCTCCCCCATTTTGTTACAACCAAAGCCGAAAAGAGCTCGGTAAAGTTTGACAGCCCATCCACAGACCCGTACCACGGGATAAGAAGGAATTCAAATGTATACTTCGCAATACCTCGAAGCTTGATGTACCACACGTACGGCACGATGATACATGACCCCCCAAACATGGACTCATACACACATGCTTCTGCTATCTCACTAGGTCATACCCTTTTCCTACCTTCTCCTCTCCTCCCCTACCCAACCATGTAAATGTATTAACCCCTGACATATATTTTTCTCTTTTGAAATGTTTTAGAAGGTGGCAGTTATTATTGACTGCCAAAGGGTGGACTGTCAAAGTCAGAAAAATATCTCTATGCACACTACCATATTTGCACCTCACACAGGTCCGTGCTGCGCATGCGTGCGCTCTCCCGTACGTGCGCATACTCACAGTCGCGGGCACCCGCAGGCGCACGGTATGCGTATTTACGGTAGAGTTTATGTGATCGTAGCGTGCGACTCAATCGTTACATATTTTCAATATATAATGTATTTTGTAGATCATGGTCCCTTTGATAGATTCTGAAAGTTTAGTTAACATAGCATGTTCCTGAACAGAGAGATCCCTCTTTGTATTGTACGAAGGGTCTAACAGGTGTCATACAGTGGTGTTTGGTACCCATCGGAAGAGTATTTAAATAGCAATATTCCGGTGTTGGTTTGGAGCGGATTAATCGCTCGTGCGAATAGTTATGGACATAAGAAGTTTATGTCCATTTACTATTATTTGTTCTTATTTAGTCATGCGGCGGGAAACTCAGTGTCCCACCCACCTGAACAGTTGGAAGCAGTCACAGCCCACCTGTATGAATCAACCTATGACCTTTTGTTATAATGCGAAGCCGAATTCCTGTGTCCAATGAACAATGAGATTGTAGGGACCATTGAATTGCATTGTGTGTGGGGCATAAATAGGCAGGCCGACCATATCCAGATCACTCTCTTCAACGGTTCTCATTGCTGATAATCGGGAGCTGGATATCGAGGCACATGCGATCGTTTCCCTTTGTGCGTAAGTGTTTCTCCGCAACTATATTGATCTTCTTGTTATTGTGGGCCAATTTCTCTCTCTCCCTCTCCCTTCTCCTCTTTCTCTCTTATTTTCCTTTAGATAGTAATTGTATTATATTTCCTGTGTAGTTATCTGGTTAGGTAGTCTATGTTATATTGTAGTGTATGATTTGTATTTGTATTAATTCTTTTGCAAGTTTACCATTCAAAATATATACATATTAGGCGTTGGACCCTAAGCCCAGGTATCTGTGTATTTCTTATAGTGTCTAGTATTCTCAGAGCGTCGGTGACGCTCAAACAGCTTTTAAGTTAATAAGGTTACACTAGGTTGCATCTACACCCTATCTCTACACAAAGGTTTTACAGCATATTACATTGTTTATGGTTTAGATTTAAAGGTTTAACATTGTGAGCGTCAGCGCCGCTCGTGATCTCCTCGTGGTCTCGAGCGTCCGCTACGCTGATAGCGTAGCATTACGGTAGTCGCTCACCTATAAGTGTGCCCGATACCAACAGCGTATTCTCGTGAGCGTCTGTATCGCTCGAGCAGCCCGCTCCCGATACAGCGTCCGTTACGCTATAGTGAACCATTACGTTAGTCAGCAGCCAATAGCGTGCCTGCCTGTGATCTCTTGGCCGTGAGCGAACGTGACGCTTGAGCGTCTCGACCACGGCTAAGCGATTGTTACGCAACAAGCGTACCCTTACGGTACTTCATACGTAAATAGCGTACAGTGTTCTTAGACCTCACAAAGGGTTTTATATACGATAAATATTCAGCTTTATCAATAATAATATGCAGCACAAGCAAGCGTACCCCTACACCATGCAGGTAGGGAAGCCAATCCCGGGCCATTTTTTCAATCCCGGGTATCGGGATTGAAAAATGGCCAATCCCGGGATTGGCTTTTACCTAGGTGGACGCCCCCTCGCCCCATCCCGCCCCGCACAGATAACTCACCATATACCGGGGGCGGGCGGGTGGGTAACCCCCTGTGAAAGTTGCCGGCGGCTCCCACCAGCAGCTGACAGCACAGCGTGACCTCTCACGCTGCGCTGGGGACCCGGAAGGAGGAAGCCGGGCAGCGTTTGAGCGTCCTGTGGATGCTCAACACTTATCCCTCAATCCCCTGGATTGGAGCTTCCAATCCCGGGATTGAATCGCGGACATTTTTGGGCCTAAGTCCCGGGATCCCGCCGATCCCGGGATTGGCCACCATACATGCAGGGCAGACCCTGTAAAAATTATTTGGATAATAAATAATATAAGTAATGTATGTAACCCTTTTATTTGGAGTAAATAATATACAACACAGGACACCACCACTGGACTTATGGCAGCACAAGACACCACCACTGGACTGATGCAGCACAAGACAGCACCACTGGACTGGACTTATATGGCAGTACCCCTGGACTTATACGGCAGTACCCCTGGACTTGTACGGCAGTGTCAGGATTGCCCTTAAAAAACTAGTCCCAAAACAGCACATCATGCAAAGATGTAAAAGAGGTGCAATGAGGTCGCTGGATGACTAATCTAAGTGACACAAGTGTGCGGCACAAACACCTGGCCCATCTAGGAGTAGCACTGCAGTATCAGACAGGATGGCACTTTTAAAAAATAGGCCCCAAACAGCACATCATGCAAAGAAGAAAAAGAGGTGCAATGAGGTAGCTGTATGACTAAGTTAAGCAACACAAGTGTGCGGCACAAACACCAGGCCCACCTAAGATTGGCACTGCAGTGGCAGACAGGATGGCACTTAAAAAAAATAGTCCCCAAACAGCACATCATGCAAAGAAGTAAAAGAGGTGCAATGAGGTAGCAGTATGACTAAGCTAAGCGACACAAGTGTGCGGCACAAACACCTGGCCCATCTAGAAGTGGCACTGCAGTGGCAGACAGGATGGCACTATTCAAAAACTAGGCCCCAAACAGCACATCATGCAAAGAAGAAAAAGAGGTGCAATGAGGTAGCTGTATGACTAAGCTAAGCTACACAAGTGTGCGGCACAAACAACATGGGACATGCTGGAATTAGCCCAGATGTAATACATGCACAATATTGGTGGCACAGGAGAGTGTATCCCTAACCCACACACACGGCAAAGCCTGTAAAATTAATTTGGATAATAATAACCCTTTTATTTGGAGCTATTATAATAATATGCAGCACAAGTGAGCGTACCCCTACACCACACAGGGCAAACCCTGTAAACATTATTTGGATAATAAATAATATAAGTAATGTATGTAACCCTTTTATTTG
The DNA here is from genome assembly GCF_028390025.1 of Pseudophryne corroboree. Classification (NCBI taxonomy): domain Eukaryota; kingdom Metazoa; phylum Chordata; class Amphibia; order Anura; family Myobatrachidae; genus Pseudophryne; species Pseudophryne corroboree. Next base: position 941,887,322 of record NC_086445.1, on the reverse strand, counting down.
GAGTAAATAATATACAACACAGGACACCACCACTGGACTTATGGCAGCACAAGACACCACCACTGGACTGATGCAGCACAAGACAGCACCACTGGACTGGACTTATATGGCAGTACCCCTGGACTTATATGGCAGTACCCCTGGACTTGTACGGCAGTGTCAGACAGGATGGCACTTAAAAAAACTAGTCCCCAAACAGCACATCATGCAAAGAAGTAAAAGAGGTGCAATGAGGTAACTTTATGACTAAGCTAAACGACAAAAGTGTACGGCACAAACACCTGGCCCATCTAGGGTTGGCACTGCAGTCCCACTGCACTTATGGCGGATACCGGACACACGTCTAACACCAGCATAGTTTTTATGGCCTCAGCAATCTGCTTTGCAACAGGGTGACTGCTGTCATATTTCATCTACCTTGCAAAGGACTGTTGGACAGTCAGTTGCTTAGTTGAAGTAGTACAAGTGGTCTTCCGACTTCCCCTCTGGGATGACGATCGACTGCCAACAGCAACAACAGCAGCGGCGGCAGCAGCAGCAGTAGGAGGAAATGGTTCTTGATCTTTCCCTATATTATCCTCCACATTTTTGTTGTCCATTATTTTTCTGGAGTTATATGAAAAAATGCAGCACAGGAGAGCGTACCTCTACACCACACAGGGCAAACCCTGTAAAAATGATTTGGATTAAATATTAATAACCCCTTTATTTGGAGTAAATAATATACATCACAGAACAGCACCACTGAACTTATATGGCAGCACCACTGGACTGGACTTAAACGGCAGTACCACTGGACTGGATTTGTACAGCAGTACTACTGGACATATACAGCAGTATCACTGGAATTATATGGCAGTGCCACTGGACATATATGGCAGTATTACTGGACTGGATTTATACGCCAGTACCACTGGATTTATATGGCAATATCACTGGACATATATACGATAGTATCACTGGACATATACAGCAGTATCACTGGACTTATACGGCAGTATAACTGGACAGGATTTATACGCCAGTACCACTGGATTTATACGGCAGTACCACTGGACATATACGGCAGTATCACTGGAATTATATGGAGGTACCACTGGACATATACGACAGTATCACTGGACTGGATTCATACGCCAGTACCACTGGAATTATACGGCAGTATCACTGGACATATACAACAGTATCACTGGAATTATATGTCAGTGCCACTGGACATATACGGCAGTATCACTGGACTGGATTTATACACCAGTACCACTGGATTTATATGGCAGTCTCACTGGACATATACGGCAGTATCACTGGACATATACAGTAGTATCACTAGACTTATACAGCAGTATCACTGGACTGGATTCATACGCCAGTACCACTGGATTTATACGGCAGTATCACTGGAGATATACGGCAGTATCACTGGATTTATACGGCAGTATCACCGGACTGGATTTATATGCCAGTGCCACTGGATTTATATGGCAGTATCACTGGACATATACAGCAGTATCACTGGACATATACAGCAGTATCACTGGACTTATACAGCAGTATCACTGGACTGGAATTATACGCCAGTACCACTGGATTTATACAGCAATATCACTGGACATATACGGTAGTATCACTGGACTGGATTTATACGCCAGTACCACTGGATTTATATGGCAGTACCACTGGACATATACGGCAGTATCACTGGACAAATACGGCAGTATCACTGAAAATATGCGGCAGTAGAACTGGACATATACAGCAGCACAGGGACACCGCCACTGGACTGATGCAGGATAACACAGCTCCACTGGAATGGACTAGACTTATACAGCAGCATTGGACATGTGGAAGCAGAGGACACCACCACTGTGACTGGACTGATGCAGGACAACACAGCACCACTGCAATGAACTGAACTTACATAGTAGCACTAGACATATGGCAGCAGAGGACTCCACGACTGTGAGTGGACTGATGCAGCACAATACACCACCACTGAACTGATGCAGCACAACACAGCACCACTGGACTGGACTTATACAGCAGCACTGGACATATGGCAGCAGAGGACACCACCACTGTGACTGGACTGATGCAGCACAAGACACCACCACTGGACTGATGCAGCACAACACAGCACCACTGGACTGGACTTATACAGCAGCACTGGACATATGGCAGCAGAGGACACCACCACTGTGACTGGACTGATGCAGCACAAGACACCACCACTGGACTGATGCAGCACAACACAGCACCACTGGACTGGACTTATACAGCAGCACTGGACATATGGCAGCAGAGGACACCACCACTGTGACTGGACTGATGCAGCACAAGATACCACCACTGGACTGATGCAGGATACTGAGGACGGAGACACGTCCTAACTCTACACTCTCCAATGCCGGAGTGAAAATGGCGGTGATGCGCGGCTCCTTATATGGAATCCAAACCCAACGAGAATCCGACAATGGGATGGTGATGTTTTGCCTCGTTCTGGTTTCCGAGTCAGGCGGGAAAATCCGAGCCTTACTCGGATCCGGGCTTGGGTAGTGAAGTTCGGAGGGGGGGTTCGGTTCTCAGGGACCTGAAACTGCTCATCTCTCGTTATAGTCACTATAAAGGATCAGAGTCATGAGCACAGGAATACCTCCTACCTTCCCGATTTGTCTATCAATCAACTCCCCATCACACGGCATGTCCAATTGTCAAGATCCCAGGTTTATAAATGTTGGGCATCTATGGCAAAGTGAATATGAATTTGGAAAATGGTGGTTTGGTGGTAATTTTCTAGAGCTTTTCCAAATCCCACGTTTAGTAAACTTCCCAAAACACGATGAAAAACATTGATGTACTGTAACAAAATTGCTGCTGACCTGTTGTTAGCAAAATTTAACTACAGTATTATCTGCCCTGGGGATGGTCTATATTAGGAATTAGCGGGAGATTGGTTGGCAGTTTATTTCTCTCTACTTTATCACTCACCAAAGCTTAATATATATGCTGTATTGTCTCAGCTGCCAAAATAAAAAGTTATTAAGCGTTTTGACTTCTCCTGGGACACCTCTACCATTTGCTGTACTTAGCAGGCTCTCTGCAACCTAACTATAACATGTTAAATGGTATTCCACTCCCAAAAATACATAAAAAATGCAATTTATAATAATTTTTTTAAGTGATTAATTTTAATTAATGTCAGTAATACAGCAACAATGCTTTATAACCCATTTTTAAACAAGCACCCACTCAATAACATGGCACTTACATTCACTCCTTAATATATACAGATACAACCACAGAGAAGGACAGCAGGGCTGGTGGAAGTGTACTGGATGCCCTTTGGGCCTCTACATCAACGCAAATCGGGTAACGTCGCAGAGTCTGAGTGCCTCTGTAGATGCGCAGGCTAAGCCGCTGTCCTGGTATGCAGAGGGCTCTACAGTAGCAAGTAAAACCGTAACTGCTAATTTATGCATGCTCAGAAATGCCGACTGAACGGCTGTGACATTCCTGCATCTTCCTGACTACTCCAGTTCTTACTCCCAAACTCTGTCTACCTGTCACTCACTTTGCCAATAATTCCTGTGCGTGTGCACTGCGGCTCAGAAACGCGCAGTAAGAAAACATCAACAAATTTGCATACAATAGCTGTTTGCGGCCGCATCTGAATTAGGCCCATTGTGTGGAAGAGTGATCTGGTCACTTCTACCTAAAGGCTGTATATGTGAATATTTCTGTATTTTCCTATACTGTATGCAGCTCAAGATAGAGTAGCTACTAACTATCCATAGACAACTAAGGGGTACATTTACTAAGCAGTGATAAGAGCGGAGAAGTGAGCCAGTGGAGAAATTTCCCCATCAACCAATCAGCAGCTCTGTATGATTTTATAGTATGCAAATTATAGATGTTACTTCAGTGCTGATTGGTTGCCATGGGCAACTTCTCCACTGGCTCACTTCTCCACTCTTATCACTGCTTAGTAAATGTATCCCTTAATCCCCATAGTGTAGTTACGTGTTTGGCTGGTAGCTTGTTTTCTTGATGTGCAGAGAATATCGGCTAATATTCTCTGTAAAGCGCTGCGGAATATGTGTGCGCTATATACAGTAAATAACTGGTAATAAATAAATAGATAGATAGATAGATAGATAGATAGATAGATAGATAGATAGATAGATAGGTAATGTGCTTATTACAAGTCCTGGTTCTTGTGACCGACACCGTAATCCCGACACCACTCAGAATCCTGGCGGAGAAACAGGTAAGGTAAGTATCGCGGTCACTGTTAGGGTTCAGGCTCGGGGTGGGGGATTAGTGTTAGGCACTACAGGGTGGATTTAGTTGCAGCTGCCCCTCCCACCCCACTCCAAGTTTTAGCCCTAGCCGCCAACTCCGGAGTCTAAGCCCTAGCCACCACTCCTCGATATGTAGCCCTAGCCACCACCCTAGTCGGGTTAGGGTAGGCAACAGGGGAAGGGTAAAATAATAACTCTGTCCCTTGTCGGCATTCTCATTGTCAGGATGCTGGTGTCGGTCATGTGACTGCCAGCATCCTGACAGCCGGGATCACATACCTAACCCGTTTACAGGATAGCAATATACTGTAGCAACTTTAATAAAATATAAAAAAAAAACCTCTGGTCCTGATGTATGGGGAATAAGTGTCAGTAACTCCACTTCTATGACTCGGAATCTTTTATCTTTGTACGATAAATGAAACGCACAGCAGTAGCTGCTAGTAACATATGTTTCACTTATTGGGTTCCAATGAGTATATTAATGAAGCAGTTGTTACTGCTTTTCTGTTTTATAATCCATTTCAAACAACACTTTTTGATCAGCTTTAATTTCATCAAATAGACCAGGGGGCTGTGTCTGTTATGCAAAACATTAATTGGGCTATTACATTGTAGTTTGGCAATGATGTATTGTGTAGGCTCTGTATGCTGCTACATCACACATTTCTTTGGATGCCTGCCCTGTAGCCATTCAAAACCTGCTTCATTTAGCTGCCATGCCATTGTTTTGGTTTAAAACATTTTTTTTACATGTTTACATTGGCACCCCAACTTTTGGGATCTATAAATCACTTTGTGTCTTCAAACTTCTTGTAGATTTTCAAATAATGGGGCAGATGTATTAACCTGGAGAAGGCATAAGGAAGTGATAAACCATATGTGCAAGGTGATAAAGGCACCAGCCAATCAGCTCAAATATGTAAATTAACAGTTAGGATCTGATTGGCTGGTGCCTTTATCACCTTGCACATATCACTGGTTTATCACTTCCTTCTTCCTTCTCCAGTTTAATACATCTGCCCCAATATTCTTTATTCAGTATGACCTAAGAACATGATGGGGAACTAAACATGTGCTTGTACACCCTTAAGCTAATTTACTATATTTTCCCCTATTATTCAACTCTTAATCGTCCATCTTTAACTTGTATAAAGAGATGATTGAGGGGTCTATTCACGAAGCAGTGAAAAGTGTGGAGAAGTGAGTCAGTGGAGACGTTGACCATGGCGACTAATCAGCGGCTAAGTATAATTTTATAGAATGCAATTTTATAGAATGTCACCTCAACACTGATTGGTTGCCACTATTTTCACTGCTTCATGAATAGACCTAATAGGCTGTTTAGGTTTCTAAAAAATGTCACTTATCAAAGATGTCAATAAATTAGATTGTGACGGTTGCTGCAAGCGCCTGTCATTCCCAGTACTACTCTGATCTTTGTACAGTCCCAACTAAAAATAGGAAGGAGGGGCAGAGTGGGCGCAGGACCAATCACAAGCTTCACAAATCTTATGATTGCAGCTTGTGATTGGTCCTTCCCCTCAAACACACCCATTCTGCAACAACAACTACAACTTTGGAAACTAAATTCAGTAGATGGTACTCTAATAGAGGAATGGAAGGAGGAGCATACACTGTTGCTTAGCATAGCAGAGCAGCGGGTGAATAGATGCCGGCATCTACACACAGCGTCAGACTGACTCACCGAGGATTTACTTCTGGTCCATTCATGCCGGGACAATGTTTAGATGTGCCTGGCTCCTTACAGCTGCTACTTGCATCGCTGTCATCACACAAGGTGAATCCATGTGGACCATAAAGTATGAAAAAGTTCAAAAAATTGAAACAAAAATGAAAAACTCATGTCGACCTTTTGTTCACTCCATAAAAGTCTATAGCATGCGCAAGTGTACAGATATATGCATCATAAAACCGGGCACACTAGTCACGCCATGCATGTGTACGCATTGCGGGATGGATGAGTGTGGCTACATCTGTATGTTAAAAAGGTCCTGTTGTTAATGGCATGGCAGAGTTTTGGGGTACAGTGGGTTTGTGGAAGGCTCTGCATCTTTATATTGGGTTCCACAATGTCTTATTGAAGCGCTCAGCTCAGTGCAAGCAATGACTATGGCACTGTGCACATGCGCAATCTTCCAGAATATCAGTGGGAAGATGGCGCTGCTGCAGAGAAGGGACCTGCTTGCTGGCACAAGGTAAGATGCTGAGCTGGGGATGGGGCCTGCTGCTCAGAGGAAGGGGATCACCGCTGAGCTTCACTGCTACTTGGCTACAATACCTACAACTGAGTCACCGCAGTGCATACATTTATTTAGTTTTCAACATGCTAATACATTTAAATACAGGTTGAGTATCTCTTATCCAAAATGCTTGGGACCAGAGGTATTTTGGATATCGGATTTTTCCATAGTTTGGAATAATTGCATACCATAATGAGATATCATGGTGATGGGACCCAAGTCTAAGCACAGAATGCATTTATGTTTCATATACACCTTATACACACAGCCTGAAGTAAATTTAATACAATATTTTTAATAAATTTGTGTATTAAACAAAGTTTGTGTACATTGAGCCATCAGAAAACAAAGGTTTCACTATCTCACTCTCACTCAAAAAATTCCGTATTTTGGAATATTCCGTATTTCGGAATATTTGGATATGGGATACTCAACCTGTATTTAGAACATTTATAAGAAAATAATTTTAAAGTCTTGACGTAAAACAGGATATACAGGGGGTAATTCAGACCCGGTCGCTGCTTTGCGTTTTCGCTTAGCAGCGATCGGGTCTGAACTGCACCTGCGTATGCACCGCAATGCGCAGGTGCGAGGCCCCCCCAGCGATGGGTAACACTGGACAGCGAAGAAGATTGACAGGGAGAGACCGTTTGTGGGTGTCACCTGACCGTTTCCAGAGAGTGTCCGGAAAAACGCAGGCGTGTCCAGCTGTTTGAAGAGAGGGCTTCTCACGTCAGCTCCTGGCCAGATCATTGCACTGGAAGAGAAAGTCCTGAGCTGTGCAGAGACTGCACAAACTTTTGTTTGTGCAGCTCTCTGCTCATGCAATCGCACCCCTGAACAGCGATTACCCCCTCCCCCTGTAGGCGGCGACTACCCGATCGCAGGGATGCAAAATATGCATCCTAGCGATCAGGTCTGAATTAGGCCCTAAGTACAGTAGCTTGTTGCAAGAGTAACTTATTAATTACACTCAGAGGCATATACTCTAGCTACAGTATGTGTGTATCCAAGCTATTTGTTACATAAGATGTTCTAGCTTACTTTTTCTTTGTCCCCACCGACAGTAACATAGAGGACATACAATAAGCACTTTCATGTCAATGTAAGCTGCTTTAATCATTGACAGTATGTATGTCAAGGGCTGAAAGTGGAAAACGCTGCTTGGCAAGGTTGAGAGGCCGTGTGATTGTGTTGAGTTACATTCATGAAAATGACTGGCTTTGCTATTTTGGTGTGTCTTAACATTTTTTAAATTGTAATTTTCCTGTTCTGTTATGTGTAAAGGTGACCGCTGGGCAGTGGGTCCTCAGCAGTTTCCACTCGACAGCTAATCAGCTTGATTCATATGTGGGCATATTGCTTTGACTGCTCTTCCGCAGATCCGGAACTACAGGCTTCCTATCCTATGTACAATAAAGAACCAATTCACATATGATTTTTTTTCTCTTTAAAATGAAGCAGTCAATTCAGCAATTTACAAAAAGTGGCCATTGTATCAGCTTCTCTTAGATCTATTTTGAGTGCTACTATATAAGCCTTGTAGACCCTTATCACAACAGAGAGCATGTCAAGTACTTGTTTTATTTTATGACTGGATCCTCACACTCATAGTTCCATTATATGGGACCCCAAATAAACATCTCATAATACAATAGAGGAACCTGGATGCAATTTTCAGTACCTTGATTGATGTTCTGGCTAGAGATGAGCGGGTTCGGTTTCTCGGAAACCGAACCCCCCCGAACTTCACCCTTTTTACACGGGTCCGAGGCAGGTTCGAACCTTCCCGCCTTGCTCGGCTAACCCGAGCGCGCCCGAACGTCATCATCCCGCTGTCGGATTCTCGCGAGATTCGGATTCTATATAAGCAGCCGCGCGTCGCCGCCATTTTCACTCGTGCATTGGAGATGATAGGGAGAGGATGTGGCTGGCGTCCTCTCCGTTTATTGTTGAAGTTGATTGGTTTATTGCTTAATTGTGGGGAGGACTGGGGAGCAGCTGTTAGGAGGAGTACAGTGCAGAGTTTTGCTGATAAGTGACCACCAGTTTTTATCCGTTCTCTGCCTGAAAAAAACGCTCCATACCATATCTGTGCTCAGTGTGCTGCATAATATATCTGTGCTAAGTGCTCACGCTGCTTAATTGCAGTGACTGGGGAGCAGCTATAGCAGGAGTACAGTGCAGAGTTTTGCTGACAGTGACCACCAGTATACGTTGTCTGCCTGAAAACACTCCATATCTGTGCTCAGTGTGCTGCTTTATTGTGGGGACTGGGGACCACCAGTATAATTAATATTATATAGGAGGAGTACAGTGCAGAGTGCACTGCTGTACCTACCTCTGTGTCGTCATCCATTAAGTATACTATCCATCTACATTCTATACCTGTGGTGCATTTTAGTTTTGCAGTTTGCTGACACAGTGACCACCAGTATACTATATATAGCAGTACGGTAGGCCACTGCTGTACCTACCTCTGTGTCGTCATCCATTAAGTATACTATCCATCTACATTCTATACCTGTGGTGCATTTTAGTTTTGCAGTTTGCTGACAGTGTCCACCAGTATACTATATATAGCAGTACGGTAGGCCACTGCTGTACCTACCTCTGTGTCATCATCCATTAAGTATACTATCCATCTACATTCTATACCTGTGGTGCATTTTAGTTTTGCAGTTTGCGGACAGTGTCCACCAGTATACTATATATAGCAGTACGGTAGGCCACTGCTGTACCTACCTCTGTGTCGTCATCCATTAAGTATACTATCCATCTACATTCTATACCTGTGGTGCATTTTAGTTTTGCAGTTTGCTGACAGTGTCCACCAGTATACTATATATATAGCAGTACGGTAGGCCACTGCTGTACCTACCTCTGTGTCGTCATCCATTAAGTATACTATCCATCTACATTCTATACCTGTGGTGCATTTTAGTTTTGCAGTTTGCTGACAGTCTCCACCAGTATACTATATATAGCAGTACGGTAGGCCACTGCTGTACCTACCTCTGTGTCGTCATCCATTAAGTATACTATCCATCTACATTCTATACCTGTGGTGCATTTTAGTTTTGCAGTTTGCTGACAGTGTCCACCAGTATACTATATATAGCAGTACGGTAGGCCACTGCTGTACCTACCTCTGTGTCATCATCCATTAAGTATACTATCCATCTACATTCTATACCTGTGGTGCATTTTAGTTTTGCAGTTTGCTGACAGTGTCCACCAGTATACTATATATAGCAGTACGGTAGGCCACTGCTGTACCTACCTCTGTGTCATCATCCATTAAGTATACTATCCATCTACATTCTATACCTGTGGTGCATTTTAGTTTTGCAGTTTGCTGACAGTCTCCACCAGTATACTATATATAGCAGTACGGTAGGCCACTGCTGTACCTACCTCTGTGTCGTCATCCATTAAGTATACTATCCATCTACATTCTATACCTGTGGTGCATTTTAGTTTTGCAGTTTGCTGACAGTGTCTACCAGTATACTATATATAGCAGTACGGTAGGCCACTGCTGTACCTACCTCTGTGTCGTCATCCATTAAGTATACTATCCATCTACATTCTATACCTGTGGTGCATTTTAGTTTTGCAGTTTGCTGACAGTGTCCACCAGTATACTATATATAGCAGTACGGTAGGCCACTGCTGTATCTACCTCTGTGTCGTCATCCATTAAGTATACTATCCATCTACATTCTATACCTGTGGTGCATTTTAGTTTTGCAGTTTGCTGACAGTGTCCACCAGTATACTATATATATAGCAGTACGGTAGGCCACTGCTGTACCTACCTCTGTGTCGTCATCCATTAAGTATACTATCCATCTACATTCTATACCTGTGGTGCATTTTAGTTTTGCAGTTTGCTGACAGTGTCCACCAGTATACTATATATAGCAGTATGGTAGGCCACTGCTGTACCTACCTCTGTGTCGTCATCCATTAAGTATACTATCCATCTACATTCTATACCTGTGGTGCATTTTAGTTTTGCAGTTTGCTGACAGTGTCCACCAGTATACTATATATAGCAGTACGGTAGGCCACTGCTGTACCTACCTCTGTGTCGTCATCCATTAAGTATACTATCCATATACATTCTATACCTGTGGTGCATTTTAGTTTTGCAGTTTGCTGACACAGTGTCCACCAGTATACTATATATAGCAGTACGGTAGGCCACTGCTGTACCTACCTCTGTGTCGTAATCCATTAAGTATACTATCCATCTACATTCTATACCTGTGGTGCATTTTAGTTTTGCAGTTTGCTGACACAGTGACAACCAGTATACTATATATAGCAGTACGGTAGGCCACTGCTGTACCTACCTCTGTGTCGTCATCCATTAAGTATACTATCCATCTACATTCTATACCTGTGGTACATTTTAGTTTTGCAGTTTGCTGACACAGTGTCCACCAGTATACTATATATAGCAGTACGGTAGGCCACTGCTGTACCTACCTCTGTGTCGTCATCCATTAAGTATACTATCCATCTACATTCTATGCCTGTGGTGCATTTTAGTTTTGCAGTTTGCTGACACAGTGACCACCAGTATACTATATATAGCAGTACGGTAGGCCACTGCTGTACCTACCTCTGTGTCGTCAAGTATACTATCCATCCATACCTGTGGTGCATTTCAGTTGTGCGCAGTAAATATAGAAGTAGGCCATTGCTATTGATACTGGCATATAATTCCACACATTAAAAAATGGAGAACAAAAATGTGGAGGATAAAATAGGGAAAGATCAAGATCCACTTCCACCTCGTGCTGAAGCTGCTGCCACTAGTCATGGCTGAGACGATGAAATGCCATCAACGTCTTCTGCCAAGGCCGATGCCCAATGTCATAGTAGAGAGCATGTAAAATCCAAAACACAAAAGTTCAGTAAAATGACCCAAAAATCAAAATTAAAAGCGTCTGAGGAGAAGCGTAAACTTGCCAATATGCCATTTATGACACGGAGTGGCAAGGAACGGCTGAGGCCCTGGCCTATGTTCATGGCTAGTGGTTTAGCTTCACATGAGGATGGAAGCACTCATCCTCTCGCTAGAAAAAAGAAAAGACTTAAGCTGGCAAAAGCACAGCAAAGAACTGTGCGTTCTTCTAAATCACAAATCCCCAAGGAGAGTCCAATTGTGTCGGTTGCGATGCCTGACCTTCCCAACACTGGACGGGAAGAGCTTGCGCCTTCCACCATTTGCACGCCCCCTGCAAGTGCTGGAAGGAGCACCCGCAGTCCAGTTCCTGATAGTCAAATTGAAGATGTCACTGTTGAAGTACACCAGGATGAGGATATGGGTGTTGCTGGCGCTGGGGAGGAAATTGACAAGGAGGATTCTGATGGTGAGGTGGTTTGTTTAAGTCAGGCACCCGGGGAGACACCTGTTGTCCGTGGGAGGAATAGGGCCGTTGACATGCCTGGTGAAAATACCAAAAAAATCAGCTCTTCGGTGTGGAAGTATTTCACCAGAAATGCGGACAACATTTGTCAAGCCGTGTGTTGCCTTTGTCAAGCTGTAATAAGTAGGGGTAAGGACGTTAACCACCTCGGAACATCCTACCTTATACGTCACCTGCAGCGCATTCATCATAAATCAGTGACAAGTTCAAAAACTTTGGGTGACAGCGGAAGCAGCCCACTGACCACTAAATCCCTTCCTCTTGTAACCAAGCTCCTGCAAACCACACCACCAACTCCCTCAGTGTCAATTTCCTCCTTACCCAGGAAAGCCAATAGTCCTGCAGGCCATGTCACTGTCAAGTCTGACGAGTCCTCTCCTGCCTGGGATTCCTCCAATGCATCCTTGAGTGTAACGCCTACTGCTGCTGGCGCTGCTGTTGTTGCTGCTGGGAGTCGATCGTCATCCAAGAGGGGAAGTCGGAAGACCACTTGTACTACTTCCAGTAAGCAATTGACTGTCCAACAGTCCTTTGCGAGGAAGATGAAATATCACAGCAGTCATCCTGCTGCAAAGCGGATAACTCAGGCCTTGGCAGCATGGGCGGTGAGAAACGTGGTTCCGGTATCCATCGTTAATTCAGACTCAACTATAGACTTGATTGAGGTACTGTGTCCCCGGTACCAAATACCATCTAAGTTCCATTTCTCTTGGCAGGCGATACCGAAAATGTACACAGACCTCAGAAAAAGACTCACCAGTGTCCTAAAAAATGCAGTTGTACCCAATGTCCACTTAACCACGGACATGTGGACAAGTGGAGCAGGGCAGACTCAGGACTATATGACTGTGACAGCCCACTGGGTAAATGTATTGCCTCCTGCAGCAAGAACAACAGCGGCGGCACCAGTAGCAGCATCTCGCAAACGCCAAGTCGTTCCTAGGCAGGCTACACTTTGTATCACCGCTTTCCATAAGAGGCACACAGCTGACAACCTCTTACGGGAACTGAGGAAGATCATCGCAGAATGGCTTACCCCAATTGGACTCTCTTGGGGATTTGTGACATCGGACAATGCCAGCAATATTGTGCGTGCATTACATCTGGGCAAATTCCAGCACGTCCCATGTTTTGCACATACATTGAATTTGGTGGTGCAAAATTTTGTAAAAACGACAGGGGCGTGCAAGAGATGCTGTCGGTGGCCAGAAGAATTGTGGGCCACTTTCGGCATTCAGGCACCGCGTACAGAAGACTGGAGCACCACCAAACATTCCTGAACCTGCCCTGCCATCATCTGAAGCAAGAGGTGGTAACGAGGTGGAATTCAACCCTCTATATGCTTCAGAGGATGGAGGAGCAGCAAAAGGCCATTCAAGCCTATACATCTGCCCACAATATAGGCAAAGGAGGGGGAATGCACCTGACTCAAGCACAGTGGAGAATGATTTCAACGTTGTGCAAGATTCTGCAACCCTTTGAACTTGCCACACGTGAAGTCAGTTCAGACACTGCCAGCCTGAGTCAGGTCATTCCCCTCATCAGGCTTTTGCAGAAGAAGCTGGAGATATTGAAGGAGGAGCTAAAACAGAGCGATTCCGCTAGGCATGTGGGACTTGTGGATGGAGCCCTTAATTCGCTTAACCAGGATTCACGGGTGGTCAATCTGTTGAAATCAGAGCACTACATTTTGGCCACCGTGCTCGATCCTAGATTTAAAACCTACGTTGTATCTCTCTTTCCGGCAGACACAAGTCTGCAGAGGTTCAAAGACCTGCTGGTGAGAAAATTGTCAAGTCAAGCGGAACGTGACCCATCAACATCTCCTCCTTCACATTCTCCCGCAACTGGGGGTGCGAGGAAAAGGCTAAGAATTCCTAGCCCACCCGCTGGCAGTGATGCAGGGCAGTCTGGAGCGAGTGCTGACATCTGGTCCGGACTGAAGGACCTGCCAATGATTACTGACATGTCGTCTACTGTCACTGCATATGATTCTCTCACCATGGAAAGAATGGTGGAGGATTATATGAGTGACCGCATCCAAGTAGGCACGTCAGACAGTCCGTACGTATACTGGCAGGAAAAAGAGGCAATTTGGAGGCCCTTGCACAAACTGGCTTTATTCTACCTAAGTTGCCCTCCCTCCAGTGTGTACTCCTAAAGAGTGTTTAGTGCAGCCGCTCACCTTGTCAGCAATCGGCGTACGAGGTTACTTCCAGAAAATGTGGAGAAGATGATGTTCATCAAAATTAATTATAATCAATTCCTCCGTGGAGACATTCACCAGCAGCAATTGCCTCCAGAAAGTACACTGGGACCTGAGATGGTAGATTCCAGTGGGGACGGATTAATAATCTGTGAGGAGGGGGATGTACATAGTGAAAGGGGTGAGGAATCGGAGGATGATGATGAGGTGGACATCTTGCCTCTGTAGAGCCAGTTTGTGCAAGGAGAGATTGATTGCTTCTTTTTCGGTGGGGGCACAAACCAACCAGTCATTTCAGTCACAGTCATGTGGCAGACCCTGTCGCTGAAATGATGGGTTCGTTAAAGTGTGCATGTCCTGTTTATACAACATAAGGGTGGGTGGGAGGGCCCAAGGACAATTCTATCTTGCACCTCTTTTTTCTTTCATTTTTCTTTGCATCATGTGCTGTTTGGGGACAATTTTTTGGAAGTGCCATCCTGTCTTGATTGACACTGCAGTGCCACTCCTAGATGGGCCAGGTGTTTGTGTCGGCCACTTGTGTCGCTTAGCTTAGTCACACAGCGACCTTGGTGCGCCTCTTTTTTTCTTTGCATCATGTGATGTTTGGGGACAATTTTTTGGAAGTGCCATCCTGTCTTGATTGACACTGCAGTGCCACTCCTAGATGGGCAAGGTGTTTGTGTCGGCCACTTGTATCGCTTAGCTTAGTCACACAGCGACCTTGGTGCGCCTCTTTTTTTCTTTGCATCATGTGCTGTTTGGGGACAATTTTTTGGAAGTGCCATCCTGTCTTGATTGACACTGCAGTGCCACTCCTAGATGGGCCAGGTGTTTGTGTCGGCCACTTGTGTCGCTTAGCTAAGTCAAACAGCCACCTTGGTGCGCCTCTTTTTTTCTTTGCATCATGTGCTGTTTGGGGACAATTTTTTGGAAGTGCCATCCTGTCTTGATTGACACTGCAGTGCCACTCCTAGATGGGCCAGGTGTTTGTGTCGGCCTCTTGTGTCGCTTAGCCAAACAGCCACCTTGGTGCGCCTCTTTTTTTCTTTGCATCATGTGCTGTTTGGGGACAATTTTTTGGAAGTGCCATCCTGTCTTGATTGACACTGCAGTGCCACTCCTAGATGGGCCAGGTGTTTGTGTCGGCCACTTGTGTCGCTTAGCTTAGCCATCCAGCGACCTCGGTGCAAATTGTAGGACTAAAAATAATATTGTGAGGTGTGAGGTGTTCAGAATAGACTGGAAATTAGTGGAAATTATGGTAATTGAGGTTAATAATACTATGGGATCAAAATGACCCCCAAATTCTATGATTTAAGCTGTTTTTTAGGGTTTTTTGAAAAAAACACCCGAATCCAAAACACACCCGAATCCGACTAAAAATTTTCGGTGAGGTTTTGCCAAAACGCGTCCAAATCCAAAACACGGCCGCGGAACCGAATCCAAAACCAAAACACAAAACCCGAAAAATGTCCGGTGCACATCACTAGTTCTGGCTGACACTTGAATGTGGGTGGAAGCAGGGCCTCCTTAATATCATAGAAGGCCCTGGGCGAAGCAATGCACTGGGGGCCCCCCACACCCATTCATGGGAATACGTTTTAGAAAAATCATAAATTATACCTCCTGCCGTCCTATGTCATCTCTTCACATGCTTCCATATAGTGAATGGCTGTCTACATACTGATTGGTGGATAGCTCCAGCCATTCACCGAGGGTGTGTGTGTGTGTGTGTGTGTGGGGGGGGGGGTGGCAGATAACTGGCCACCCATCTTGCCCCTGCTCAAAGGTCTCTAAAATAATGAGACAGTTGCCCAGTGCGCCCATACGTGAAGATGGCCCTGGGTGGAAGATGTTCATAAATTGCTGATATTTCCTGGTATTGTAACCTCTCTGACAATAACAAAACACAGATATGCGGCAGGATGTAATGGCGCCCAAATTTGCGGGATGCCGGCTGAACTCTTTGAAATTTTTTAAAGCGGCAGTCATTTACAAGGCAAAACCATGCCTGTCTTGTAAATGACTGCTGCTTTAAAAAAACGTCCGCGTTTGTCCGGCATCCCGCACCTCCTGCAATCCCGAACGCTATTACATCCCGCCGATGGTTTTAGAATGCTACTGTAGAAGGAGTTCAAATTTTTAATAAATGAATATTTAAATTGGTGGCTGTTTGCTATATGTTTGCTATATACTGCAAAGGTACAAATATGCATTAACCAAAGCAACCAATTAGAAATGAGCTTAGATGACTGTGGTGTAATTTAGCAAATCAAATGAAATTTCTGTTTTTAGTTTTTAATTTTTTGCACTGCCTTTTATTAATTAATAGTTGCAGATTTTAGAATATTAATACTCAAAAAAGGGTATTTAAAGATGACCCTGAATTTGTATATTGTTTTCAGAAACTGTCATATTCTATTGTCATAAAGGGATGCTTTATGGGTAAAAGTGAAGCTATGATACCATAACATGTTTTTACTGAACTATTAAAGAACTGTTGCGTGATGAGGTAGACGCTATGCTGATGTTTTTTGTGCAGTTGTTCAATGTTTTTTGTACTGAGCATGCATCTGAGTAGCACCGCGCACGCATAAAGATGATTACTGCCAGGGGACGCAGTGCAATTTTGGATGCTGAGATTTGGTATTTCAGAGGTTATTTTATTTTTCAGGTGTTTACAGGGTATAGGCCAAGGGGGGTTCCTGGTTGCCCAGAAACCCCCCTCTGCTTTGCCAGTGGCTCAAATTATGACCACACGATGCTGCACATGCCCAATAGTTGGACTAAAGAGTAGCTGCCAGGACGAAGAGACAGGCACCTTACCATGAGGTGGGAGAATGTGTGCTTAAAAAAATGCAGTTCTGTCTCCTACTGGTTCTATTATATTTGTGTGTTTATTTATTATGGAATTTTGAACCTTTTCCTGATCACTTATGTTATTTATGTTAGTTAAATATGTTTTATACAGTCTATACTGTACCAGTGGTCCTCAAACTCGGTTCTCAGGACCCCACACAGTTCACATTTTCCAGGTCACCCAGCAGGTGCGCTGTGTATCACCAACTGTCACATTTTGAAAATCCATAAGTGACCTGGAAAACATGAACTGTGTGGGGTCCTATGGATTGAGTTTGAGAATCTGTGCTCTAGTACATTTATATTGGCAATTATTAATACTGTACTCAACAGCTTCTCAGACTCAGTCCTCAGTTCATGTTTTCCAGGTCACCTGTGGATTTTTAAAATGTGACTGTTAGTAATACACAGTGCACTTTCCAGGTGACCTGGAAAACGTGACCTGTGTGGGGTCCTGAGGACCAAGGTTGAGAACCACAGCTCTACTCCATACTCTATCCAGTGTATAAAAGGTGTCTACATATGTTCAAGTTCTGCACTAGGTTCTTCTACCGCTTCACCAGACTCCCTCAATTGCAGAATGGGAGATTGTGGATTTCATTTGGAAACACCCCTTTAGAAATCCTGTATTTGCCCCTGCAGGGGGTGGCTATCTAGAGACGGACGGCTCGCAGGCATGTCACGGCCAGCGACTGCATCCATAGTACCAGTTGCAGTGGCCCCTGCCATGTACAGAAGGACATACCAAGCAACCATAGAGCTGCTCTAATGTTGGCAGGG
The DNA here is from genome assembly GCF_028390025.1 of Pseudophryne corroboree. Classification (NCBI taxonomy): domain Eukaryota; kingdom Metazoa; phylum Chordata; class Amphibia; order Anura; family Myobatrachidae; genus Pseudophryne; species Pseudophryne corroboree. Next base: position 941,869,468 of record NC_086445.1, on the reverse strand, counting down.
CCGGATTTAGGGGGGGTGGGGGGCGAAGGGGGCGACTGCCCCCCCCCTAACACAGTCATAGCCACACCCACTTTTGAGCTGAAGAGAGCTCTCCAGGGAGAGCCTGAGGCAGAACAATGTGCTGCAGCCTATACCACAGCAGCACAGAGGAGGCAAGACAGCAAGGATTACAGAGCATATGCCCCTCACTTGCAGGTGTGTGGGTACTAGGGCTAATAAATACAATTACCCCACAGCACAGTCACATGTACATAGAACAATCACAAAGCACTATCTCAGTCTCACTCAAAAAGTTCAGTTTTCCAAAAATTGAGAGAGGAGGAGTTAGGATGGGAGGAGTTGGGACTAGAGAGGGGAGGAGTCAAGATTAAACAGTAAACCGCCCCCCCCTAAAAGAAAAGTCTTGATCCGTCCCTGAATGTTGGATGGTGCTAACGATGGTGCAACATTTTACGCAAAGCATCAAGTGGATATGCAACCAATGGGAATCTCTGTACGAATTCCATCAGTTGTGGCATTAGTATAAAGACGTAATCACGCTGTGTAATAAAACGCAATCACAGCTGCTACTGCGCCACTTCCGTATCATGCACTGTGGTTATAGATTGTTTTGTCTCTTCTCTAGTTGTACTATTTAAAGTGACCACTTGGTGGCGACCATCAATTAAATTTGAGTGCTAGTTTTAGAAAGAAAATGTTTCAAAATCTTTTGGATAAATTAAAGCAACTTTTTAACTTTAATGATCACATACTGTTCCTTCACCTGCTTCCCGCCTTAATAATAATAATAATCATGTCCTACATAATATGTACACATGAACAAATAGGCATTATCTGTTAGAGATATAATGCCATTTATATTTGTTTGTTTCACAGGAAAAGCATTTAATTATCATAACAGCATTCAAACACATAATTGTTCATGGATTATATAGTGCCCTTGAAGACCTTGACATATCTGATAGAATTCTATGTTGGTGTCTATCAAGATAATAAAGCCTTATATTAACTAAAGCTAGGGGCTACACTTTGCTAAGCTTGGCAGCTTTCTCCAGTATAAGCTAAATTGAGAGGAATTAATATGATCTCTATCTTCGGAATTAATAAAAAAAAAAAAAAAAAAAAGGATATTCAATGGAAATCTGTAAACTAGACAATTTCCTAATAGAGCTTAACCCTTTGAGCAAGAATTAAATCTTGTATTAAAAAAAATTCAATGATAATTTTTAGTGACATTTTTATCGCTATTTTTTTTAAGTCATGACATTATATAAGAAGTCCCCTTCTTTGTTGTTTTAGCTTTGACAAGTGAACTGCGAAACCACTGACAACTCCCAACTCCTTTTTTTCTGAAACGCATTCATTATGTGTCCGAGAGAGATCCTCTGTTGCCCTTGGGTGCGCAGTCACACGATGTGAAAGAATAAAATAGATTTTAAGCTGTTTTCTGTCTTACCAATGACCTTTCACTAAAAGAGTCAACTAATGAAAAATGTCAACGCTTTTTGGCACATGCATGTCAAAATGAAACAATATGTTTCCTGCAAGTTGAATATAATCATTTAGCTGTAAAGAAAAAAAAAGAAAAAAATCCTTTTTTTTTTTTGCAGTACATTGACTGTAAACACGTATCTAACTCTCCAGTCCCATTTTTTCTACATCTATAAGATTGTTTGTTTTAACAACTTCGAACAACCACAATTACCCACGAGGGGGGAGGTGTGTGTGTGTGTGCGTGTGTGTGTGTGTGTGTGGGGAAGGGGGGGTGGTACAGTCCAAAGGAACCTGCATCCTCTCCCTGACCAGAGGTGGATGCAGGTAGGAGGGCCACTTAGTGCGCTTGAGCTCCCCTTCCCCATCACTCTTCTTACCTGTGCAATACCGCTGGCTGCCGTAAGCAGCACATCACGCAAGGGGCTACAGCGCATTGGAATTTGTTGCGCTTTATAAGAAACTGTTTATAAAAAAAAAAAAATACATACAGGAGTCTCCCTGGACTCGCCGAAGCCCAGCACACATTAGTATGTGCTGGGCTGGGGAGGGAGGCATCAGCAGTCTCCTCTCACCCTCTGCATGATGTGCTGATGCGGATGTGCTGCTACACAGCAGCCAGTGGTAGTGGACTGGTAAGAAGTGCTATGGGAAGGATTTGCACTCTCCCAGAACCACATCTGTCCCAGACCAGCATCATGCCATCTACATATAGCGCAGTTCCTGCAGCTCAGTGTGTTCTTGCCACACAGTCGCTGAGGGAGGTGGTGGCTCAGTTGTACTGGGATTGCTTTGTGTGCGAATTACGGACTGGAATGGTAAATGTGATCAGAGCTTTGCAGTGTCTTTGTGCTAGTGTGGGGAAAAAAAAACTGGTAGCTAGTGGAGCATGAGAAAAAAGGCTGTTGGGAAAAAGGGGCATCTGAGGGAAAAGTCATGAGCAGAGGTCCAGTCAAGGAAAAGCTTGGTGGCAGAAGGGTTGGTATTTGGGAGAAAAAGCTGTTTGGCAGATGGCGGCACATAAGAAAGATAGACAGAAAAGTTGATGGACAGAAGGGCATGTAGGGGAACAGCTAGTGGGCAAAATGGCATACAAAGAGAGAGTTGTTGGACAGACGAGTATGTGAGGGAAAAGTGGTGGGCAGAGGGACATGTGAAGAAAGCTGGTGGGCACAGGAGCCTGTGAGGGAATGGATAATGGTCAGATAGGTTCTTTTATTAAATATAGGTTTTCTGCCAACTTTAAATTCAACTTTGTTTCACTGCACTTACCGAGTACAGTAAGACTTATTTATGTGACCCACAGGGCTGCCATCAGGGATTGTTGGTATCAGTACAACTGAAACAGACACCCCCCCCCTTCCGCACCCCCCTTCCTCGACCACCCCCCTTCCTGCAGCCCAGTGGACCCTTGGGTGCAGCGTGGAGCCCTTGGAGTCTGGAGCAGGTGCATGCTACAGAGCTTTCTGCTGATGTGTTCCACATTCCGCTCAGACCTCTCATATGTCCTTATACTGCAAATAGATCCAACAGAACCTTCAAAAGTCGGAGTAGTTTGGGCGCAGTGTGCCTGAGAGGCCAGGAGGGTCACTACTGCACTCCACGCAGGCGGCGGGAAAACTGAGTAGGGGGGTTTCGAACAGCACCTAGAGATAGGAAGGTACTAGGAGGGACAGGCCCCTGCACCCCCTTAGGGCGGAGAGGGGAGCGAGAACAGCTTTGCGGCGCCTGACTGAGGGTTAAGAGAGGAGGGGACCTGTGTGCAGCCTCTGTTGTGGGCCCCCTCCTCTTCAGCAACCAGAGTATGCCAGAGTCTACTGCACATGCGCTGGTCTCCGGGAACATGGTGCCCGCGCCTTGTTCCCGGGGACATCTCCAATGCGCATGCGCAAATCACTCGGAACTGGCCACGGCAAACATTTTCCAAATGATTTGTGTCCACACTGCAGGGCCGTCACCGTTGTGACTTCAAGGAGGTAAGTATAATATATGGGTGCAGGGTGTGCAGTGTGGGACCCCCTGAGCCCAGGGGCCTGTGTGCACCGCATACACTGCACCCGTTATAGAAACGCCTATGCGTCTACTGTTTTTCCATCTACAGCCGCAACCATCATTCTTAGTGTTGGCACTTGCACCAGCCCCTTGCTAGGTGTGAGAGATCCATCAGAGACAGGTTTCCCTTCTCTGTACGCAGGACTCCAGCTGCGCTTCCATGACGCTTCAATGACACTCCCACAAGTCAGAGCAGTACTGTGCGAACGCATTGTGACCACCTAGTTGCTGCCCTGACATGCTCACTTCACTGTGGGGGGAATCCAATTAATCGCGCACCGCACTTAAGTCGGGAGATACAGATTACCGTTAGGGAGGCCAATCTCGGGCTGTTTTTTCAGTCCCGGGATTCATGATTGAAAAACGCTCAGTCTCTGGATTCCCTGGATACCCGGAATTGGGTTGGTAAAAAAATATTATTTTATGCCCCACCCAGCCCAGGACCCACAGTGACTCATCTCTCTCGTGTTGTGGGTGGGCCGGCGATTTGGCTTGTGTTGGGCTGCAGGCGGCACATCTGGCATTGTGCTGTGGGCGGCACAGCGTGACCTCTGACATAACATCATGATGCGCACAGCCGAGTGCTGGAGGAAACGGACAGTGTCTAAGCCATCTGCTGCAGGTGCTCAGCGCTGGTCGGCATTAAAACTGGGCATACGCAGATTAATCCCGAAATCCAGGGATTGGAAGCTCCAATCCTGGGAATCAAATACCGGCAATGTTATGGCAAAATTCCGGGATCCCACCGATCCCGATCCACAAGGATTGGCCTCCCTAAGTACTGTACCTAAAGAATGCCATTTAGTTGCGGTAAACAGCATTCTCCGACTTAAGTGCGGGGTGCGATGCTGTTAGCACGGGTGGTAAGACCTCAACTTACATGACAGCACTAGTTTTGTTGGCTTTCTGCTCACACCTCAGGAGGGTGCAAGCAGAAATCAGTGGCTAATTGAATAGCTCTGGGCACTCATTCCTGGCGATATTCAATCACGCATTTAATTGAATTCCCCCCAGTAAGGCAGATCCAGCCAAGAGCCATGTGATTCAGAATAGGACAGAGATATGCAAAAATGCATAAATTTGACTGTGAGCATTCGCTGTATGCTAAAACATGCCAGTTGTGTACGTGCAAACAGACACGTTGGACTCAAAACCAACCCCTAAGGGTGAGATAAAATGGCCACAGCAATACTGGCTGCAGGGTGCCGTTACAGAGCCATGGGGCAGCGACAGTGCCCACCCACAGACCCCTACACTTTGTGTTGTAGCATTGCTCGCACATCCCTAGTCCCGACCCTGTCACCAGAACCAGCCATACTACAGCTACTGTATACTACACACCTGATGATCCCCTACTAGTACAGCAGAATTCAAAGCAAAATTATGTGAACAGATTCAGGAGGATACAGTGTACAAGCTTTAATCTCAGAGCTCAAACAGCTGCTCATAAATAATTATAAATCTATCAAAATAATGGCCCTCATTCCGAGTCGTTCGCTCGGTAATTTTCTTCGCATCGCAGCATTTTTCCGCTTAGTGCGCATGCGCAATGTTCGCACTGCGACTGCGCCAAGTAATTTTGCTATGAAGATAGTTTTTTTACTCACGGCTTTTTCTTCGCTCCGGCGATCGTAGTGTGATTGACAGGAAATGGGTGTTACTGGGCGGAAACACGGCGTTTTATGGGCGTGTGGATAAAAACGCTACCGTTTCCGGAAAAAACGCGGGAGTGGCTGGAGAAACGGAGGAGTGTCTGGGCGAATGCTGGGTGTGTTTATGACGTCAAACCAGGAACGCCAAGCAGTGAACTGATCGCAGATGCCGAGTAAGTCTGAAGCTACTCTGAAACTGCTAAGTAGTTTGTAATCGCAATATTGCGAATACATCGTTCGCAATTTTAAGAAGCTAAGATTCACTCCCAGTAGGCGGCGGCTTAGCGTGTGTAACTCTGCTAAAATCGCCTTGCGAGCGAACAACTCGGAATGAGGGCCCATATTCAGTGTCAGGAATCTGCAAACATTTCACAAAATAAAATATAATGGCAGAACAGCAATCGTATTCATTTTAACACCTGAATGGCATCATTCACCAGAGACGAGACTAAGGGGTCTATTTACTAAGCCTTGGATGGAGGTAAAGTGGACGGAGATAAAGTACCAGACAATCAGCTCCCAACTGCCATTTTTCAAAGCAGCATGTGACATGGCAGTTAGTATCTGATTGGCTGTTACTTTATCTCCGTGGACTTTACCTCCATCCAAGGCTTAGTAAATAGACCTCTTTGGGTAATATTTGTCAAAGCTTGGAGAGATATAAAGTGGAGAAAGATAAAGTACCAACCACTCAGCTCCTAACTGCCATGTTACAGGCTGTGCTTGAAAAATGACAATTAGGAGCTGGTTGGTTGGAACCTTATCTCCATCCGCTTTAACTCTCTCCAAGGCTTAGTACATAGGGGGTCATTCCGACCCGATCGCTCGCTGCAGTTTGTCGCAGCGCAGCGATCGGGTCGGAACTGCGAATGCGCCGATGACGCAGTGCGCCGGCACATGGCAGTCGTTGGTGCCCAGTGATCACCTCTGAGACAGAGGCGGTCGCTGGGTGGGAGGGGGCTGAATGGCGGCGTTAAGCCACTGTTTAGTAGGCGCAGTCCAACCAACGCAGGCATGGCCGGACCATTTGGGGGGCGTGGTGCGGTGGCTGCGTGACGTCTCACGCAGCCGCTGCGGCCAGCGGCAGCGAAACGCATCTCCCGGCCAGCCGCAGGAGCTGCGCTGGCCGGGAGTTACTCCACAGATACAAAGGCATCGCCTCTGTGCATGCGGGGTATACTAGCCCTGTGCTGGGCGTCCCCCCGCGTGTCTGAGTTTACGATCGTAGCTGTGCTAAATTTAGTACAGCTGCGATCAACTCGGAATGACCCTCATAGACCCCTAAGTCTATTCACTTAATCTTTACCTGTCATGTAACCTATCAGTAACTAAGCACTCTCACACAGATAGTAAGGTGGAAAAAAAACAACAGGTTAGATTGTAAAGCATTTTTGTGTTGCAGAGATGTACATAAAACTGTGCATTCTCGCTGACAAGAGGATCCCTAACTGACAACATATAAAGCATTTCCGCATTGCCTTTATATGCAACAAGGGTGTAGCTACCATAGGTGCAGAGAGTGCAGCTGCTTTGGGGCCCAGAGCTGAGAGGGGCCCACCTTCCCTTTCAAAGTTATATGTGTTATATACATTTTTCACCATTGGGTGATACATAGGGGCACTTAAAAACTTTTGTCATGGGGACTTCAATATATCTAGTTATGCCCTGGACCAGCTCATTGTAATGTGGTATTAAATGCACTGGAGGGCATTATAGTGTGACATAATATGAACTGGGGCACAGTAATGTGGCACAGTAAGAAGTGGGGGCACTGCTGCGGAGAGTATCTCTCTAGAAGCATTGGGACAGGGGCCCCTTCAAAATGTTGCTATGGGGCCCATAAAGTTCTGGCTACGCCCCTGATATGCACTAGTTTGCGGTAGGGATGTGCGCCACCCCCCCGTCATGGACTTTAGTTTTGGTTTTGGATTTGTATCTCCTTCATGTTTTGGATCTGTATTTAGTTTTGCCAAAACCGCTATGTGGGTTTTGGTTTTGGATCTTTTTTTCCCCATAAAAATCACAAAAAAAGCTAAAATCACTGAATTTTGGCCTGTTTTTGTTCATAAATTATTATTAACCTCAATATCATTCATTTCCACTCATTTCCAGTCAATTTTGACCACCTCACAGCTCACAATATTGCTTTCAGCTAGTTTAGGACAAAAGATTGCGCCGAGGAAGCTGGATGACCAAACTAAGCACAGCAGTGGGCGTCACAAACATGTGGCACTTAAGTTTCCAACATGGCACATCTAGGAAACAGAATGGCACTGCAGTGCCAGGCAGGGTGGCAGTTTAAGAAACTATGAAAATGTTTGTCGTCTACACAAGAAGACAATCAGCAATGTACATGTATGAATATTACACTGCAGTACCACCTACAGTGCCACAATACTTGTATGAAATTTGGGTACGGCCTGCTGTGCCACAATACTTGTACAGAATAAATATATTACACTGCGCTCTGACGGCAGTGTCACAGTACTTAAAATAATAGTATACTACACTGGGGTACAGCACAAAAAAAAAGATTTTATATATATATATATATATATATATATATATATATTAGAGATGAGCGGGTTCGGTTCCTCGGAAACCGAACCCCCCCGAACTTCACCCATTTTACACTGGTCCGAGGCATACTCGGATTCTCCCATATGGCTCGGTTAACCCGAGCGCGCCCGAACGTCATCATCCCGCTGTCGGATTCTCGCAAGATTCGAATTCTATATAAGGAGCCGCGCGTCGCCGCCATTTTTCACTCGTGCATTGGAAATGATAGTGAGAGAACGTGGCTGGCGTCCTCTCACTTTGTTTTAGGGGGCTGCATATCTTTATTCTGGGGACCAGCAGTATTATAGGAGGAGTACAGTGCAGAGTTTTGCTGACCAGTGACCACCAGTATTATACGTTGTCTGCCTGAAAAACGCTCCCTATCTGTGCTCAGTGTGCTGCATATATCTGTGCTCATACTGCTTTATTGTGGGGACTGGGGACCAGCAGTATTATACAGGAGGAGTACAGTGCAGAGTTTTGCTGACCAGTGACCACCAGTATTATAAGTTGTCTGCCTGAAAAACGCTCCATATCTGTGCTCAGTGTGCTGCATATATCTGTGCTCACACTGCTTTATTGTGGGGACTGGGGACCAGCAGTATTATATAGGAGGAGTACAGTGTAGAGTTTTGCTGACCAGTGACCACCAGTATACGTTGTCTGCCTGAAAAATGCTCCATATCTGTGCTCAGTGTGCTGCATATATCTGTGCTCACACTGCTTTATTGTGGGGACTGGGGACCAGCAGTATTATATAGGAGGAGTACAGTGCAGAGTTTTGCTGACCACTGACCACCAGTATACGTTGTCTGCCTGAAAAACGCTCCATATCTGTGCTCAGTGTGCTGCATATATCTGTGCTCACACTGCTTTATTGTGGGGACTGGGGACCAGCAGTATTATATAGGAGGAGTACAGTGCAGAGTTTTGCTGACCAGTGACCACCAGTATACGTTGTCTGCCTGAAAACTGCTCCATATATGTGCTCAGTTTGCTGCATATATCTGTGCTCACACTGCTTTATTGTGGGGACCAGCAGTATTATATAGGAGGAGTACAGTGCAGAGTTTTGCTGACCAGTGACCACCAGTATACGTTGTCTGCCTGAAAAACGCTCCATATCTGTGCTCAGTGTGCTGCATATATCTGTGCTCACACTGCTTTATTGTGGGGACTGGGGACCAGCAGTATTATATAGGAGGAGTACAGTGCAGAGTTTTGCTGACCAGTGACCACCAGTATTATACGTTCTCTGCCTGCAAAACACTCCATATCTGTGCTCAGTGTGCTGCATATATCTGTGCTCACACTGCTTTATTGTGGGGACTGGGGACCAGCAGTATTATATAGGAGGAGTACAGTGCAGAGTTTTGCTGACCAGTGACCACCAGTATACGTTGTCTGCCTGAAAAACGCTCCATATCTGTGCTCAGTGTGCTGCATATATCTGTGCTCACACTGCTTTATTGTGGGGACTGGGGACCAGCAGTATTATATAGTAGGAGTACAATGCAGAGTTTTGCTGACCAGTGACCACCAGTATACGTTGTCTGCCTGAAAAACGCTCCATATCTGTGCTCAGTGTGCTGCATATATCTGTGCTCACACTGCTTTATTGTGGGGACTGGGGACCAGCAGTATTATATAGGAGGAGTACAGTGCAGAGTTTTGCTGACCAGTGACCACCAGTATTATACGTTCTCTGCCTGAAAAACGCTCCATATCTGTGCTGCATTGTAGTACAGATGTAGCCACCTTTATCTTGAGTGGCCGCGGCGGTTGTCCCGTTCGACCATACGCAGCGTACTGTGGCGTAGCGAGGCGCGCCTAGCCACAGAGAGGCTATCTAATCGCACGGAGACAGACATTTGACGTTTGGCGTTACCTTTACGTGTAATACCTGCGATCAGCCACCAGATGTCGCTTTTTACAATCACCACTGCGCATGCGTGTGGTCTCCCGTAAAATACAATACTGACATACATAATAAGGACTACTTTACTAAGGCGTCTCATTACGCTGCATACAGCAAATACTGTACTCATTACGCTGCATTATTTAATACAGTACTGTATATACAGTACGACACCGACGCAAATACAGTAGTACAGCATACAGTATATGATCCATCTACAATACTTTATGAATACTGTATGTGAGCGTCCAAGTCCCGCAGACAAAACACAGTACTGTAAAACCAGTAGTGTACACTGTCGCAAATGGATGTGTGTTACAAGTTCACTATTGCCTCTCAAGATTAGGAATTTTCTACAGTATGTTATCGTCCTAATCCCGTAGCCATTACAGCATAATCAAAACCAACGGATTTATACATTTGTCTGCGGCGAAGTGGTGAAGTGTTTCGCTTCCTATACTCAGAGTCCAGGGTTCGATTCCTTAAGTACGAATGCATGTTACTGTAGTTTTTTTCAGACACTTTATTATTTTTTTTATTCACATACTGTAAACCAGGGCATACAGTAGCTGCATGAGCGGTTCTATGCGATCGAGTCCGGTGTACCATAATGTGCAGGTTCTATGCAGGTTAAGGTACTATGCTCCGTACACAGTACACATACAATTCTGTAGCTGGGCAGACTGAATAGAAATGGCTACCACCTATGACTCCTTGCCCCACAGAGGCCCTAGGCTACGGAGCAAGTAATAGTCCAGATTGTACAGACTATGGGGCAATGCTGAAGGAGCGTCACAATCCCCTAGCTAAAATACACAGTATGCATATTATGGTACACCGGACTCGATGACATACTGTAGCACACTGGCAAAATGGCCGCCGCCCCTGAACCCTTGTGCAGGTTATGGGGCAATGCTGAAGGAGCGTCACAATCCCCTAGCCAAAATACACAGGGGAGGGATAAGCTACTGTAGGATTGCATACAGTATTACGGTACACCGGACTCAATCGCATAGCACACTGTCAAAACGACCACTACCCATGAACCCCCACCTCCTGAACCCCCACCTCGTGGCAGGCAGCAGTTGGGTATGGAATGAGAAATGGCATAAGCTGTGCAGGCTACGGGGCGATGCTGAAGGAGCGTCACAATCCCCTAGCCAAAATACACAGAGATACTGTAAGCGAGGTCTATGCACATTACAGTACTGTACGTTACACCGGGCTCGGTCGCATAGCAAACTGACAAAACACAAGTTTTACAGTACATACAGTAAAGCAGGCCAAAGCTGCAGGAGAGTTTCTACTGTAAAGGTTCTATGCACCGTACGGTAATGTACACATACCTGTACAATTCTATAGCAGGGCAGACTCAATTGAAATGGCTACCGCCTGTGACTCCTACAGTAGCTCCTAGGAGGCACTCAGCTATGGAGCAAATAACAGCACAGATTTTGCAGGCTACGGGGCAATGCTGAAGGAGCGTCACAATCCCCTAGCTACAATACACAGGGGTGATAGAGATAATCGAGTGGCTGGAGGGGGGTCCCCTTGATTTAAGGGGCCCCCACTCCTCCAGGGTACTCCGGCCAGGTGTGACTAGTTGGGTATTTAATTCCATGGCCGCAGGGACCGGTATAAAAGTCTCCCCCGGCTGTGCATTATCTGTCCAGCTAGTGGAGCCCAGTGCTGATTCAAAAAATATGGGGAACCCCTACGCTTTTTTTGTCCCCCTTATTTTTTGCACCAGGACCAGGCGCAGAGCCCGGTGCTGGTTCTAAAAAGATGGGGGATCCCGTGTCCATTTTTTCCGTATTCCTTCCGGAATTCGACTGCAATTGCATATACAGTACTGTACCCCTTAATGTCACTGCTTACAGTATACAGTATTTAGACATGAGCTTGTGTACAGTATCTGTCATGAGGTGCTTTTTTCACTGACACTATAACTTTTTTCTATTGTGATATACTGTACAGAGGCGGCAAACTAGCCAAACGGGAATAATCAGCTTCTGCAGAATAAAATGAGATGCTACAGTACATGCCTATATTCTGTGAGTGACTGCGGCTCTATGAAATTAAATCAGAAAATTTAAATATGAAATGCATTACTAATGTGTGGCATTACTGTACTGTATGTGTATAAGGTGTACTACAATATTTTCTGGTGTAACATAAGGAAAGGGCACTACTGCATGGTCTAATGCAGTGGTTCTCAAACTTGGTCCTCAGGACCCCACACAGTGCATGTTTTGCAGGTAAACCAGCAAGTGCACAGATGTATTCATTACTAACTGACACATTTTAGAAGGTCCATACAGTAGGTGGAGCTAATTTTTTCACTTGTGATTCTGTGAGACCTGCAAAACCTGCACTGTGTGGGGTCCTGAGGACTGAGTTTGAGAACCTGTGGTCTAATGTAAATAAAGATGAATGTGGTGGGGTGTAATGTGAATAAGGGGCATTACTGTTAGGAGTAATGTGGTACTATGATATGATGTCATGAGAATAAGAGACACCACTGCATGATATAATGTGAATAAAGTTGCAGTACTGTGTTGTGTCATTTCATCTTCGGGTATTATTGTGTTACCATGCCCCTTCCCAGCAAGAACATACTGTACACTGTTTTGGGCTGGCACTAAATGTGCACATTGTTCTTATTTAGATTATAGGGGGTAGGAGCGCCAAAATGGGTGATGGTGCTGGGAAAGGGGTGCAGGGTTAGAGGCGGAACTACGTAGCATCTGTGCAAGAGGGCATCAGCCAAAATCTAGCCTAGGGCATCATGTTGGTCAGGTTTGGCTCTGATAATACTGTATACTGTACTCTTACTGTACTTTGCATTCAATACAGATACTGTTTGCACACAGGTTTTACATGAATCATTGGCAATGCTGCAGGAGTGTCTCATTAGGCAATCTAAAATATACCACGACTATGGGTGGGGATACAGTAGGGAAGTTCTGTCACCACAAGCTGTCTGCTGTGTATAGCATATTTCCATCTGAGATGCATTTGTGTGTTTGTAATAAGAAAAAAACATTTTACTGTACATTTAGTGGATACAGTATTTCTCCCCCATAATGACGTATCATACTGTACAGGTACCCTCATGTACTGTACCGTACCATACTGTAAAATTGAATATTTATTGGAAAAACATCAATATTAATGTAAAAATAAAGTATTACAACATCCGATTCCATGTACTGCACTGATCAAAATGTACAGTACTCTTATTCAGGACTTATAAAACTGAAAATAACTGTTCATACAGTACACATCAATAACATTACTACTGTATAATATTCTACATTAGTTTATGCAATAATCAGACAAAGGCAATTTTATCATTTTTTTTAATAATGCACCAATTTAAAATTTTAAACAGAAAATACAGAACTACATATTTGTGGCTTGACCATTTCTTTCAACTACAACAGGTAATACTTTATACAGGTGATTTATATAATTATTACAATGTTCAGGTGTGAGTACTTCTAGCCAAAATTTCTTTATCCCATCCACCAGTTGCTGTTTTGTTGTTGGCTTTGCAACACTCCTAACGTACCTCTTCAATTGAGCCCACACTAATTCGATTGGGTTCATGTCTGGTGATCTATATAAAAATAAAAAAAAAGCGTATAGAAAAAATTAATTACATTACAGTAAATAGAGAAAATTAAACATACAATATTGTACTGTTTATTAAACAAAAATTTTTTTTACAGTACTAGAGTGCTATCCAAAATTTTACTTGTACACTGTTGAAAGAATACTCACTCTGGTGGTGTGCGTTCCCAATTCATACCTTTCTCTTCCATAAATTTGGCTGAGGCGGAGTGTTTAGGATCATTGTCTTGGAATATCCTATGGTGAGTTGGGTAATATTTATTCACAAATGGCACCATACATTTCTCTACTATTGTTTCTTGGAAATATTTCTTATCCATGATTCCTACAGAAATCAAAAAATGTTGTTCATTAATAAGCAACTCCTTTTATTGTGCAGTTACACGTACTCTACAGTACAACATGTATTTTTACAGAACACAGGCACAGAATAAAGTATAGTACTGTACCTTCGAAAAATAATAGGGGACCAGCTCCTAATCGTGATATGCCTCCCCATACATGGATTTTCAATGGATGCTTTGGGCGTGGTTTTAAAGAGATATGGTTACGTTTCCTGAATGACATTCTGGAGAACCGCTCAAGGGCAACAGACGATTCATCTGTGAAAATGACATCATCAAATGTTTCACCACTCTCAATCCATCGCCGTGCCTGTTCCACTCTCTTTTCTTTATTCACATCTCTTATCATTGGAGATATCCTGTGAAGAGCCAAAAATAATGAAATCAGATACAGTTATGAAATTACAGATTTACAGATTACTGTATATACAGTAGACTGTATGTGCAGTATACTGTATTATATACCTACTGTATACATTAAACTGTACATACAGTACATTAAGTTACATACAGAGTAATATATATATATATACATACTGTACATACACACAAACACACACACACACACAGTATACAGTATGTAATCATCACAATAAGCCGGCAATGCTTCATTGCTGTCTCTGAGTGCCTATACAGTAGGTATCTCTTTTGGGATAGAATATATACAGTATATACACACACACATACTGTATATAGTATAAAGTACACACTCTGTATAATGATTTATGGCATTATTATATCACGTATCAAGGGATTATTAACAGTGCATTTACTGTATGGTTTATACTGCTTTCAGTATTTTACCTTGTTGCGCCAAAGGTCCATCCCATTTTCCGTCGCATCCTTCTGATGCTGGTGGCCGATATGTCCAGGTCATACTTGGAATGGAGAATTCGTTTTATTTGCAGAGCAGTACGCTCATCATCCTCACGAGTTAGTTCCTCCACAATTTGTTGCACTCTCCTACAGTACAATACAGTATGAAAAATATGAATTCATGAACAGCACAATCACAGTTACAATTGATGAAGTTTTTATTTTATTTCAAAAAAATTGTTTATGGTATAAAGCAAGTCATTTAAACATTACAGTAGTGTACAGTACGTACCATGTGCATTTTGTAGGAAATACAAATCTGGGCGTTGTTCTCTCGAATGCATGATAGCGCACCGTTTCTAAAGTGACTATAATGCCACTTTCCTTGAGCCATGCATGGATCTCTTTGATGGTTTTATTTTCTTTTTTCATGTTGGCGATTATCTTGCTCATCGTTTTGTTGATAGTTACTGGCATGTTGTCCAACTATAATTCCTGTATGGAGAGAAAACATTTGTGAATACTGTAGTCTAAAATTTACACATCTGAAAATGCATAAGAGTTTTATGATAGAAGTTAATACTGTACATGTTTACTATCCAGTACCTGATGTTCAAATTTAAGTATTGTATACTGTACAGTACTGAAAATACAACTTCAGTGTTATGGACTGTATGAAACAGATACAGTACAGTAAATAACCCTCCTTGGAAGTGCATGGGCCCTGTGAGACTTACAGTAGTGTACAGCATAAGGGTCGACTGACATGATGTACAAGCATTACATACAGTACATGTCAGTACTGTATGTAAATTCTTCAATTATTGCCTAACAACAATGCTGCTTACTGTATATTAAATACTGTAGGCCTAGAAATGTGCATCTCAATATAGTAGTTAAAAACACAGGGGCCTATGTGGAACTACTGTATATACACAAGTTTAAAAAAATAACAATTGTTTTTGTAAAACGCATGTCGATCTTTTTCCATGTCAACTTAACGACCATGTCAACCTACAGTAACTGGTGTCAACCAATTTCAAAAGCCGCACCATCTAGGTCGACGCAAAAAAACAAATTGACCTTTTGACCCGGGTTAATGTTTGGTCCTTGTTTAACCATTTGTTTACCACAAATACTGTACAGTGCTGTATAGACCGGATACCTGCTGCTACAGCAGCCCCTGCTATAATGTACTGTACCTGTAACTACAGTAACTTAAAGTACAGTAATCTACAGTAATGTACTGTACTTACAATCCCTTATGGCCTGCAGGCGTCGTGGGGTCCTCCTCACGAGGTCGCTCCATCTCCTCTGGAGAGACCTCACCGTTCTCCTCCGGTTGTAGGTCCGGAGGATATCCCTGCTGGCCCTCCTATATGCCCTAACTTTCTCCTCGTTGCTGGCGAGAGTTCTGTCCCGCCAGCGAACGAGGAGACGCAGCTCACCCAGAGCATAGGGACGGTCACGTACTACAGGTACAGCAGCCATGCTTATGCTCAATGAGCGATCCAGACGTCGTGCGTCTCAGACGTCGTGCGTCTCAGACGTCGTGCGTTCCAGGCATTCAACGTACAGTACTGTAGTTACTGTACTTTGTGACAGTTTCCCTTAGTTTTACATATGCCCTTTCTTTGACCACAGTATTTTCCACTGTCTTGCCCTACGCCCTTCCCTCCTGGGAGCCTTCACAGGTCTTATGCTATACACAAATACCGAAGATGCACAGTCCGTCAGAATACACTCATTTCATTCACGCTGTTTGGGTGCATTTAGCGTAAAGAATCGCTCCTGCAGATGTACTTTGATTTATGTGAAACCTGTGTGCATCCTTCCATTGACTGTCTTACAATGTAAATAAAATAATACAGTGCATTATTACAGAAAAAAAAAAAAAAAAGAAAGAAAGCACATCATGTCTCGAACCCTGGACCCCCAGTGAGGGAGGTGGGAGCCTTCACCCCTAGCCCACGACGCCTCATGAGAGATTTCCAATTTCATGTGTGAAAGTACTGCAAACAGCGCCCGGCCCTCGCCCCATTGCTGTTGGTTTATGCCTTAGAGGACTCGGACGCTCGCATTTGTAAAGCACGGTGTTTTCCTCCGCCTCCTGCTAGCCTGTTGCCCTTCCCCCATGGGAGCCTGCACAGATCATGCAGTAGACAGGGAGGGAATGCAGGTCATGTGCAATACACAAACGCCCACTGTAGTACTATTTTGCTCACTTACAGTACCGTACTGTAGGTTGCATTTAGCGTAAAGAATCGCTCCTGCAGATGTACTTTGATTTATGTGAAACCTGTGTGCATCCTTCCATTGGATGTACTGTATTGGAGAGAAAAAAAAAAATGTTAAAGTGAATGTCACGGGAACACATTAAAAATAAGGTTGGCACTTCCTTCCCATTGGTGTTGGTTTACAGTATGCCGTAGTGTACTCGGACGCTCATGTAATTGCATTTCAAAGGCACAGTATTTTCCATCGTCTCCCCCCTACCCCCATCGCCCTTCCCCCCTGGGGGCCTGCACAGGGAGGAAATTCAGGTCCTGTGCAATGCACAAACGCTGAAGATCTACAGTACTGTTTTGCTTAGTTGGTAGCGCCAGAATACACTCATTTCATTCACGCTGTTTGGGTGCATTTAGCGTAAAGAATCGCTCCTGCAGATGTACTTTGATTTATGTGAAACCTGTGTGCATCCTTCCATTGACTGTCTTACAATGTAAATAAAATAATACAGTGCATTATTACAGAAAAAAAAAAAAAAAAGAAAGAAAGCACATCATGTCTCGAACCCTGGACCCCCAGTGAGGGAGGTGGGAGCCTTCACCCCTAACCCACGACGCCTCATGAGAGATTTCTAATTTCATGTGTGAAAGTACTGCAAACAGCGCCCGGCCCTCGCCCCATTGCTGTTGGTTTATGCCTTAGAGGACTCGGACGCTCGCATTTGTAAAGCACGGTGTTTTCCTCCGCCTCCTGCTAGCCTGTTGCCCTTCCCCCATGGGAGCCTGCACAGATCATGCAGTAGACAGGGAGGGAATGCAGGTCATGTGCAATACACAAACGCCCACTGTAGTACTATTTTGCTCACTTACAGTACCGTACTGTAGGTTGCATTTAGCGTAAAGAATCGCTCCTGCAGATGTACTTTGATTTATGTGAAACCTGTGTGCATCCTTCCATTGGATGTACTGTATTGGAGAGAAAAAAAAAAATGTTAAAGTGAATGTCACGGGAACACATTAAAAATAAGGTTGGCACTTCCTTCCCATTGGTGTTGGTTTACAGTATGCCGTAGTGTACTCGGACGCTCATGTAATTGCATTTCAAAGGCACAGTATTTTCCATCGTCTCCCCCCTACCCCCATCGCCCTTCCCCCCTGGGGGCCTGCACAGGGAGGAAATTCAGGTCCTGTGCAATGCACAAACGCTGAAGATCTACAGTACTGTTTTGCTTAGTTGGTAGCGCCAGAATACACTCATTTCATTCACGCTGTTTGGGTGCATTTAGCGTAAAGAATCGCTCCTGCAGATGTACTTTGATTTATGTGAAACCTGTGTGCATCCTTCCATTGACTGTCTTACAATGTAAATAAAATAATACAGTGCATTATTACAGAAAAAAAAAAAAAAAAGAAAGAAAGCACATCATGTCTCGAACCCTGGACCCCCAGTGAGGGAGGTGGGAGCCTTCACCCCTAACCCACGACGCCTCATGAGAGATTTCCAATTTCATGTGTGAAAGTACTGCAAACAGCGCCCGGCCCTCGCCCCATTGCTGTTGGTTTATGCCTTAGAGGACTCGGACGCTCGCATTTGTAAAGCACGGTGTTTTCCTCCGCCTCCTGCTAGCCTGTTGCCCTTCCCCCATGGGAGCCTGCACAGATCATGCAGTAGACAGGGAGGGAATGCAGGTCATGTGCAATACACAAACGCCCACTGTAGTACTATTTTGCTCACTTACAGTACCGTACTGTAGGTTGCATTTAGCGTAAAGAATCGCTCCTGCAGATGTACTTTGATTTATGTGAAACCTGTGTGCATCCTTCCATTGGATGTACTGTATTGGAGAGAAAAAAAAAATGTTAAAGTGAATGTCACGGGAACACATTAAAAATAAGGTTGGCACTTCCTTCCCATTGGTGTTGGTTTACAGTATGCCGTAGTGTACTCGGACGCTCATGTAATTGCATTTCAAAGGCACAGTATTTTCCATCGTCTCCCCCCTACCCCCATCGCCCTTCCCCCCTGGGGGCCTGCACAGGGAGGAAATTCAGGTCCTGTGCAATGCACAAACGCTGAAGATCTACAGTACTGTTTTGCTTAGTTGGTAGCGCCAGAATACACTCATTTCATTCACGCTGTTTGGGTGCATTTAGCGTAAAGAATCGCTCCTGCAGATGTACTTTGATTTATGTGAAACCTGTGTGCATCCTTCCATTGACTGTCTTACAATGTAAATAAAATAATACAGTGCATTATTACAGAAAAAAAAAAAAAAAAGAAAGAAAGCACATCATGTCTCGAACCCTGGACCCCCAGTGAGGGAGGTGGGAGCCTTCACCCCTAACCCACGACGCCTCATGAGAGATTTCTAATTTCATGTGTGAAAGTACTGCAAACAGCGCCCGGCCCTCGCCCCATTGCTGTTGGTTTATGCCTTAGAGGACTCGGACGCTCGCATTTGTAAAGCACGGTGTTTTCCTCCGCCTCCTGCTAGCCTGTTGCCCTTCCCCCATGGGAGCCTGCACAGATCATGCAGTAGACAGGGAGGGAATGCAGGTCATGTGCAATACACAAACGCCCACTGTAGTACTATTTTGCTCACTTACAGTACCGTACTGTAGGTTGCATTTAGCGTAAAGAATCGCTCCTGCAGATGTACTTTGATTTATGTGAAACCTGTGTGCATCCTTCCATTGGATGTACTGTATTGGAGAGAAAAAAAAAAATGTTAAAGTGAATGTCACGGGAACACATTAAAAATAAGGTTGGCACTTCCTTCCCATTGGTGTTGGTTTACAGTATGCCGTAGTGTACTCGGACGCTCATGTAATTGCATTTCAAAGGCACAGTATTTTCCATCGTCTCCCCCCTACCCCCATCGCCCTTCCCCCCTGGGGGCCTGCACAGGGAGGAAATTCAGGTCCTGTGCAATGCACAAACGCTGAAGATCTACAGTACTGTTTTGCTTAGTTGGTAGCGCCAGAATACACTCATTTCATTCACGCTGTTTGGGTGCATTTAGCGTAAAGAATCGCTCCTGCAGATGTACTTTGATTTATGTGAAACCTGTGTGCATCCTTCCATTGACTGTCTTACAATGTAAATAAAATAATACAGTGCATTTTTACAGAAAAAAAAAAAAAAAAGAAAGAAAGCACATCATGTCTCGAACCCTGGACCCCCAGTGAGGGAGGTGGGAGCCTTCACCCCTAACCCACGACGCCTCATGAGAGATTTCCAATTTCATGTGTGAAAGTACTGCAAACAGCGCCCGGCCCTCGCCCCATTGCTGTTGGTTTATGCCTTAGAGGACTCGGACGCTCGCATTTGTAAAGCACGGTGTTTTCCTCCGCCTCCTGCTAGCCTGTTGCCCTTCCCCCATGGGAGCCTGCACAGATCATGCAGTAGACAGGGAGGGAATGCAGGTCATGTGCAATACACAAACGCCCACTGTAGTACTATTTTGCTCACTTACAGTACCGTACTGTAGGTTGCATTTAGCGTAAAGAATCGCTCCTGCAGATGTACTTTGATTTATGTGAAACCTGTGTGCATCCTTCCATTGGATGTACTGTATTGGAGAGAAAAAAAAAAATGTTAAAGTGAATGTCACGGGAACACATTAAAAATAAGGTTGGCACTTCCTTCCCATTGGTGTTGGTTTACAGTATGCCGTAGTGTACTCGGACGCTCATGTAATTGCATTTCAAAGGCACAGTATTTTCCATCGTCTCCCCCCTACCCCCATCGCCCTTCCCCCCTGGGGGCCTGCACAGGGAGGAAATTCAGGTCCTGTGCAATGCACAAACGCTGAAGATCTACAGTACTGTTTTGCTTAGTTGGTAGCGCCAGAATACACTCATTTCATTCACGCTGTTTGGGTGCATTTAGCGTAAAGAATCGCTCCTGCAGATGTACTTTGATTTATGTGAAACCTGTGTGCATCCTTCCATTGACTGTCTTACAATGTAAATAAAATAATACAGTGCATTATTACAGAAAAAAAAAAAAAAAAGAAAGAAAGCACATCATGTCTCGAACCCTGGACCCCCAGTGAGGGAGGTGGGAGCCTTCACCCCTAACCCACGACGCCTCATGAGAGATTTCTAATTTCATGTGTGAAAGTACTGCAAACAGCGCCCGGCCCTCGCCCCATTGCTGTTGGTTTATGCCTTAGAGGACTCGGACGCTCGCATTTGTAAAGCACGGTGTTTTCCTCCGCCTCCTGCTAGCCTGTTGCCCTTCCCCCATGGGAGCCTGCACAGATCATGCAGTAGACAGGGAGGGAATGCAGGTCATGTGCAATACACAAACGCCCACTGTAGTACTATTTTGCTCACTTACAGTACCGTACTGTAGGTTGCATTTAGCGTAAAGAATCGCTCCTGCAGATGTACTTTGATTTATGTGAAACCTGTGTGCATCCTTCCATTGGATGTACTGTATTGGAGAGAAAAAAAAAAATGTTAAAGTGAATGTCACGGGAACACATTAAAAATAAGGTTGGCACTTCCTTCCCATTGGTGTTGGTTTACAGTATGCCGTAGTGTACTCGGACGCTCATGTAATTGCATTTCAAAGGCACAGTATTTTCCATCGTCTCCCCCCTACCCCCATCGCCCTTCCCCCCTGGGGGCCTGCACAGGGAGGAAATTCAGGTCCTGTGCAATGCACAAACGCTGAAGATCTACAGTACTGTTTTGCTTAGTTGGTAGCGCCAGAATACACTCATTTCATTCACGCTGTTTGGGTGCATTTAGCGTAAAGAATCGCTCCTGCAGATGTACTTTGATTTATGTGAAACCTGTGTGCATCCTTCCATTGACTGTCTTACAATGTAAATAAAATAATACAGTGCATTATTACAGAAAAAAAAAAAAAAAAGAAAGAAAGCACATCATGTCTCGAACCCTGGACCCCCAGTGAGGGAGGTGGGAGCCTTCACCCCTAACCCACGACGCCTCATGAGAGATTTCTAATTTCATGTGTGAAAGTACTGCAAACAGCGCCCGGCCCTCGCCCCATTGCTGTTGGTTTATGCCTTAGAGGACTCGGACGCTCGCATTTGTAAAGCACGGTGTTTTCCTCCGCCTTCTGCTAGTCCTCCATTCCCATTATGCATTAGCGAACTCAGACGCTCATATATTTTAAAAGCACGGTGTTTATACATTGTACTGTACATTCTTCCTTTTACACAATTACTGTAGTTGCGTCTCCATACACATACAGTACTGTACTCCATACTTTTTCCACCGCCTCCCGTTACGCCTACAGTATTGCCAGAGCTGTAGATCAATCCGCCGCTATACTGTACGATCGAAAGTACTGGATTAGTGGAGCATTAGCCACACAGTGGTGGAGATGTGTAATGCATGATGAGTATCTAGATCGTCTCAACGCGCCTGCCTGTGATTAAACTCAGCTATCGCCTTAGCGTGGCTAAACGCCCGTCTCGGCGGAGAAACAGTCAAGATAAAGTTGGCTACATCTGTATATAGTAGGAGTACAGTGCATATTTTTGCTGACCACCAGTATATAATATATAGGAGTACGGTACAAAAGGCCACTGCTCTACCTACCTCTGTGTCGTCAAGTATACTATCCATCCATACCTGTGGTGCATTTCAGTTTTGCACAGTTTGCTGACCACCAGTATATAATATATAGCAGTACGGTACAGTAGGCCACTGCTCTACCTACCTCTGTGTCGTCAAGTATACTATCCATCCATACCTGTGGTGCATTTCAGTTTTGCACAGTTTGCTGACCACCAGTATATAATATATAGCAGTACGGTACAGTAGGCCACTGCTCTACCTACCTCTGTGTCGTCAAGTATACTATCCATCCATACCTGTGGTGCATTTAAGTTGTGCGCAGTATATAGTAGTAGGCCATTGCTATTGATACTGGCATATAATTCCACACATTAAAAAATGTTGAACAAAAATGTGGAGGGTAAAATAGAGAAAGATCAAGATCCACTTCCACCTCGTGCTGAAGCTGCTGCCACTAGTCATGGCCGAGACGATGAAATGCCATCAACGTCGTCTGCCAAGGCCGATGCCCAATGTCATAGTAGAGAGCATGTAAAATCCAAAACACAAAAGTTCAGTAAAATTACCCAAAAATCAAAATTAAAAGCGTCTGAGTAGAAGTGTAAACTTGCCAATATGCCATTTACGACACGGAGGGGCAAGGAACGGCTGAGGCCCTGGCCTATGTTCATGGCTAGTTGTTCAGCTTAACATGAGGATGGAAGCACTCATCCTCTCGCTAGAAAAATGAAAAAGACTTAAGCTGGCAAAAGCACAGCAAAGAACTGTACATTCTTCTAAATCACAAATCCCCAAGGAGAGTCCAATTGTGTCGGTTGCGATGCCTGACCTTCCCAACACTGGACGGGAAGAGGTGGCGCCTTCCACCATTTGCACGCCCCCTGCAAGTGCTGGAAGGAGCACCCGCAGTCCAGTTCCTGATAGTCAAATTGAAGATGTCACTGTTGAAGTACACCAGGATGAGGATATGGGTGTTGCTGGCGCTAAGGAGGAAATTGACAAGGAGGATTCTGATGGTGAGGTGGTTTGTGTAAGTCAGGCACCCGGGGAGACACCTGTTGTCCGTGGGACGAATATGGCCATTGACATGCCTGGTCAAATTACAAAAAAAAATCACCTCTTCGGTGTGGAATTATTTTAACACAAATTCGGACAACAGGTGTCAAGCCGTGTGTTGCCTCTGTCAATCCGTAATAAGTAGGGGTATGGACGCTGACCACCTAGGAACATCCTCCCTTATACGTCACCTGCTGAACATTCATCATAAGTCAGTGTCAAGTTGTGAAACTTTGGGTAAGAGCGTAAGCAGTCCACTGACACCTAAATCCCTTCTTCCTCTTGTACCCAAGCTCCTGCAAGCCACACCACCAACTCCTTCAACGTCAACTTCCTTCTCAGTCAGGAACGTCAGTAGTCCTGCAGGCCATGTCACTGGCAAGACTGAGGAGTCCTCTCCTAACCGGGATTCCTCCAGAGGATCATTGAGTGGTATGCCTACTGCTGCTGCCGCTGCTGTTGTTGCTGCTGGGAGTAAATCGTCATCCCAGAGGGGAAGTCGGAAGACCGCTTGTACTACTTCAAGTAAGCAATTGACTGTCCAACAGTCCTTTGTGAGGAAGATGAAATATGACAGCAGTCATCCTGTTGCAAAGCGGATAACTGAGGCCTTGACAGCTATGTTGGTGTTATACGTGCGTCCGGTATCCGTCATTAGTTCAGTGAGAATTGATGGAGGTAGTGTTCCCCCGGTACCAAATCCCATCTAGGTTCCACTTCACTAGGCAGGCGATACCGAGAATGTACAGAGACGGCACAAAAAGTGTCCTCGTCCTAAAAATGCAGTTGTACCCACTGTCCACTTAACCACGGAAATGTGGACAAGTGGAACAGGGCAGACTAAGGACTATATGACTGTGACAGCCCACTGGGTAGATGTATTGCCTCCCTCAGCAACAACAGCAGCGGCACCAGTAGCAGCATCCCTCAAACGCCAACTAGATCCTAGGCAGGCTACGCTATGTATCACCGCTTTCCGTAAGAGCCACACCGCTGACAACCTCTTACGGAAACTAAGGGACATCATCGCACAATTGCTTACCCCACTTAGACTCTCCTGGGGATTTGTGATATCAGACAACACCACCAATATTACACGTGTATTACATCTGGGCAAATTCCAACATGTCCCATGTTTTGCACATACAATTAATTTGGTAGTGCAGAATTTTTAAAAAAATTACAGGGGCATGCAGGAGATGCTGTCGGTGGCCCGAAAAATTGCGGCCCACTTTCGACATTCAGCCACCGCGTGCCAAAGACTGGAGCGCCAGTAAACACTCCTGAACCTGCCTTGCCATCACCTGAAGCAAGAGGTGGTAACAAGGTGGAATTCACACTATATGCTTCAGAGGATGGAGGAGAAGCAAAAGGCCATTCAAGCCTACGATACATCCATACATCCACCTACGATATAGGCAAAGGAGGGGGTATGCACCTGACTCAAGCACAGTGGAGAATGATTTCCATCTTGTGCAAGGTTCTCCAACCCTTCGAACTTCCCCTCATCAGGCTTTTGCAGAAGCAGCTGGAGAAATTGAAGGAGGAGCTAAGATGGAGCGATTCCGCTAAGTATGTGAAACTTGTGGATGGAGCCCTTCGTTCACTTTGCCAGGATTCAAGGGTGGTCAATCTGTTGAAATCAGAGCACTACATTTTGGCCACCGTGCTCGATCCTAGATTTAAAACCTACGTTTTATCTCTCTTTCCGGCAGACACAAGTCTGCAGAGGTTCAAAGACCTGCTGGTGAGAAAATTGTCAAGTCAAGCGGAACGTGACCCGTCAACATCTCTTCCTTCACATTCTCCCGCAACTGGGGGTGTGAGGAAAAGGCTAAGAATTCCGAGCCCACCCGCTGGCAGTGATGTAGGGCAGTCTGGAGCGAGTGCTGACATCTGGTCTGGACTGAAGGGCCTGCCAACGATTGCTATCACTGCATATGATTCCGTCACCATTGAAAGAATGGTGGAGGATTATATGAGTGACAGCATCCAAGTAGGCATGTCAGACAGTCCGTATGTATACTGGCAGGAAATAGAGGCAATTTGGATGCCCTTGCACAATCTTGCTTTATTTTACCTAAGTTGCCCCCCCTCCAGTGTGTACGCCGAAAGAATGTTTAGTGCAGCCGGTAACCTTGTCAGGGTTCGGCAGAGGAGGTTACTTCCACAAAATGTGGAGAAGATGATGTTCATCAAAATTAATTATAAATTCCTCCGGGAAGACCTTTACCAGCAATTGCCTCCAGAAAGTATACAGGGACCTGTGATGGTGGATTCCAGTGTGGACGAAATTAATACTCTGTGAGGAGGAGAATGTACACACTGAAAGGGGTGAGGAATCGGAGGATGAGGATGAGGTCGACAGCTTGCCTCTGGAGAGCCAGTTTGTGCAAGGAGAGATTGATTGCTTCATTTTTGGTGGGGGCCCAAACAAACCAGTCATTTCAGACAGTTGTGTTTCAGACCCTGTCGCTGAAATGATTGGTTTGTTAAAGTGTGCATGTCCTGTTTATACAACATAAGGGTGGGTGGGAGGGCCCAAGGACAATTCCATCTTGCACCTCTTTTTCTTCTTTGCATCATGTGCTGTTTGGAGACTAGTTTTTTAAAATGCCATCCTGTCTGACACTGTCATAAAAGTCCAAGAGTATTGCCGTATAATTCCAGGGGTACTGCCGTATAAGTCCAGTCCAGTGGTGCTGTCTTATGCTGCCATAAGTCCAGTGGAGGTGTCCTGTACTGTATATTATTTACTCCAAATAAAAGGGTTATATACATTACTTATATTATTATCCAAATAATTTTTACAGGGTTTGCCCTGTGTGTTGTAGGGTACACTCGTCTGTGCTTCATATTATTATAATAGCTTCAAATAAAAGGGTTATTATGATCCAAATTAATTTTACAGGCTTTGCCGTGTGTGAGGTGTAGGGGTACGCACTCCTGTGCCACTAATATTGTGCGTGTATTACATCTGGGCAAATTCCAGCACATCCCATGTTGTTTGTGCCACACACTTGTGTTGCTTAGCTTAGTCATACAGCTACCTCATTGCACCTCTTTTCCTTCTTTGCATGATGCGCTGTTTGGGGCCTAGTTTTTTTAAGTGCCATCCTGTCTGCAACTACAGTGCCACTCCTAGATGGGCCAGGTGTTTGTGTCGCACACTTGTGTCGCTTAGCTTAGTCATACAGCTACCTCATTGCACCTCTTTTACTTCTTTGCATGATGTGCTGTTTGGGGCCTATTTTTTAAATCTGCCATCCTGTCTGACACTGCAGTGCCACTCCTAGATGGGCCAGGTGTTTGTGCCGCACACTTGTGTCGCTTAACTTAGTCATACAGCCACCTCGGTGCAACCTTTTGGCCTAAAAACAATATTGTGATGTGTGAGGTGTTCATAATAGACTGGAAATGAGTGGAAATTAATGTTATTGAGGTTAATAATACCATAGGTTAAAAATGACCCCCAAATTCTGTGATTTTAGCTGTTTTTATTTCCCCCCCAAAAAATCATCCAGATCCAAAACCAAAACACGAAACGCTGGTTTTGGCAAAACCAATCCAGATCCAAAACATGAGCATGGAACCAGAACCAAAACCAAAACACGAAAAGTGCCCGCCGCACTTAGATTAGTAGACTTGTAGATGTAAGAAACAGGATCTGTTCAAGAACACATGAATAGAATTATTTACTTTATTAGCAAAATGGAATATATAACTAATCTTCAACATAATACAGTTGGCAAATTTCATGCTATCTGGAACATATGGGGGGGGGGGGTATATTCAATTAGGGTCGAAAACTGCCGTCTGTCGAAAAGACGTCAGTTTTTGACTTTTTACGGTCGAACAGTGATTCGACCTATTCAATCCCATAAGTTTTTATTTGACAAGTCGTGGAATTTGACTTGTCGAATAGTACGTGAATCGGCGGTATAGCTGCCGATTCACTTAGTTTTGAGTGAAACGGGGCCAAATTCGACAGGATTTGGCCCCGTTTCCGACCATCTCAGTCCGACATTTTTTTATGTCGGACTGAGATGTGGGACCCGGAGGAGGTGAATGGGGGGGGGGAGAGCCGCGGGGAAATGGGGGACAGCCGCGGGCATACAGTGGAGAGCAGCGCTACAGCACAGCGCTGCAGCAGAATGTCTCACAGCCGCGCCGCTCCAGCAAGTGAGGTCACGCTTGCTGGAGCCGGGTGGACACTGCCGTGAGGTTTGGCGGCTGTGAGACATCCTCCTGCAGCGCTACTGTAGCGCTGCTCTCCTCCATCTGTCCGCGGCTGCCCCGCTGGTCTCCCCGCGGCTCCCCCCTCTCCTTCTCTGGGTCCCTCATCTCAATTCGACTTTTTAAAAGTCGAATTGAGATGAGATTGAATAGGGGTTGTCGGATCCATTCCGACAAATGCATGTCGGAATGGATCCCACCCTAGTTGAATATACCCCATGGTGTACCTATCACTCCCTTCCTGGATCTACTTGATCCTCTGCACCTTTATTTCTGTTATTCCATTCTTTCACACACACCCCCTTCTCTTCCCCCATTTATCCCAACTCTTTATCCTCCTTTTATCGCTTCCCACCGCCTATTTCATGCAATTTCATCCCCTTGACTTCCTTATGCCCTGACTTCCTTATTCTCATCTTGCCCTTCCTATTACTTGCTACTATAACTCTTTCCCCTCCCTGTCTTCCCTAGACTGACTATTTGCCATCTCTTATGCATGTTTGATTTACCTTCAGATAGTGACGAGCGGGTTCGGTTTCTCTGAATCCGAACCCCCCCGAACTTCACCCATTTTACATGGTTCCGAGGCAGACTCGGATCCTCCCGCCTTCCTCGGTTAACCCGAGCGCGCCCGAACGTCATCATCCCGCTGTCGGATTCTCGCGAAATTCGTATTCTATATAAGGAGCCGAGCGTCGCCGCCATTTTCACTCGTGCATTGGAGATGATAGGGAGAGGACATGCAGCATTCTCTCAGTTTCTGTGTTCAGTGTGCTGCAAATATCTGTGCTCAGTGTGCTGCAAATATCTGTGCTCAGTGTGCTTGCAAATATCAGTGCTCAGTATATAGTAGGAGGACAATGCAGAATTTTGCTGACCACCAGTATATAATATATAGCAGTACGGTACAGTAGGCCACTGCTCTACCTACCTCTGTGTCGTCAAGTATACTATCCATCCATACCTGTGGTGCATTTTAGTTGTGCGCAGTATTATATAGTAGGAGGACAGTGCAGAATTTTGCTGACCACCAGTATATAATATATAGCAGTACGGTATAGTAGGCCACTGCTCTACCTATCTCTGTGTCGTCAAGTATACTATCCATCCATACCTGTGGTGCATTTTAGTTGAGCGCAGTATTATATAGTAGGAGGACAGTGCAGAATTTTGCTGACCACCAGTATATAATATATAGCAGTACGGTACAGTAGGCCACTGCTCTACCTACCTCTGTGTCGTCAAGTATACTATCCATCCATACCTGTGGTGAATTTTAGTTGTGCGCAGTATTATATAGTAGGAGGACAGTGCAGAATTTTGCTGACCACCAGTATATAATATATAGCAGTACGGTACAGTAGTTCACTGCTCTACCTACCTCTGTGTCATCAAGTATACTATCCATCCATACCTGTGGTGCATTTTAGTTGTGCGCAGTATTATATAGTAGGACAACAGTGCAGAATTTTGCTGACCACCAGTATATAATATATAGCAGTACGATACAGTAGTCCACTGCTCTACCTACCTCTGTGTCGTCAAGTATACTATCCATCCATACCTGTGGTGCATTTTAGTTGTGCGCAGTATTATATAGTAGGAGGACAGTGCAGAATTTTGCTGACCACCAGTATATAATATATAGCAGTACGGTACAGTAGGCCACTGCTCTACCTACCTCTGTGTCGTCAAGTATACTATCTATCCATACCTGTGGTGCATTTTAGTTGTGCGCAGTATTACATAGTAGGAGGACAGTGCAGAATTTTGCTGACCACCAGTATATAATATATAGCAGTATGGTACAGTAGGCCACTGCTCTACCTACCTCTGTGTCGTCAAGTATACTATCCATCGATACCTGTGGTGCATTTTAGTTGTGCGCAGTATTATATAGTAGGAGGACAGTGCAGAATTTTGCTGACCACCAGTATATAATATATAGCAGTACGTTACAGTAGTCCACTGCTCTACCTACCTCTGTGTCGTCAAGTATACTATCCATCCGTACCTGTGGTACATTTTAGTTGTGCGCAGTATTATATAGTAGGACAACAGTGCAGAATTTTGCTGACCACCAGTATATAATATATAGCAGTACGATACAGTAATCCACTGCTCTACCTACCTCTGTGTCGTCAAGTATACTATCCATCCATACCTGTGGTGCATTTTAGTTGTGCGCAGTATTATATAGTAGGAGGACAGTGCAGAATTTTGCTGACCAATAGTATATAATATATAGCAGTACGGTACAGTAGGCCACTGCTCTACCTACCTCTGTGTCGTCAAGTGTACTATCTATCCATACCTGTGGTGCATTTTAGTTGTGCGCAGTATTACATAGTAGGAGGACAGTGCAGAATTTTGCTGACCACCAGTATATAATATATAGCAGTATGGTACAGTAGGCCACTGCTCTACCTACCTCTGTGTCGTCAAGTATACTATCCATCGATACCTGTGGTGCATTTTAGTTGTGCGCAGTATTATATAGTAGGAGGACAGTGCAGAATTTTGCTGACCACCAGTATATAATATATAGCAGTACGTTACAGTAGTCCACTGCTCTACCTACCTCTGTGTCGTCAAGTATACTATCCATCCGTACCTGTGGTGCATTTTAGTTGTGCGCAGTATTATATAGTAGGAGGACAGTGCAGAATTTTGCTGACCACCAGTATATAATATATAGCAGTACGGTACAGTAGTCCACTGCTCTACTTACCTCTGTGTCGTCAAGTATACTATCCATCGATACCTGTGGTGCATTTTAGTTGTGCGCAGTATTATATAGTAGGAGGACAGTGCACAGTTTTGCTGACCACCAGTATATAATATATAGCAGTACGGTACAGTAGTCCACTGCTCTACCTACCTCTGTGTCGTCAAGTATACTATCCATCTGTACCTGTGGTGCATTTTAGTTGTGCGCAGTATTATATAGTAGGAAGACAGTGCCGAATTTTGCTGACCACCAGTATATATATATAGCAGTACGGTACAGTAGTCCATTGCTCTACCTCTGTGTCGTCAAGTATACTACAAAAGTTCAGTAAAATTACCCAAAAATCAAAATTAAAAGCATCTGATGAGAAGCGTAAACTTGCCAATATGCCATTTACGACACGGAGTAGCAAGGAACGGCTGAGGCCCTGGCCTATGTTCATGGCTAGTGGTTCATATTCACATGAGGATGGAAGCACTCATCCTCTCGCTAGAAAACTGCAGTGCCACTCCTAGGTGGGCCAGGTGTTTGTGTCGGCCACTTGGGTCGCTTAGCTTAGCCATCCAGCAACCTTGGTGCACCTCTTTTTTTCTTTGCATCATGTGCTGTTTGGGGACTATTTTTTAAATCGGCCATCCTGTTTGACACTGCAGTGCCACTCCTAGATGGGCCAGGTGTTTGTGTCGGCCACTTGGGTCACTTAGCTTAGCCATCCAGCGACCTTGGTGCACCTCTTTTTTTCTTTGGATCATGTGCTGTTTGGGGACTATTTTTTAAATCGGCCATCCTGTCTGACACTGCAGTGCCACTCTTAGATGGGCCAGGTGTTTGTGTCGGCCACTTGGGTCGCTTAGCTTAGCCATCCAGCGACCTTGGTGCACCTCTTTTTTCTTTGCATCATGTGCTGTTTGGGGACTATTTTTTAAATCGGCCATCCTGTTTGACACTGCAGTGCCACTCCTAGATGGGTCATGTGTTTGTGTCGGCCACTTGGGTCGCTTAGCTTAGCCATCCAGCGACCTTGGTGCACCTCTTTTTTTCTTTGCATCATGTGCTGTTTGGGGACTATTTTTTAAATCGGCCATCCTGTCTGACACTGCAGTGCCACTCTCAGATGGGCCAGGTGTTTGTGTCGGCCACTTGGGTCGCTTAGCTTAGCCATCCAGCGATCTTGATGCACCTCTTTTTTTCTTTGCATCATGTGCTGTTTGGGGACTATTTTTTAAATCGACCATCCTGTCTGACACTGCAGTGCCACTCCTAGATGGGCCAGGTGTTTGTGTCAGCCACTTGGGTCGCTTAGCTTAGTCATCAAGCGACCTCGGTGCAAATTTTAGGACTAAAAATAATATTGTGAGGTGTGAGGTGTTCAGAATAGACTGGAAATGAGTGGAAATTATGGTTATTGAGGTTAATAATACTATGGGATCAAAATGACCCCCAAATTCTATGATTTAAGCTGTTTTTGAGGGTTTTTTGTAAAAAAAAAACCGAATCCAAAACACACCCGAATCCAACAAAAAATTTCAGGGAGGTTTTGCCAAAACGCGTCCGAATCCAAAACACGGCCGCGGAACCGAATCCAAAGCCAAAACACAAAACCCGAAAAATTTCCGGTGCACATCACTACCTTCAGATCTATTTTTTGTTGTCATTGCTGTTTCCTATAAATGTGAATAATTTTTTTTTTTTTAAATTGTTGGCGAACATAAGGGAAGTGGCACGTTCCATACATACAGACAACGCAATGCGTTGGTAATATGTAAGCTTACAATTTGTGTTTGTCCAATAGGGAGTTGATCAAGAATAAAGAACAAAGATTTGTTTTATATTTAAATGAAGCTTGTGCAAAACGCTGCTTCCGGTCTCCTATTTAACACAGGTGTTTTCAAACAAGCTTTCATTTGGCAAATAGCATGATAGCACATCTGTTCGCCAAGCTCTTTACAAACTAATGCCACAAAGTAGTTAGTGGTATCATGGTTTATGTACTGAAGTAATAATGAGTAATATACTGTGAATTGTGCTCTTTTTTTTTTTTTTGCTTTGATGCAGCTGGAGAAACATCCCCAAACAAATGCAAGTGGCTGATTAAACCAGGTATCAGTAAAGTGGATGCATTCCTTTTTTCACCATCTGCTGTCTAACATATCCAATTAAAATACAATGCATGTCTGATAGTGGCAAACCTCACTGGCTAGCAGCCATTCAAATTTGACACGATAATATAATTTCATTATCATCATCCATTGTGGGGAACAGAACAGGGAAACAATCTCAGATCCTCAGAGTATTTTATGATATGCAAAATTTATTTTCATTTAAGGTGCCATCATTTTATCATTTTAATAGGAAAGAATAGGTCACATGTTTGATGCACCTAATAAAGCGCAGAACACTTACAGAATGTATATATATATATATATATATATATATATATCTACCGTATATATGTAGTCTGTTTCTCATATTAACATGATAGATGTCAATGCATTTCTGATTCGCTATAATTTGCTGTGGCTTCTTTCCATCATCTGCTCAGACAACACCTGCTAGAATCAGCTGGCATTCTCTATTTCTATTTTAACCTCTCTGACATTTATGATAATAGTCATCAGGTACCAAGTGACGTTTGCCAATTAGCCATCGCACCACTTAAAAGAATTTACATTGGAAGAGTGAATGAGGAAATCAGGATTTTCATGTGCAATTATTGCAGTAAAAAATGATTTGAATTCGGATGAAATAATACGTTTCTACTTGGTAGGCGATGTTCATTATACAGTAAACTAGGAGATCTGGAAATAAAACAGCAAAACATAATTGTATGCGATCGAATCTGCCTGTAGAGCTACATTGAGAATCTGCTGTTCAGTGTTTCATTCCCTCTGGAAACTACAGTCTCAGTGCGGCTTATTCAGTTTTTTAGCAAACCAAAAAAGTTAGCAATTGGGCAAAACCGTGTTGGATTGCCGATGGGGCAGATGTAATATGTGCAGAGAGATTTATATTTGGGTGCGGTGTGTTCAAACTGAAATCTGAATTGCAGAGTAGAAATTAAGCATCCAGTATTTATCATGCACAGATACAATATAACCCACCCAATTCTAAATATCTCTGCACGTTACATCTGCCCCACCTGCAGTGCAACATGATTTTGCCCAGTTGCTAACTTTTTTGGTTTGCTAACAAACCTGAATAACCCCCTCAGTCCTTATAGTTATGTTAATACTGCTCAGCTTAGAGGGAGCAATGTGATTGCAATAGTTAGTTTGCATTTAATAGTTTCATAAACATTGGTAGATGTTACTGTGCATTAAAATTTATCGGTTGAGAGACACAAATTAAAACAGAAGCCATGCCTGTATGGTGCATGTTGCCATATTCCTTACTTACAAAGGGGCTGGTGCACAGTTATTAGCAAAATGGGAATATGTTACAGATGCATAGTCATACCTCCCAACTTCTAGCCCGCACTACTCTATCCATTCAGTCCCAGGTGGACGGCTCTTCCCTGCTCTCATTGTTCCCATTCACTGCCCAATTGGACACATGGAACAAAAGCAGAAAGGGAATCTGTTTCCACACACCTGGGGCTTTTTTCTACTCCTACCTGTACCTTGGTTATAAAGTATTACAACACGGATGCATATAACTTTAATCTGTTAACTAGATCAAATTTACCTAGTTGCATCTTTTCATCATAGCAAATCAATGGGTAAATTTTCCCCACTACAATAATTCAATTGTTACTAGCATATTATATTTGATACTTGTGTGATCTATGTTATGATAGCATTTGCACCGAAGTAATAGAAAAAGGAGCCCTGGACAGGTTAGACCAGTCACAATTAAGGTCTTTTTCATTCCTGACACATAAACAGTACCTGAGACAGTGTAACAATTATCTGTTCTCTGGCACTGGTTGTCAGAATAGCTGCTGCCAAATTGTGGATGTGGAATTTGTATTAAATTACATTAACACTGTTGCTACAGTCCTGAACAAGTGGATTGATGCAAAGAGTGCATATATGTTACAAAAACCAGCATATCAGTTTCGGTGTCTCTCTTATCTCTCCTCCCTTCCCCTATTTTCCTGGTAGCAACACCTCTGGGAATTATTTGCGGACCAATTAAGTAGATATACAGGTGCGTAAAGATTTCCCTCTACTTAAGAGCATAGAAATAACTACCATACAGGGATTACTGTATTAACAATGTGTTTCATATGAGCCAAATAGTAGCCAAATGGGCACTGATTAAGCTCACTAATATCTCACGGTTGCTTGATTAATTTCAATTTAATAATAATCTTTTCTCCTATATCTGCATAGATATAAGTTTACTGCATCATACATTATTGTGCATTGTGTATTTATACCTTTACTTAGCACATATTTCCCTTTCTGTACTCTCAGGCAATCAGATTGGATAATATGCCTGTTTTTTGTGATATTTTTTAATATAGAAATAAAGATTTATTCATTTTTAATATATAATAATCATTTCATAAAAGAGTGCGCCACACAATAAGCATCTTTTTTAGTGGAAGGCCCACTAGTGGCTCACACTAAGAATCCCCACCCCCAAAAAATACTATAAATTAGCTTAGTGGCACACCTCCAACCCCGTTTGATTCTTGTAATGGCCTTTTGGCCTTTTTTGTGAATTTTTTCCTTAATTGGTTGGTTACAAAATCAGTATCTCCTAAAACTTCATCTATTCACCAGTGCAGCATCTGTTTGGACCTTGTGTCCCTTTTCCAAAAAATGCAAGTGGTAATTAAGACCCAGCATGCGCTGCTGAAAGGGGGGGTGGCCTCATTATAGTAGGTGTGGCTTCTCAGGAAATGTCATGCCTGTGAGCCTCACTTTTGGTCACAGTGAGGACATGCCCAGCGCTTTGGGAGCTGTTGGACATGCCCCCAGTCCCTCTCTTCATGGAATACATGCCACAAGGGGTGGCTCCAGAGGTGGGGCTGCAGCTCAGTTCAAAATTCACATAGGGAAGACACACCAGCTGCCAGTGAGTCAGTTTGAAATGGCAGCTGGTGGCAGTTGGTGTGGCTCCCCTATTTGAACTGACCTGCAGCCCCTCCTCTAGGGCCACCACTGCATGCCACGCGCATCTATGTACTGCTTACATTCTCACCCCACACACATTGTGAGAGGCCCCCTCTCACCCATTGCTCTATTTAGTAGAGCAAGGGGTGAATAGATGCCATGTGCGTCAAAATCAGCACAATAGAATGCTATTGCCTCTGTACTGGTGGCATACGTTCCTGGTGTTTGGTAAGTTGTCATCATCAGTGTTTTCTTTAACCTGCACTACTGCAGGTGCACAGATATGCCCACTGAAAAGGATAAATGAGTGTTTATGTAGGTCTGTATTTGTACAAACACACATTTACTGTATTCTGACAATGTTAGTACACCTTCTGCTGTCACATCTCTACCAGGGCAGTTAGTACACCTTCTGCTGTCACATCTCTACCAGGGCAGTTAGTACACCTTCTGCTGGCACATCTCTACCAGGGCAGTTAGTACACCTTCTGCTCTCACATATCTACCAGGGCAGTTAGTACACCTTCTGCTGTCACATCTCTACCAGGGCAGTTAGTACACCATCTGCTGGCACATCTCTACTGGGGCAGTTAGTACACCTTCTGCTGGCACATCTCTACCAGGGCAGTTAGTACACCATCTGCTGGCACATCTCTACTGGGGCAGTTAGTACACCTTCTGCTGTTACATCTCTACCAGGGAAGTTAGTACACCATCTGCTGGCACATCTCTACTGGGGCAGTTAGTACACCTTCTGCTGGCACATCTCTACCAGGGGAGTTAGTACACCTTCTGCTGGCACTTCTCTACCGGGGTAGTTACTACACCTTCTGCTCTCACATCTCTACTGGGGCAGTTAGTACACCTTCTGCTCTCACATATCTACCAAGGCAGTTAGTACACCTTTTGCTGGCACATCTCTACTGGGGCAGTTAGTACACCTTCTGCTCTCACATCTCTACCGGGGCAGTTAGTACACCTTCTGCTCTCACATATCTACCAGGGCAGTTAGTACACCTTCTGCTGGCACATCTCTACCGGGGCAGTTAGTACACCTGCTGTCACATCTCTATCAGGGCAGTTAGTACACCATCTACTGGCACATCTCTACTGGGGCAGTTAGTACACCTTCTGCTGGCACATCTCTACCAGGGCAGTTAGTACACCTTCTGCTGGCACTTCTCTACCGGGTAGTTACTACACCTTCTGCTCTCACATCTCTACTGGGGCAGTTAGTACACCTTCTGCTCTCACATATCTACCAAGGCAGTTAGTACACCTTCTGCTGGCACATCTCTACTGGGGCAGTTAGTACACCTTCTGCTCTCACATCTCTACCGGGGCAGTTAGTACACCTTCTGCTCTCACATATCTACCAGGGCAGTTAGTACACCTTCTGCTGGCACATCTCTACCGGGGCAGTTAGTACACCTTCTGCTCTCACATCTCTACTGGGCAATTAGTACACCTTCTGCTGTCACATCTCTACCAGGGCAGTCAGTACACCTTCTGCTCTCACATCTCTACCAGGGCAATTAGTACACATTTTGCTATCATATCTCTCCTGGGGCAGACAGAATAAATGCCTATGAAGAGCATGGACCTTTGATTGACTGCAATAAGGTTCTGTAGTTACTAATAATAAATGTAATACAATAGTAAAGATTTTATTGCCGCAGCTTATGTTGCAGCTAAAAAGAGAGAGTGTCCAGGACAGCCGAGCAATGCCGGCTGACAGTGGTAAGAGGACTCATTGCTTTGTCGGCCCCTTTTGGGGTCTTCTGCTTATGCACCAACTGGCACATGCTCTTTGGAAATGGAAGCCTAGATTTAATCTTCCTGTCTCACTTTTATGTAAATGAATAAAAGTTTTAATTTAGTATAATGTAGTTAAATAATAAAGAGTTGTTTTTTATTTTACCACCCTGTTCTCTCCATTCATAGATGGCAAATGTGATCAGAGGGCAGTGACTTGTACCATCGCTTGCTTGATAAATAGGCTTTCACATGCATGGGGAGCTATTGTCGGAGAACCGCAGCAACAGACAATTCTGACTTGAGCCTGACATTTAGCCTTTCATAGACATTGACCAGATAGCAATTGCTTAGCTCACAGAAATAGGCCCCAAAATAATCTAATACAGTTTATTATTAATGATTATACATGTAAGCTCTCACGAGCAGGTCCCTCTCCCCTCACGTGCTTTTCCTTCTCTTAGACTATTTCCTACTCCATACCCCGATCAACGGCATGTAACTCTCGTTTTCTGCCACCCTAATGATTTCTTCAGTGTCCTGTCCATGGGCATAGCTACCATAGGTGCAGGGGATGCAGTTACTATTGGGCCCGAGCCATCTTTGGGGCCCAGCCCTTCCCCTGCACCTAGCTGCTGAGCTCCGCTGGCTGCTTTTACCTTAGAAGTGTGCTGTGCTGCTGCTCAACCGGCTGGCTCCACCTCTCCTGAGTCCTAACTAACGCTGGGAGGAGGCGTGGCCGAGTCTGCAGGGACATCACTGGACCATGGGCACACCTCCTCTCAGGGTCCACCACGCCTCCTCTCAGCATCTACCACCTCCTCCTCTAGATGTAGCCGGCCGGGAGAGCAGCAGATGTGGCTGCAGCTCAGCAGGCAGCAGCACACTGCAGAAAACTTTGCCCCATTGGTGAGTGCCCACCCGCTGCAGGTAGTCCACTGGGGGGGGGGTCTTTAAGTAGTTGGGGGGAAGGGATCTCTGAGTAATTCACAAGGGGGTAGGCTGCCTCTTGCAGTCGGGCAGGGTGGGTGAGGGCCTGACTAATTGTACTATGGGGCCCCAATGCGCATAGCTGCGCCCCTCGTCCCGTCCCTTGATGCAACATTGTGTATATGCCATGTACTTGTCCTACATTGTTCTTGTACTATAAGTCATTGTTTTCTTGCTAATGCTCATTTATGTACTCTGGGGATCATTCCGACCCGATCGCTCGCTGCAGTTTATCGCAGCACAGCAATCGGGTCGGATCTGCGCATGCACCGGCGCCGCAGTGCGCCAGCGCATGCTGGGCGGCCGAAGGCCGTTGTATTGTAATGCTCGCCTCTGCCTGAGTGACAGGCAGAGGCGGTCACTGGGCGGGAGGGGTCTGTACGGCAGCGTTAAGCCGCCGTTTAGGGGGTGCAGTCCGGCCAACGCAGGCTTGGCCGACCGTTGGGGGAAGCGGGCCGTGGCGGCTGTGTGATGTCACACGCAGCCGCTGCGACAAGGGCAGCTAGGAGGTTTTCCCGGCAAGCCGCAGGAGCTGTGCTGGCCGGGAGTTACTCCTGAAATGTAAAAGCATCGCCGCTGTGCGATGCTTTTGCATTTCAGTGGGGGAAGAGGAGGGGCGGCAGTGACATGCGAGGCGGACTAGCCCTGTGCTGGGTGTCCCCCCACATATCTGAGTGCCTGATCGTAGCTGTGCTAAATTTAGCACAGCTACGATCAACTCGGAATGACCCCCTCTGTTAGGTGCTGCAGAACCCTTGTGGCGCCATATAAATAAATAAATAAATAAATAAAAATAATAATAATAATAATAATAATAATAATAACAACAATAATAATAAAGATTGATAGTACCACCAAAATGTCTATTCCAGTTGCCAATGCCCAGCTGGCTGTTGGTGCCTTGTTGCATTCATCCCATCAGCCCGTATTACATATATATCCCATGTCGATTACCCCATGTACTATATTGTTTTTTGTTCATTCTGTGAACAAAGATACACACAGCGAAGCAGAAAACCTAACAGAAACTTCTAAAAAGAAATGTATTTTTTTCCTATCTTTGTTCTCATTTCCCAACACATTAATATTCATGAAAGACATATGGTTGGTGCTGCAATTTGGAAACACCTCCTTCACACACTGTGACAAGCTGAAGATTCACTGAAACATGTCTGTGGGTGGAAGGAAATAGAATTATATATAAGTGGATATCTCTCTCTCTCTCTCTCTCTCTCTCTCTCTCTCTCTCTCTATCTATCTATCTATCTATCTATCTACCTATATATATATATACACTGCTCAAAAAAATAAAGGGAACACTTAAACAACACAATGTAACTCCAAGTCAATGACACTTCTGTGAAATCAAACTGTCCACTTAGGAAGCAACACTGATTGACAATTTCACATGCTGTTGTGCAAATGGAATAGACAACAGGTGGAAATTATAGGCAATTAGCAAGACACCCCCAATAAAGGAGTTGTTCTGCAGGTGGTGACCACAGACCACTTCTCAGCTCCTATGCTTTCTGGCTGATGTTTTGGTCACTTTTGAAAGCTGGCGGTGCTTTCACTCTAGAGGTAGCATGAGAAGGAGTCTACAACCCACACAAGTGACTCAGGTAGTGCAGCTCATCCAGGATGGAACATCAATGCGAGCTACGGCAAGAAGGTTTGCTCTGTCTGTCAGCGTAGTGTCCAGAGCATGGAGGTGCTACCAGGAGACAGGCCAGTACATCAGGAGACGTGGAGGAGGCCGTAGGAGGGCAACAACCCAGCAGCAGGACCGCTACCTCCGCCTTTGTGCAAGGAGGAACAGGAGGAGCACTGCCAGAGCCCTGCAAAATGACCCCTCCAGTAAGCCACAAATGTGCATGTGTCTACTCAAACGATCAGAAACAGACTCCATGAGGGTGGTATGAGG
The DNA here is from genome assembly GCF_028390025.1 of Pseudophryne corroboree. Lineage (NCBI taxonomy): Eukaryota > Metazoa > Chordata > Amphibia > Anura > Myobatrachidae > Pseudophryne > Pseudophryne corroboree. The sequence goes on along the minus strand of NC_086445.1, from coordinate 941,829,458 downwards.
GCCCGACGTCCACAGGTGGGGGTTGTACTTACAACCCAACACCGTGCAGGACGTTTGGCATTTGCCAGAGAACACCAAGATTGGCAAATTCGCCACTGGCGCCCTGTGCTCTTCACAGATGAAAGCAGGTTCTCACTGAGCACATGTGACAGAGTCTGGAGACGCCAAGGAGAACGTTCTGCTGCCTACAACATCCTCCAGCGTGACCGGTTTGGCAGTGGGTCAGTAATGGTGTGGGGTGGCATTTCTTTGGGGGCCGCACAGCCCTCCATGTGCTCACCAGAGGTAGCCTGACTGCCATTAGGTACCGAGATGAGGTCCTCAGACCCCTTGTGAGACCATATGCTGGTGCGGTTGGCCCTGGGTTCCTCCTAATGCAAGACAATGCTAGACCTCATGTGGCTGGAGTGTGTCAGCAGTTCCTGCATATGGACTGGCCCGCCCGTTCCCCAGACCTGAATCCAATTGAGAAGATCTGGGACATCATGTCTCGCTGCATCCACCAACGCCACATTGCACCACAGACTGTCCAGGAGTTGGCGGATGCTTTTGTCCAGGTCTGGGAGGAGATCCCTCAGGAGACCATCCGCCACCTCATCAGGAGCATGCCCAGGCGTTGTAGGGAGGTCATACAGGCACGTGGAGGCCACATACACTACTGAGCCTCATTTTGACTTGTTTTAAGGACATTACTTCGAAGTTGGATCAGCCTGTAGTGTGTTTTTCCACTTTAATTTTGAGTGTGACTCCAAATCCAGACCTCCATGGGTTATTAAATTTGATTTCCATTGATAATTTTTGTGTGATTTTGTTGTCAGCACATTCAACTATGTAAAGAACAAAGTATTTAATAATAATATCTCATTCATTCAGAACTATGATGTGTTATTTTAGTGTTCCCTTTATTTTTTTGAGCAGTGTATATACACAGTACACACACACATATATATATATATTATGCTATATATATATATATATATATATATATACATACACACACGCAAAACCATAATTTACCGTAAAGTGCTTGTAGGTAACTATATTTTGAGCCTTAGGCAGTAACTAGTCAGAAAGGAAAACAGTTTTGCAAAATAAAATTACCGTGAAATGGACGGGTAGCTGGCGACAATAATTACTAGCTATAATTCAGGACAATACTCTCTGCCTCTCATTCTTTATAAGCTAGTGGCCTTTTTTTCAGAGGTCACTTCAATTACTCTTGGGAGTGTAGCTGCTACGGTATGTACATAAAGGGAGCCTACTCTTATCACATATCATGATATAGGTGTCACGGAAATCTGATCCCTCTAGATGGCTCCGGCACATCTATTAGTTGCAGGTAACAATTATTTACATGAGGGAGCGGAACACACACATTCTAATAGATGTGACTTGTCACTATGAGCTGAGTTGATGTTATCTTGGATATTAGATATTGAATTTCTTTTTAATGACTGCACACAGAAATAAATGTCATATTCTACTTCTGAAAATGACCTTAAAAGTTTTCAGACTGTTAAAGGAACAGTCTTGTCTTCTTCCCTTTGTTATTTTTGTTGATGCGAGAGAGATGAATTACAGGTAAATCCCGTGATGATTAAGCCAAACAAAGATGTTTTCTCAGTTTACAAGTTTATTAAATTCAAACTAACCCAGTTTTCTTTTATTTGTGCTTGCAGTTGCTAAATGTAAATTGTAAGAATGAATGTATTGTATTATTATTCTTTTACCACACTCTTTTCTACTGTAGCTTATATAAACATGTACGCAATGTACTGTAACTAATGTTAGGTAAGTCTTAAGGGGGGTACACGGAGCGATGTTCACGTAATTTTTAAACAATCTGACCAGATTGCTTAGAACAGCACTTTTCAACCTGTGTGCCGCTGCACATTAGTGTGCCGCAAGCAGTTGCCAGGTGTTCCGTCTGCCAGAGATGCCTGCCGTCGCCGCCAGCCAGAGATGCCCGCCACCGCCCACCAGAGAGACTCGCCGCGGTCATCCAGAGATTCCTGACCAGCTGCCTCCACCAGCGGTAACCAGCTCGGGCAGCACTTCTGTGAGAGTCATCCCGTGACCTATGATGACTCATAGGTCAGCAACCGCATGTCCCATTCCAGCCTGGAGTACCCGGCCACTGCTGCTCCGTGCAGCCTGGTCACGTCTCAGCGCTACTCACTACTCCGCACTGAGAGGGAAAGATTATTTTCAGGTATAAAAAAAAACAAAACACACCCATTGTTAATAAGTGTAATTACAGTGGGTTGGGGGCAGGTGTGTAGAATTACTATGGGGGCATGTGTATATAATTAGTATGTGGGGGCAGGTGTGTGGAATTACTATGGGGGGCAGGTGTGTGGAATTACTATGGGGGCATGTGTATATAATTAGTATGTGGGGGCAGGTGTGTGGAATTACTATGGGGGGCAGGTGTGTGGAATTACTATGGGGGCATGTGTATATAATTAGTATGTGGGGGCAGGTGTGTGGAATTACTATGGGAGGCAGGTGTGTGGAATTACTATGGGGGCAGGTGCTTTGAATTACTATGGGGGGAGGGTATGTGGAAATACTATGGGGGGCAGGTGTGTGGAATCACTATGGGGGCAGGTGTGTGGAATCACTATGGGGGCAGGTGTGTGGAATTACTATGGTGGCAGGTGTGTGGAATTACCCCCTTGAGCCACTGATGGTGTGCCTTGGCAATTTTAAAGTCTTGTCGTTGTGCCGCAAGTTGAAAAAGGTTGAAAATCACTGGCTTAGAAATTAAGAACACATTGCTCCGTGTGTTGGGGTGCCGGCGACAGCGATGCTGGGTGAAATGAGCGGTCCCCCCGTCCCGCCTCCTCGCTCACCACACATCGCGCTGTGCTGAGCGGGGGGAGAGATGTGTGCTGAGCGGTCTGTGATAGCACACATCTCCGGGAGAAATCTCACGTGCGTACCCCCCTTAACCCTTCTGCAGGCAGAGAACCATTGTCGACTTCTCTGTCACATAATTAATCTTATCTCCTCCCAAAGCACTTATGTCATCCGTGTGAGATACCGTAATCCTCTCTAAACACAACAGTTTAGTAGGGCTGAGTAAAGGTGCATACACACTTGCCGAGAAAGTAAACAATGTCGCTCATTATCACCCTTCCTGAGCGACATCGTTTTATTTTCTCGGCAAGTGTTTAAGCCGCCACTGTTGAGCGATGTGCGGCTCCGAGGGTTGTTAATGACATCGCTGTCGGCCGTGCATGCAGTTCAATTAGGACTGTCATCCAAGAGCTGCCTGCACGGCCCGGCCGCTGCGTGACGTCACTGAGTGATATCGTCGTCTTATCGCTCATTGTGTCACATCCCCATATACTTGGTACAAATAACCAAAGTTTTCAAGTTATAATGCCTCTAAAACAGAGGCAGGCAATAAGAGGTCCTCGAACTGTTATTGAACTACACATCCCAGCATGCCCTGTTATAGTTGTGCTATCAGGGGATGCTAAAATTGTGGCAAGGCATGCTGGGATGTATAGTTCAACAACAGCTGGTGGGCCGCTTATTGCCCACCTCTGCTGTAAAGGAAAGGTCACCATTCACTTATATTCTTTGCACAAATCCACCACTATGCCCAACAGAGCCTTGAAAGTGATGGCAACTGAGCTAATATGTGAAATCCGCTTGACCTGCCAGCTGCCACAGGAATTTCAGTCAGCATCCTTTAACACTCACAATCCAAATGTTTATACAGTATTATACTTAATTTACTGTATATATGAATAAATCATACAGAACCAAGTCATACCGCACTAACTTTATTTATCTACATATCTGGTTTGGCAAAAAAACAGTGGGGGCTGCCATACTGCTTTGTCAATCCTAGACTACAGTGATATGGCAGGTTAATATTAAATATTGTTGAACTCCATTGAAACAGTGTCCCATAGTGGCCACTTTATAAACAAAAGTCATGAATATAAAAAGCTTTACAAATCAAATTCAGAAGTCAACTTTTGTAGATTTTTTTTAATCCTTAACAGGGAAAGGGCCTTTTTGAAAATAAAATCCCCAGTCTTAGGCGGATTTTGAAGATGCACTAACAGTAACCAATTTGATACACTGAGCTGCAGAATGCATTTAACTATTAACTGAAGCTCTAAGAGTATTGTACACATATAAGAAAGCCAAATGTGGACATAGGGGGCTATTCAGAGTGGTCACAGATTTTGCTATTTGAATAACCCCCATGGTCAGTGGTGCCAAGAGAGGGGGGGAGAGGATACTAATTACCCAGGACCAGATCTTCTGGAGGGGCCCTCCCCCTCCAGAAGCTCTCCCCCTTACCTGACAGCAGCAGCTGTAGCTCTTCTCCTCAGCCCAGCACTCGCTGCGGTGTGCTGGGCTGCAGTGTGGCTTGAAATACAATTTTTATGTATTTTTTTCTAAAAGCACATGGCCACACCTCCTGTGATTAGGCCATGCCCCTTAAAAGTACCTGGACCCAGCCAGGCTCTATACTGCCCTGTCTATGGTCAGCAGCTGGAAGGGATGTTGAACAGGATTGCAGGGTAATAATGAAGTTCACCTATGATCCAGACAAATTTCAAGGTCCAGTGAGGGAGCAGAGAGGGCAAAAAACTGTGCATCCAGCTGCCAGACAACACAGGGAAGAGAGATGTTGAAACTGGTAAGCACAGACAGGGTCAGGTTAACAATGAGATGGAAGGGATTACAGATCCAGGCCTCCATATAAAAATAGGGCCCATAAACATGACATCATTGTCCCCAGACACCCATCGACCATAAATATTAAGTATTAAAATTTAATTTATATTTTCTTCACAAAATTTTACAATTGATAGTGTATGTTGTGTTCCTGTAGGCCCACATGTCCCTGGCCACACCCACACATTACTGATCACATCTCATCCTCTTCTCCCAAAAGGCCATTGATCATTTCAGCTCCAGGCCCATGTGGGCCTTAATCCAGTCCTGAACACAAGCCAAGTCCCAGCTTTTTCTGGGCCCCATAGTTCCAATGCCCCAGCCATTTTTTATAGCAATCTCTGTAAGCTCTCAGCATAAATGTTAGTGTGCATGTCTACATTAAAAAAAAAAAATAATTAAAAAAATTATGGATTCTGCAACGAGCATTCAAAAAATGTCTACAGATGTCACATTTTTACAGTATGTCATTCTGAGTTACACAAAAATTGGCAGCAACAGGTCTACTAACTGGGAAATTGTATATATTCAATTCATATAAGGTAACGTATATACAATTTTAATCTCCAATGTAATTCTTAAGGGAAAGTGTTTTGCTGAAATGTATACTTAATATACAACAGAATACAGTTTTCATCTTCAGTACAGACTTACAGGCCCCTGAAATCAGATAAACCTATAAAAAAAATCACAAAACATTCAAGTGATGATCAAATGATGACAAAACTGATAAAATAAATGAAATAAGTCATAGTGCCTTTATTTTAAATTAGACACACATTTTATTAGTCGGTCAAATCTAATCACATTATATGTATGCGTTTTTGTTTTTCAAACTAAATAAGGAAATATAAAAAAAAAGAGATTCTCATGTTTGAAATCAAATTCTGAAGTAATAAATTGTAGTGAGAGAAAATCACACAGAGTTGAACAAGCCTGAAATACCAATATGAAAAAAACCTCCTTTGATTTCAAAATCCCATTACAGACAGGCACAGTTCAGACCAGAAACGTTACGCATCATCTCCGATGACATTATAGCATCAAACTCACAAGTCAATTCCAAGTTAATTTACTTTACTCTTCTCACTTTTGTGCGTGTATGTGTGTTTTTAAAGAGATCCTTCAAGGTAAAAGTTTATTCCTGTTTTTAATCATGAACTGGAAAGAAATAATTTTACTGTATGCCTTGTTAAGGAAGATGTGAAAAAGGAATAAATAAAAAAACAAACAAACACAGAACGTTATTTTTGTAGAAAATGTGATTGTTTTTGTATTTTGGTGGGGGAAAAAAGTAGCAAACAATTGCATTAGATTTTTTTAGGGGAATTTACCAGCATATGAATTGAAAGTAGCTTGGTAGCTTTGAAATTAATTTCACTTAGAGATTAGATATAAGTCACATCTGGATCGGGGGTGAGAAAAACTCCCTTTTTTCTGGTTCTCAGCACTTGTACGACAATTATTGCAAGTCACTAGAGCATCATGTTGGCTGAAAACAACATTTTGTACTGACTTCCCTTTAAGCTGATACATCCAAAACTGCCAGGCATAGATTTTGCCTACTCATTAATTAGGCTGTAACCACATATTTATTATTTATTTATTTCACTTTTTTTATGACCCATAGGCAAACTTTTTTTTCTTTTTAAATAGATTTAAATAGCTATTTTAATTCTGTGTGTACAATTTCTATTTAGCTATATAACTATTAAGTTTTGGTTTTGAACAATCAGACATTTTTTGGATTTGTTTTATTACTATTTTTACTTACATTACTTACAAAACTCTGGTGTATACTGGAGTATGACAGAAAAGGCTCTGCCTCACCTCACCGCACATCACTGACATATGGACATGTATACAAGCACAGTACAGAGAAGCATCTTACACATAAATCTTTGACGTACGTCTTCGGTGTGCTTTATTTAATGTTTCATTAATCTGATTTTTGTGCTCTTTGTATTGAAAGCAGTAGATATTAAGTGACAAATTGGGCGTCAAAATTTTCTTAAAAGTAGTATAGACAACAAGTGTGCAGGGTTGAAAATCAGTGGCTAATTGGGTTATGCCAGTCCCAGCCATGTGGGCGTACTCATGACTCTTTTTTTTACTGCCAGTGAACCATTGGTGGCGTACCACATCTTAGGTTAAGAGACTCAGGGGGATAGTCAATGAAGTGCCCTTTTTTCGACTGGTCGAAAAAAACTGCACTAATTCGACATAGGGTATTTAATTGCTGGCGTTCTTGCCCATATTTTAATCCATTTTCGCCCATGCTGTTTCACTTTTTTTTGTCGAATCGACATGTGTGAAAATTGCACCAAAAACAGGTGAAAATGCCAGTGAATTCGCCAAAACACGTGTATTGGTGGCAAAGTCGCAGGTAAACATGGTTCTCACCCAGGTCCGGGTTGAAACGCATTGGTGGGGAGGCCTGCACTTGGACATACGTACCCTGAGGGAGCCGGAGATTATCGGATAGACGGGGCCCCATTTTTTGTGTTTACCATCCAACTCTGTGAACCCCCGGGTATGAGCTTACTTGTTTTTAATGTGTTGTCTGTACATAAATAAACATCTTTATATTTTAAACATTTTTTGGAGATCACTCTGTGGAAGAGAAACAATTTGCAAAGTGAAGGAGAGAGAGTCAACAGATAGGCATGCTGAATATCGTTTCATTGTGAGTGCTACATAAAGGGGGCAACCCTGAGATTATTTCCCACATGGTGGCGGATTACCCTGGTGTAAAAACTTTGAGTATATAGGCTTTTCACCCTCTGCACCATTGTGAGTGGTTGGGAATGGGGACCTCCCCGAAATTTTGATCTACTCTTTCTTTTTAAATATAGTGTGTGATAGTCAATATCATTGTACTGTACCGCATGAGGATTTTGTTCTGTGTTTTATTTTTTATGTATGAACACATCCTGGAACATGGAAATGGGAATTATCTGATCCACTTCACCTAAAAACTAAGGGAAGTGCAAATATATGTTTGTGAGCGCCCAGGCGTTATATTTGTAATTTTTTCTATTATTCTTTGTATGGTTGGGATTTGATGTGATTCCATTTTCAAATATATTGCCAAGGCCTCAGAACAATAGCGCACAGAGATACATCAATTTTTCCATCAGATGGTTCTCACCAGTGCCTGATTTTTCGACCAGTTGAAAAAATGTCACGGGCATTGAATAAGTCGAATGTAAATTCGACCTAAAAACAGGTGAAAAGTTCCATTTTTTCTAATTGAATACCCCCCTCAGAGTCCCAAGTTCCCGACCGTGTCGCAGACATGGTAGCAGCGTACTGGTGGTGGCCGTGGAGTGGAGACAGACAGGATTAGAGGTGTACAAGAGGAAGGAATGCATGAGGTAATGTGAGTTAACGTGTGTGTGTGTGTGTGTGTGTGTGTGTGTGTGTGTGTGTGTGAGAAGGATTTGGTGTTTAGAACACAGTACAAAACATAGAGACTGGGGTTGGGGAGAGGGAACAAGACAGAGGGTAAGGTGCGGGTGGATATCACAAAACAGCACAGTACAGGATATACAAACGGGGGGAGCACAATTCAGTTGAGGGGGCACGAGACATGGCATACAGATGAGGGGGCATGTTGGTTAGGTATAATGATGGGCTAGATAAATCAGGGACCCTAACTGATCCAGAGAGGGAATCACAGGAGGAAAGTAAATATGATTATTCTTGGATTGTATCTACTGTAACTGGACTCCACTCGGTATTACTTTTGTGCTTTGTTTTGTGTATCCTTTAAAAGAATGATAATAAAGGATACCTCTCTGGAAGGCAAACAAGTATGGCTGCCACAGAGCCACAGCATGTCATGTGAGCGGGCACGGGTGGAAGGGGGGAGGGGAATGCCACAGTGCATAGAACAGACACAAAACACAATGTATACTGTAGCCAACACAGTCACTATATTACACTGAACTGTTATAATGGTGTCTAGCATCTTTACAATGAGTTCCAGATTCTATTCCTAATATTTATTTTTTAATGCAACGTGATTTATCTAGGAACAACACGCATTTTAGTTGTAACTTTCCATTAAGTTGATTTTCATGGAGAAGGTTACATTTTTTTTTTTTTTTTTTTAGAAGACTTTAAGTTGTTTGTTGGCTCTTAAGGAAGCCTCTTCTGATTTGCATGCTTCTTGATGCTGGTGCTAGAGAATCACTGCTCAAAAGGATTAATTTGGCAGGCACTCCTGAGACTTTAGAGGGTAAACAACTGTTTCTTTTTTTGTCAATATGGCAATTAAGAGGAGGGAGATTAAAGAAGAGAAAGTAAATTCAGCTTTGGCTCCTATTATGGATTGACGGCTTAGTAACTTGATGAATACCTATTAAGGTATCAGATATTTGAGAATAAAGTAGGATTTCAGAGTCAAGATCATAAGTAATTTAAAACTCTCTAGTTTGATGGTAACAATGTATAACAGTTTTTAACTAAAAAATATAATAACATATTACTCATATCCAAAAGGGCTTAGGCACGCCTTCACTGCTATCAGATTTAATTATCGACTTAGCATTCTAAGGTGATATGCATCACAGTCTAATTAAGCAAACTATATGGTGGAAAAATTAGCTTGCTAAAAAAATGTACACACAAAAATAAAATTAAATGCATTTTAGATATTTAAGGTGTTTTATTTTCAATCATTAAAAACTTTATTATTTTCCCTTCCAAAAAAATAATATGTGGTTTAGAAACGTTATAAATGTTATGCTGTGTGCCATAATGATTGGCATTTTTTTTTTCAATGTTTATTTAGAAGGTTAATTAAGCAGTAATTCCACATAGGTTTTTTCTTTAAATAGCAAATTAAGTACCTTTTAATCATGTATATGAACATCTGCATCATTTTTCTTAGCAATCACACTACAATTTATTATCTCCTTTCAATAACTCTCTGGAGGGCAAACAAGTAGGGCTAGTACAGTCATAGGGGGTAATTCAGACCTAATCGTAGCAGCAAATTTGTTAGCAGTTGGGCAAAACCATGTGCACTGCAGGGGGTGGGGGGGAAGATATAACATGTGCAGAGAGAGTTAGATTTGGGTGGGGTGTGTTCAAGCTGAAATCTAAATTGCAGTGTAAAAATAAAGCAGCCAGTATATTTACTCTGCACAGAAACAATATAACCCACCCAAATCTAACTCTCTCTGCAAATGCTATATCTGCCACACCTGCAGTGCACATGAGGGGGTCAATCCGAGATGATCGTAGCTGTGCTAAATTTAGCACAGCTACAATCATTCACACTGACATGCGGGGGGATGCCCAGCACAGGGCTAGTCCGCTCCGCATGTCAGTGCCGCCCCTTCCCCCCCCCCGCAGAAGTGCAAAGGCATCGCACAGCGGCGATGCCTTTGCACTTCAAGAGTAGCTCCTGACCAGTGCAGCTTTAGCGTGCTGGCCGGGGAGCTACTCGTCGCTCCCCAGCCCGCAGCGGCTGTGTGTGATGTCACGCAGCCGCTGTGGCACGCCCCCCCCCCCCCGCATGGTCCGGCCATGCCTGCGTTGGCCGGCCCACGAAATGGCGAACAAATGCTGCCGTTCTGCCCCCTCCCGCCCAGCAACTGTCTCTGCCTGTCAATCAGGCAGAGGCGATCGCAGCCCTGCTACGGCCTTCGGCAGTCTGGCATGTGCCGGCGCACTATGGTGCCAGCGCATGCGCAGTGCGTACCGGTTTGCTTGTCTGCGATAAAAAGTCAGAATGACCCCCATGGTTTTGCCCAACTGCTAACAAATTTGCTGCTATGATCAGGTCTGAATTACCCCCTTTTCTCTGACGTCCTAGTGGATGCTGGGAACTCCGTAAGGACCATGGGGAATAGCGGCTCCGCAGGAGACTGGGCACAACTAAAGAAAGCTTTAGGACTACCTGGTGTGCACTGGCTCCTCCCACCATGACCCTCTACTCCAGACCTCAGTTAGATTTGTGTGCCCGGCCGAGCTGGATGCACACTAGGGGCTCTCCTGAGCTCCTAGAAAGAAAGTTTATTTTAGGTTTTTTATTTTACAGTGAGACCTGCTGGCAACAGGCTCACTGCATCGAGGGACTAAGGGGAGAAGAAGCGAACCTACCTGCTTGCAGCTAGCTTGGGCTTCTTAGGCTACTGGACACCATTAGCTCCAGAGGGATCGACCGCATGGAACTGGCCTTGGTGTTCGTTCCCGGAGCCGCGCCGCCGTCCCCCTTACAGAGCCAGAAGCAAGAAGAGGTCCGGAAAATCGGCGGCAGAAGACATCAGTCTTCACCAAGGTAGCGCACAGCACTGCAGCTGTGCGCCATTGCTCCTCATACACACTTCACACTCCGGTCACTGAGGGTGCAGGGCGCTGGGGGGGGCGCCCTGAGCAGCAATAAAAACACCTTGGCTGGCAAATATATCACAATATATAGCCCCAGAGGCTATATATGTGATAAATACCCCTGCCAGAATCCGTAAAAAAGCGGGAGAAAAGTCTGCGAAAAAGGGGCGGAGCTATCTCCCTCAGCACACTGGCGCCATTTTCTCTTCACAGTGCAGCTGGAAGACAGCTCCCCAGGCTCTCCCCTGTAGTTTGCAGGCTCAAAGGGTTAAAAAGAGAGGGGGGGCACTAAATTTAGGCGCAATATTGTATGTTCAAGCAGCTATTGGGAAAAATTCACTCAATATAGTGTTAATCCCTAAATTATATAGCGCTCTGGTGTGTGCTGGCATACTCTCTCTCTGTCTCCCCAAAGAGCTGTGTGGGGTCCTGTCCTCAGTCAGAGCATTCCCTGTGTGTGTGCGGTGTGTCGGTACGGCTGTGTCGACACGTTTGATGAGGAGGCTTATGTGGTGGCAGAGCAGATGCCGATAAATGTGATGTCGCCCCCTGTGGGGCCGACACCAGAGTGGATGGATAGGTGGAAGGTATAAACCGACAGTGTCAACTCCTTACATAAAAGGCTGGATGACGTAACAGCTGTGGGACAGCCGGCTTCTCAGCCCGCGCCTGCCCAGGCGTCTCAAAGGCCATCAGGGGCTCAAAAACGCCCGCTCCCTCAGATGGCAGACACAGATGTCGACACGGAGTCTGACTCCAGTGTCGACGAGGTTGAGACATATACACAATCCACTAGGAACATCCGTTACATGATCCCGGCAATAAAAAATGTGTTACACATTTCTGACATTAACCCAAGTACTACTAAAAAAGGGTTTTATGTTTGGGGAGAAAAAGCAGGCAGTGTTTTGTTCCCCCATCAAATGAGTGAATGAAGTGTGAAAAAGCGTGGGTTCCCCCGATAAGAAACTGGTAATTTCTAAAAAGTTACTGATGGCGTACCCTTTCCCGCCAGAGGATAAGTTACGCTGGGAGATATCCCCTAGGGTGGATAAGGCGCTCACACGTTTGTCAAAAAAGGTTGCACTGCCGTCTTAGGATACGGCCACTTTGAAGGTACCTGCTGATAAAAAGCAGGAGGCTATCCTGAAGTCTGTATTTACACACTCAGGTACTAGACTGAGACCTGCAGATAGTGCTGCTGCAGCGTGGTCTGTGACCCTGTCAAACGGATACTATTTTGCGAACATAAGAGCATATTAAAGACGTCGTCTTATATATGAGGGATGCACAGAGGGATATTTTGCCGGCTGGCATCCAGAATTAATGCAATGTCCATTCTGTCAGGAGGGTATTAGAGACCCGACACTGGACAGGTGATGCTGACTTTAAAAGGCACATAGAGCCTTATAAGGGTGAGGAATTGTTTGGGGATGGTCTCTGGGACCTCGTATCCACAGCAACAGCTGGGAAGAAAATTTTTTACCTCAGGTTTCCTCACAGCCTAAGAAAGCACTGTATTATCAGGTACAGTCCTTTCGGCTTCAGAAAAGCAAGTGAGTCAAAGGCGCTTCCTTTCTGCACAGAGACGAGTGAAGAGGGAAAAAGCTGCACCAGTCAGCCAGTTCCCAGAATCAAAATTCTTCCCCCGCTTCCTCTGAGTCCACCGCATGACGCGGGGGCTCCACAGGCGTAGCCAGGTACGGTGGGGGGCCGCCTCAAAAATTTCAGCGATCAGTGGGCTCGCTCACAGGTGGATCCCTGGATCCTTCAAGTAGTATCTCAGGGGTACAAGCTGGAATTTGAGGCGTCTCTCCCCCGCCGTTTCCTCAAATCTGCCTTGCGGACAACTCCCTCGGGCAGGGAGGCTGTGCTAGAGGCAATTCACAAGCTGTATTCCCAGCAGGTGATAGTCAAGGTGCCCCTACTTCAACAAGGACGGGGTTACTATTCCACACTGTTTGTGGTACCGAAACCGGACGGTTCGGTGAGACCCATTTTAAATTTGAAATCCTTGAACACATACATAAAAAAATTCAAGTTCAAGATGGAATCGCTCAGGGCGGTTATTGCAAGCCTGGAGGAGGGGGATTACATGTTATCCCTGGACATCAAGGTTGCTTACCTACATTTCCCCATTTACCATCCTCACCAGGAGTACCTCAGATTTGTGGTACAGGATTGCCATTACCAATTCCAAACACTGCCGTTTGGACTGTCCACGGCACCGAGGGTCTTTACCAAGGTAATGGCAGAAATGATGATACTCCTTCGAAAAAAGGGAGTTTTAATCATCCCGTACTTGGACGATCTCCTTATAAAGGCGAGGTCCAAGGAGCAGTTGTTGGTCGGAGTAGCACTATCTCGGGAAGTGCTACAACAGCACGGATGGATTCTATACATTCCAAAGTCACAGCTGGTTCCTACCACACGCCTACTGTTCCTGGGGATGGTTCTGGACACAGAACAGAAAAAAGTGTTTCTCCCGCAGGAGAAAGCCAAGGAGCTGTCATCTCTAGTCAGAGACCTCCTGAAACCAAAACAGGTATCGGTGCATCACTGCACACGAGTCCTGGGAAAAATGGTAGCTTCTTACGAAGAAAAATTCCATTCGGCAGGTTCCATGCAAGAACCTTTCAGTGGGACCTCTTGGACAAGTGGTCGGGATCGCATCTTCAGATGCATCGGCTGATAACCCTATCTCCAAGGACCAGGGTATCTCTACTGTGGTGGCTGCAGAGTGCTCATCTTCAAGAGGGCCGCAGATTCGGCATACAGGACTGGGTCCTGGTAACCACGGATGTCAGCCTTCGAGGCTGGGGGGCAGTCACACAGGGAAGAAATTTCCAAGGACATTGGTCAAGTCAGGAGTCGTCCCTACACATAAATATTCTGGAACTGAGGGCCATTTACAATGCCCTAAGTCTGGCAAGGCCTCTGCTTCAAAACCAGCCGGTACTGATCCAATCAGACAACATCACGGCAGTCGCCCATGTAAACCGACAGGGCGGCACAAGAAGCAGGATGGCGATGGCAGAAGCCACAAGGATTCTCCGATGGGCGGAAAATCACGTCTTAGCACTGTCAGCAGTGTTCATTCCGGGAGTGGACAACTGGGAAGCAGACTTCCTCAGCAGACACGACCTACACCCGGGAGAGTGGGGACTTCATCCAGAAGTCTTCCAACTGTTGGTAAACCGTTGGGAAAGGCCACAGGTGGACATGATGGCGTCCCGCCTAAACAAAAAACTAGATATTGCGCCAGGTCAAGGGACCCTCAGGCAATAGCTGTGGACGCTCTAGTGACACCGTGGGTGTACCAGTCGGTTTATGTATTCCCTCCTCTGCCTCTCATACCAAAGGTACTGAGAATAATAAGAAAACGAGGAGTAAGAACGATACTCGTGGTTCCGGATGGGCCAAGAAGAGCTTGGTACCCAGAACTTCAAGAAATGATATCAGAGGACCCATGGCCTCTACCGCTCAGACAGGATCTGCTACAGCAGGGGCCCTGTCTGTTCCAAGACTTACCGCGGCTGCGTTTGACGGCATGGCGGTTGAATTCCGGATCCTAAAGGAATTCCGGAGGAAGGAATTCCGGAGGAAGTAATTCCTACGCTGATAAAAGCCAGGAAAGAAGTAACCGCAAACCATTATCACCGTATTTGGTGAAAATATGTTGCGTGGTGTGAGGCCAGGAAGGCCCCAACAGAGGATTTTCAGCTGGGTCGTTTTCTGCACTTCCTACAGTCAGGAGTGTCTATGGGCCTAAACTTGGGTTCCATTAAGGTCCAGATTTCGGCTCTGTCGATTTTCTTCCAGAAAGAACTGGCTTCACTGCCTCCTGTGGCACCTTGGGATCTCAACGTGGTGTTGAGTTTCCAGAAATCACATTGGTTTGAGCCACTTAAAACTGTGGATTTGAAATATCTCACGTGGAAAGTGGTCATGTTATTGGCCTTGGCTTCGGCCAGGCGTGTGTCAGAATTGGCGGCTTTGTCATGTAAAAGCCCTTATCAGATTTTCCATATGGATAGGGCAGAATTGAGGACTCGTCCCCAGTTTCTCCCTAAGGTGGTATCAGCTTTGATAAAGCTGCATTGCTCGCAGTGAAACGCGTCAGGAGGAGGCTACCTGGGTCACCAAGTGTGCTATTTGCTGCTGCCTAAATCTATCCGGACCAAACTGGACTTTGCCAACTGCAGAGGAAAATACGGGACAATTATCCAACTACCAGAGACACCATTCACCCCATCTCTACGAAGAGGTCACCGCACCAAATGAGGATCCCGAACCTGGCTGGTTTTTGAGCTATAACAACAGAGACACTCTTAAGGGACTACTCCTCTAGCGGCCGTCGGGTAACGTGTACTGGTGTGACTACATTGTTAGTCTGTCTCCATCTGCCACTTAATCCAGTTGTATTAATAGGAACGGATAGTATTGTGATAGGCAGTCACAAAATACTGACCCACGCATGCTAATTTACCATTTGTTATGTTTTAAATTGCTATATATGGATCTTAGATCCAATGTTTTATTGAGGCCTAAATTCATGTTTTATTAAATCGAAATATTTTTTCACTCAATCCTTTTCAATAGAATCTTTATATATTGTTAGTAGCGCTGCTATTCTTTTCTTTGGTTTTTTGATGTATAGTTGGGGTGTGACTACCCCCAAATTATCTTAGCAGCAGCATTAGAGACACAGCACCTGAAAGCGCCCGATCATCCATTTGCTTGGTATATCTTTTTTTGCTTTTTCACTTGAACCAACCTATTGTAGTGCCTGCGGCTACTAGGGACTTGGAAGATTCCAAGTTACTGGACGTAGTCAGGGCCTTAAAAATTTATATTTCCAGGACGGCTGGAGTCAGGAAAACTGACTCGCTTTTTATCCTGTAGGCACCCAACAAAATAGGTGCTCCTGCTTCTAAGCAGACTATTGCTCGCTGAATTTGTAGCACAATTCAGCTGGAGCATTCTGCGGCTGGATTGCCGCATCCTAAATCAGTAAAAGCCCATTCCACAAGGAAAGTGGGCTCATCTTGGGCGGCTGTCCGAGGGGTCTCGGCTTTACAACTTTGCAGAGCTGCAACTTGGTCAGGGGCAAACACGTTTGCTAAATTCTACAAATTTGATACCCTGGCTGAGGAGGACCTTGAGTTCTCTCATTCGGTGCTGCAGAGTCATCCGCACTCTCCCGCCCGTTTGGGAGCTTTGGTATAATCCCCATGGTCCTTACGGAGTTCCCAGCATCCACTTAGGACGTCAGAGAAAATAAGATTTTACTCACCGGTAAATCTATTTCTCGTAGTCCGTAGTGGATGCTGGGCGCCCATCCCAAGTGCGGATTGTCTGCAATACTTGTATGTAGTTATTGCCTAACTAAGGGTTATTGTTGAGCCATCTGTTGAGAGGCTCAGTTATATTTCATACTGTTAACTGGGTATAGTATCACGAGTTATACGGTGTGATTGGTGTGGCTGGTATGAGTCTTACCCGGGATTCAAAATCCTTCCTTATTGTGTCAGCTCTTCCGGGCACAGTATCCTAACTGAGGTCTGGAGGAGGGTCATGGTGGGAGGAGCCAGTGCACACCAGGTAGTCCTAAAGCTTTCTTTAGTTGTGCCCAGTCTCCTGCGGAGCCGCTATTCCCCATGGTCCTTACGGAGTTCCCAGCATCCACTACGGACTACGAGAAATAGATTTACCGGTGAGTAAAATCTTATTAGTTCTCTGCATAAGGTGTAAGGGGGACAAGGAGGATAAGATGTCACAGTGCACAGGACAGACACTAAAAACATTGTTTTGCTGCTTGTCACAGTCAGTCCATTACACAGAAACAGGCTCGCAGGTCTCAGCATGACATGTAAAGGCAGAGGGGGAGGAAGAGAAACAAGATGTCACAGTGTAATCAGAGCTCAGAAGGGCGTTCCAAAGCTTCTCTGCTCACTACATTATGTGCCCTGTGACTGGATTTGACATGGTTGTCATGTAACACTGATGAATTATCAATCATTAAATAGAAACAATCCATGCGAAAATAGTAAATAGCAACATTAATATTAAATACTGCCGTGGTGATTTATGTTGAAAAAAATATCTATTTTGTTCAAGGGATTGTTGCATTTAGAGAAGGACCTTAATTAGCCATGGTCTTTCAGTTATACATCTTGTTTTTAATTCTTTGTCCATTGTTATGTCCCAATAAAGCCTAATGTAACACTTTATGAATTGATAGGTACTATATGCGCCAGGACATTTTTGCTGGTTTTAGTTCTAATTCGTCATTGGGTTTTGGTATTGGATTCAGTTTTGCCAAAACCGCCTCAGGTTTTTTTAATTTTGGATCTGTTTTTTTTTTTTTAATTTATAAAAACAGTTAAAATTAAATACATTTGGGCTTTTTTTTTGTTCCTACTATATTTTGACTTAATAACATTATTTTCCAGTCATTTCCAGTCACATTTGACCACCTCATAACTCACAATATTGTTCCCCAACATAGGCCAACGGCTAGCTAAACTAAGCAACAGAGCAGCGGCACAAACACACGCCAGTTTAAACAGGTTTTGCAAATTAGTAATGTATTAGCAATAACCTATCAAAGCAACTCGCAAGTACTTTAGGCAATCGTAGGAGGGTTTCCAGTTGCCCTCAAACCCTCCTACCCCACAGCCTGGCCTGCGGCTACTACATGCACCATAAAGGGTGGAATGGAGCTGCTGCACATGCTCAGTGGCAGCAGGTTTTCCTACCAAGTCTGCTGTGTGTGTGGTAGGGGTGTATCTAGGGGTCTTAGCACCCCTGGCAAAGTAAGGGACTGGCACCCCCCCCCTCCTCCTCTGTATTCTAAATAAGAATGGTGCAGCGCCAAAAATAAAGTTGTGTGGCCTCATGGGAGTAGGGCGTGTCCACACATTAGTACCAATTCAAATTACGCAACACAGTAGTGCAACCTTATTCATATGAAACCACAAACTAGCGTCCTCCATTCTGTATTATTCCACACAGTAGTCCCTGCTATTCACATTACACAGCATTGAAGTGCCCCTTACTCACATTACACGACACAGTAGTCCCCTTAATCATGTCTGGAATGCAGGGAATGAGGTAAATATTGGAGATTTGTGATGAAGGAGGCAGAGACAGGAATAGGCCCAGCCATTATACTAGTGTGTGTATATTATATATAGTGGCATTACACTCAGAGGGACCGAACCTTTTCAGTGGCACTGCACTAACAATCATTCTCCAGGACACCACCTTCATGATCAGCAGCAGCAGCAGCAGCAGCCAGTCCCTGATCAGCAGTACGCTGTCCCCAATTGGGGTAGGGTAGGGTGTGGTAGGGTAGGGTAGGGTAGGGGAGGGGGGAAGGTTTGAGGCACTGGTAAGATGAGGGATAGAGACATAGATATGGTGAGGAGTAGAGGCACAGATGGAGAGGAGGGACATAAGATGAGGGGGCAGAGGCACAGATAACTGAGAAGGCAGAGGCACAGATAAATGTAGACGGGACAGAGTCACATATAATGGAGAGGTGGCAGATGCACTTATAAATGGAGGGGGGTACAAGCAGGGCGGTACTAGGGTGTTCGACGCCCCCCTGCAAATTATAAATTTGCGCCCTGCCATACTTTACAAAGGGACAGGGCACATAATACCCCCTGTTGTAGTGCTGCTTACACACGTAACGTCCCCTGTACCAGTGCCGCTTACACACGTAACGCCCCCTGTCCCAGTGCCGCTTACACACGTAACACCCCCTGTACCAGTGCCGCTTACACACGTAACAACCCCTGTACCAGTGCCGCTTACACACGTAACGTCCCCTGTACCAGTGATGCTTACACACGTAACGTCCCCTGTACCAGTGATGCTTACACACGTAACGCCTCCTGTACCAGTGCCGCTTACACACGTAACACCCCTGTACCAGTGGACACTTAACGCCCCCTGTACCAGTGACGCTTACACACATTACATTGCAGTCACACATACACACACACAGATACACACACCACATATACATACAGATGGGTCCATGTTTATCTTGACCTTTAATAGAATTAACTGAGACTGGTCAATCAGACTTAATCCCCTGCTGTAATGACTTAATCCCTGCTGTATTATTCTCTGTATTGTATTGCAGCTGAGAACAACTGAGATGAAGGGTTTATGTTAATAAATCATGTTGTGCCTAGGCACAGCAAACTAGCCAAGATAACCGTGGACCCATCTGTATATATACATACACACACACATACATACTGTACATACATTACACACATACACAGTCACACATATATACAGTATACACAGATACTGTATACACATACACACACACTCTCTTTCCAGACACTTTTCTAAGGAAGGCTGGCAGCAGGCTGGCCGGAGCTGTAGCAGCTCATCCTCCTGCTGCGCCTGGTCCCATCTAGCTCCGCCCATTAGTCCCATCTAGCTCCACCCCATTTGGATCCCATCCAGCCCTTGCATTGTCACACAGGGTAGGGGAGGGGGAGAGAAGGCTTCTTGTGCTGCCAGTGCCAAGGGGGAGAGGAGGGGGCTTTGTGCTGCCAGCGTGGGTGGTCTTCAGTATGCCGAATGTCGGGATCCCGGGGCACAGTATACCGGCGCCGGAATCCCGACACCCGGCATACCGACAGATATTTTCCCTCGTGGGGGTCCATGACCCCCCTGAAGGGAGAATACATAGCGTGGAGCGCTTAGCGCGCCACCGTGGCCACAGCATGGCGAGCGCAGCGAGCCCGCAAGGGGCTCCTTTGCACTCGCCACACTGTCGGTATGCCGGCGGTCGGGCTCCCGCCCGCCGACATACCATACTACACCCGCCAGCGCCACTGCATGTCATACAGTGTGACAGCAGCAACCGGCAGCAGTAGCAGGGACATCAGCAGCAGCTCAGCACAGGGATACAGAGCAGGAAGAGCGCCTCTCCCACCTGGCGCCTACCTGCACTGCATTTCTTTGCTGAGCGGCTACCGCCGGGCCTGGGTACAACTATACATAATGGAGGGGTGGAGGTGGACGAGGCACAGATAAAGGAGTAGGGGAAGATGCACTGATAATGGAAGGGGGCAAGAG
Organism: Pseudophryne corroboree; assembly: GCF_028390025.1. Taxonomy (NCBI): domain Eukaryota; kingdom Metazoa; phylum Chordata; class Amphibia; order Anura; family Myobatrachidae; genus Pseudophryne; species Pseudophryne corroboree. The sequence continues at coordinate 941,809,298 of NC_086445.1, read as the reverse complement.
AACAGATAATGGTGTGTAGTAGAAGCACAGATCTGGAGAGAAAAAGTGGCACAAATGGGGAACTTCTTATTGCCTCTGTTACTTTCTAAACTATCTGGCCATTGGAAGTACAGAGGAAGAAGCAGGTGGGTGACAGGGAGAAAGAGTAGAAAGGAAAACTGGTCTGGACTGCAGCCCCCTGAGAGAGAAAGGGGACCCAGCTCACATTTTCCGTGCCTCCATATCAATGTGGCTCAAATGGAGACTCTGATCTTTGCTGCAAACGGCTCCTGCACATGGCTGAAGTCCCTGAAGACACGGCAGGAGACGGAGAGGGGGCGGAGCATACGGAGGAGTGACAGCTGCAGCGCTGCCCATTGTAATCAAAGCATGTTAGTGTGTGTCCGGCAGAGAAGGAGCCAGGCACAGCATTACTTTTATACCTTACAGTGAGCAATGCTGCGATGACGCATACATAAGTGGGCAATGTGGGTGGTGGATGGTGAGCAGTGCTGAGCATTAATCCGTCCCTGGCCACAGGTGGCACTGTCAGGTGGCACCCCCACTTGGTCGGCACCCCTGGCAAGTGCCATCCTGGCCAATAGTTATATACGCCCCTAGTGTGTGGGTCTGTGGATCCGAGTTCTCAATCATTGCGCCAGAGAGAGAATCTGGAAAGTGGCCTATCATGATCATTGGGCCGGCATATGTATGATGTACTGTCTTACATACATTGCACTTTGTTTGGGGGCAGACTATAGCTTGTTACATGCTAATTATGCATCCTTCATGGTCTGGTGACAATTGCTCTAAAAATAAAACATTGGAAGCCCGACTACAGAAATCCGGTATTTGCCCCTGATGCTGCACAATAAAAATACAGATATTGATGCAGGGATATGATCAGCCCCCAAAAATGCCCAAATCAGATCAGCACGGGGATGAAAAAAGCTCTACTTCATAGCAAAATACTGCAAAATACTTAACAAAGCTTAAAAATTTCAGAGCACCAGAGTATACGCATAGGGGGGTATTCAATTAAGTTTGTTTTCGTGGTTTGCCCCGAAAAGCCGACATTTCGGCAGAAATACTGCATTTTTGCAGCATACCTATTCAAATCCACATGCCGCAAATAATTTTTGGCTTTTTTGTGCGGCATTTCACCTTTTTATTTCACCTTGCTTGATGTGGTGAAAATTACCAATGTACCTTCTAAAAAATGGCCAATGGGTATTTTTATGTTTCTTTCAAGTAAATATCTTAAACCACATGGCTCTTTTTGAATTACAGTCACATCTGTACTAGAGATGTGCGGCAGACACTTTTCATGGTTTTGGTTTTGGATCTGGATGATTTTTGAAAAAAACATAAAAACAGCTAAAATCACAGAATTTGGGGGAAATTTGCTCCTACGGTATTATTAACCTCAATAACATACATTTCCACTAATTTCCAGTCTATTCTGAACACCTCACAATGTTTTTAGGCCAAAGGTTGCACCGAGGTCGCTGGATGACTAAGCTAAGTGACACAAGTGGGCGGCACAAACACCTGGCCCATCTAGGAGTGGTACTGCAGTGGCAGACAGGATGGCAATTTTAAAAAATAGGCCCCAAACAGCACATCATGCAAAGAAAAAAAAGAGGTGCATCGATGTCGCTGGATGGCTAAGCTAAGCAACACAAGTGGGTGGCACAAACACCTGGCCCATCTAGGAGTGGCACTGCAGTGGCAGACAGGATGACAGTTTTAAAAATTAGGCCCCAAAGAGCACATAATGCAAAGAAAAAAGAGGTGCACCAAGGTCGCTGGATGACTAAGTTAAGCAAAACAAGTGGACGGCACAAACACTTGGCCCATCTAGGAGTAGCACTGCAGTGGCAGACAGGATAGCAGTTTTAAAAACTAGGCCCCAAAGAGCACATAATGCAAAGAAAAAAAAGAGGTGCAAGATAAATTGTCTTGGGCCCTCCCACCCACCCATATGTTGTTTAAACAGGACATTCACAGTTTAATAAACCCATCATTTCAGCAACAGGTGGTCCCCCTGGAAAAAGTTTGCCAAGTTCTCTGAATCATAGCTAGCTACAAACATAACACCCCCTTCTTTGATTTCTCTTCACATTATGAGAAGAGGCTAGAGGAAGAGCACAGTGTCAAGAAGGTGATTGAAAATTAGAAAGGCAAACGCAATCAGGAACAAAACACAGGCTTTCACCTCTACTCCTATATTGGTGTGGAACAGAAAGGACTTCAACCAAGCAAATACATAATTATTAATTACCACATTACTGGACAAACTGAAAAACTAAGGGCCAAAGCCTCCCAAATAGTACCCCCTTCTCCATATTCAGGGATTAAGATAATCTTGGATTTAATGCTGGAATGCAAATAAACTGGTGTATACCACAGGATCAAGATTGGATATTTTCCCCTCCACGGAGTCTGGAGACTTATTTTGTGAAAATCTCGTGGGTTTCTTTTTTAATTTTTTTTTATTGCATGCTTATTTACATATTTTGTGGCAGATGCCTTATTTTTGTTTTTCACAGCTCCCAGTTACATGCATGTGGGTTTATGTTATTCATATTTTATTTTTAAATAAAGCAACCCCTTAGATGTTTTAGCAGCCCCTCCTGGGCCGCCACAGCAGCCCCGGATGAGGCAAGTTGAGTTCAGGTAGGTTCAGTAAAGTACTAAGCATGACTGTGCAGTGATTTTTTTTTATTGAGCCCCTGCCCTAGTGGAGCTTACCACTCTACATTCGAAACTCATTTCATACTATAAGTAGGACTGTGGGAGGAAGCAATGCTAACCTCTGTGCCCACAGCATGCCTCAGACTGGCAAGCCAGACATCTTCCTGGCTGTAAACCACCATGAGACTCCATACTGGGCCTTATTCAGTAACTGTTTGTGCCTCACAGGAGTTCCTGGCCCATCTAGTGCTGCAGTGCAATGGAAAGCTAATGCAATGCAAGATCACTGAAACTCTGTTCTTCTAACACCGCAAGATCTTGCAATAACCCTACGCAGCCCTTAGGAAAAGAAGACAACAAATGCGCATCTACTATAATAATAAATCGAAATTAAGGTTGACTAATTGGAGCTATTCATTTGATTGAGTCCTTAACATGAAATAATTGAGAAGAACCTCTCTCTAATGTTCCAGCAGAAAATCTAACTTTCACCTCTCTGGCAGTTGCGCTGGATTATGATTCAGTCTCTTCTGAGTCACACTGACTTTGGCCACAAATGTGGTGTCTCCCCACTTATTTAAAAACACTTTGTGAAAATAGCAATTTCCATTTCTAATTTCCATTTCCACCTTTGCAGCTATATTTTCACAAATCTGTTTGTGATGTTGAAGCTTGTTTCTTATCTGCTCTAGGCTTTCATTTACATCTAGGATCAAGTACAGCAGCACCACTGGAATTATACGGCAGCACCCCTGGATTTATTCAGCATAGGCAGCACCCCTGTGGAGTTACACAGCACATCAGACAGTCAACAGCACCCCTGGACTTAAACGGCAGTGGGGCAGCACCCCTGGACTGATAGGGCAGAGGGGCAGCACCCCTGGAATGATGTGGCAAAGAAAAGACATGCAAGATGGAATTGTTCTTGGCCCCTCCCACCCACCCATATGTTGTATAAACAGGACTTGCACACTTTAACAAACCAATCATTCTAGCGACAAGGTCATGACTGTGGCTAAAATTATTGGTTTGTTTGGGCTCCCACCAAAAAGAAGCAATTAATCTCTCCTTGCACAAACTGGCTCTACAGAGGCAAGATATCGTCCTCATCCTCTAATTCCTCCCCCCCTTCAGTGTTTACATCCTCATCCTCACAGATAAATAATATTCAAACAAACCACATAATTTAGGTGCAGTGGACTGCTTACGCTATTACCCAAAGTTTTTGAACTTGACAATGACTTATGATGAATGCGCTGCAGGTAACGTATAAGGGAGGATGTTCCTAGGTGGTTAACATCCCTACCCCTACTTATTATGGATTGACAAAGGCAACAGATGGCTTGACAGCTGTTGTCCGGATTTGTGGAGAAATAATACCACCCCGAAGAGGTGTCTTTTTTGGTATTTTGCCCAGGCATGACAATGGGCTTTTTCATCCCATGGACAACAACTGTATCCACTGGTGCCTTATTCAAACAAACCACATCACCATCAGAATCTTCATCGTCAACGTCCTCTGCAGTGCCAGCTACACCCATATCCTCCTCATCCTGGTGTACTTCTACAGTGACATCCTCAATCTCAATATCAGTAACTGGACTGGTGTTGCTCCTCCCAGCACTTGCAGAGGGTGTGCAAATGGTGGTAGGAGCCTCCTCTTCCCATATAGTGTTGTGAAGTTCAGGCCTAGATATCGCAACCGCGGACAGTGCTAGCACCCCTGTATTTTCACAACACCCCTGTATCTTTACAGCATACAAGACAAGGCAAGTGTACATTTATTTTCACTGCACCTCTGTATCTTTACAGCATGCAGGACCAGTTTATTTTTATTTTAACAACAGCACCCCTGTATTTTTACAGCATACAGGACCAGTGTACTTTAATTTTAACAACATCACCCCTGTATTTTTACAGCATACAGGACCAGTGTACTTTTATTTTAACAGCAGCACCCCTATATTTTTACAGCATACAGGACCAGTGTACTTTTATTTTAACAGCACCCCTGTATTTTTACAGCATACAGGACCAGTGTACTTTTAACAACATCACCCTTGTATTTTTACAGCATACAGGACCAGTGTACTTTTATTTTAACGGCAGCACCCCCATATTTTTACAGCATACAGGACCAGTGTACTTTTATTTTAACAGCAGCACCCTATATTTTTACAGCATACAGGACCAGTATACATTGACTTTCACTGCACCCCAGAATTGTTACAGCATACAAGAAAGGGCCAGTGTACATTTATTTTACTGCACCCCTGAATTATTACAGCATACAAGACAGGGCCAGGGTACATTTATTTTCACTGCACCCTAGAATTATTACAGCAAACAAGACAGGGCCAGTGTACATTTATTTTATTGCACCCCTGAATTATTGCAGCATACAAGACAGGGCCAGTGTACATTTATTTTATTGCACCCCTGAATTATTACAGCATACAAGACAGGGCCATAGTACATTTATTTTATTGCACCCCTTAATTATTACAGCATACAAGACAGGGCCAGTGTACATTTGTTTTACTGCACCCCAAAATTTTTGCAGTATACAAGACAGGGCCAGCACCCCTGTATTTTCACTGCATACAGGAGGACAGTGCCCCTGCCCCCTGTATAACTCAGTGACAGCCAGGACAACAACACCCATGTACAGCTGCAGCACCCCTAACAGCACATGAAACACCAGTGACAGCTAGTACAGCACCCCTAACATCACAGTGACAGGACAGCAGCCCTAACAGCACCACTAGAGAGCCCTAACAGCACCCACAGAGAGAGACAGAGGTCTGTTTCCCACACAACGTCCAGAGTGTAAATGGCGGTGACGCGTGGCTGTTTATATGGAATCCATAACCTGCGAGAAATCCGACAGTGGGATGATGACATTATGCCTCGCTCTGGTTTCTGAGTCTGGCGGGAAATCCCGAACTGAACTCAGAAACTGGCTCCAAATGGGATTGGGAGGTTTGGTTCTCTGGGAACCGAACCCGCTAATCTCTAATTTAATCATACATTTAAGTTTTTATCCCATCTATTTACCTTTTTAAAACACTGCCTTCAATTATGGAGCCCTTTACTGACACTATTTGTTCATTAGGCTTACCAAAAAAGATTGGAAGTTGCAGGGACTTTTCTCCAGTAGTGTCCAGTATTCTCCAGTCTTCGCCAAGTGGAAAGTTACTGCTGCAACTGGTGACGCCATCATAAAATCCCTGTATTTATGTAGAAAGTATCCGAAAAGATTACACCCCCACTCCGCCTGATTGGTCCTTTTTCGGTTTGCTGGGATGGAACTAGTCAAGAAATTACATAACCCAAAAAGAGCAGAAGAAGGCGAAAATGACGACAAAATCAGCGGGAATTGAATACGCGGCATACGCCCCATAGTAGGAAAAGGGAAACCTGCTCATAACAATGTATTAAGCCTAGAAAAGGACATAATATGGATAAATGCAATGAGGGCCTGATTCGAAGGTGAATGACGGAGTGCTGCATGGTTGGTAGCAGCAGATCTCATAAGGTATGTAAATGATGCAGGTGTCGACTTTTGAAATAAGAAACCCACCTTTACCCTTTCCACATCGGTCGGCCCATTGGACATCTGGGTAACTCTAAGGTTGTTCATTATATCCAGCGCATTTAAGCTGCTGAGGCCAGTGAATTTGGGTCAGAAGATGTAGACACTGGCTGTGGTAATCCTACAAAACATAGGCGACAGTAGAAAATGCTCTCCATCTCCGTTAGCAGCAGCATGTCGATCATGCTGCAGCAGACAGAGGACTCTGACCCATGATATGTCACAGCTGTATGGCACATGTATAGTCTCAGGTGCCTGCGCATACCTCACAACATCATCCATCTGCGTAAAAACCGTTCCACTGCCCACCAATGACACCCCCGAGAACAGAAAAGAAAGTGCATAATGGATATAGAAGAGCAAGAGATAGTAAAACTCTTATTTATAATTTAGTAAGGCCTTCACGCTTAAAAAGATTTAGGAAAACTCACTAGTTGCCTGACAATGCTAAATGTGGGGAAATTCATTCTGCAGAGTGGCTGTTAATGCAAACCTTTTCATACATGGCAGATTTACATGTACGATGTCCTATAAAACTAACTGCTAATGGGAAAACACCCATCAAGCGCAGTTATTTGAAGATGTAGTATATTATAATACGTTACTCCTTGGTTTTTTATGAATTTTGGAATCTCACAACTAGTAAATAGTAACATGCTGTTAGCTCTCAAGGACAATCTTCTATTAACTTTAGTCGGCACCATTCATAAACTATGAAGTACTGGCCAAAGTAGAGATTGAAATTTTGCTTTGAGTTGTGTAAAACTATTTCAAGAGGTTAATATGAAAGTTGAACTAGGCTGCAGCAAATTAGGACCAGCTGATTGATTGATATTATAGGGTTCTAAAAACATATGGCTGGACTACCCAGAAGGAGATGATAACAGTGAGATTATTAGTTTTTAAAAACTCTCTGTAGATATAACCATTGTTCCTCTATATAATCTTACTTCTAATGGAAGTGACAGTTTGTTAGGCTGGATTAAGGTTTGTGGGGACCTCAGGTCAACTAACTAGTGGTGCCTCTACCGATAAGTGTCTATATGATATACTGGTGATTTTATTAAAACATATAATATGTAAATACCCTCAGCACCACAGCATAAAAGAGAGACATAGATGGAGCAGACATAGCACACTTTTAGATGACTTGGTTGTGCAGAGGCCATAATTGTGTCAGGTGGAGATAGTTCAGATTGGTATAGCAGGATGGTAAAGAGGTGAGAGCTTAGCAGTAGCAGTGCTTGGTGTCTGCCTGCATCACAAAGCGAAAGCAATGGGCCAGAAAGGGCATGAGCTGCCAAATAGGGCACAAAGCTGAATCTTGGTCTAGCTGACTCAAGGCAGGTAAATGACAAGAGCTCATGAAGGAAAGATCCAATCCAGCTTGATTAGTTTGCAGGCATAAAAGAGATCAAACAGCTAGAGTGGTGGAAGAAAGTTTTGAGAAGAGAGGTAGGCAGGTGTAGAGGGCCCAGATCAGTCTGGAGGTGGTGTTGGCAGATTAAATTTTGCCCAGTCACTGCAATGTCTCCCAGATTGAAGTTGTAATGTCTCTCAGATTATCATGAAGAAAGGAGAACATAGTAGTCAAGAATCCTCAAAATAGTGCTGGCAGTTAGCATCCCATCTGGACTAGGGCTTTCAACAGTCAGAATCTGGTGCTGTGTTTTGGAGAGGAGGGTGGGTGGATAGGGAGCAGATCCTGGCCTACTCCAGATGGTGTTAGGGTCCCAAATGATGGTAGAATATGGGCCCCAGTGAAGAGCTTGCCAGCATATGCTCTCTCAAGTGACTTCCTGATAATAATTTTACTTACAAGATATGCGGGAGGTAATTATTCTTAGGCATCCTCTGACCAATGATAAATTCTCTGCTTCTTTTTTCTTTCTTCCCTTTTACCCACTCTCTTGATCCCGTTACATCACATCATGTTCACTCTACTTATACAGCTCTGATTTCTATCTAATTAAAATTTTTAATCTATGTATTTTTTCTGGAATGTTTCCATCATCTTTGAAGGAAGAATTTGACAACTTCCATCATTTAAATTATCCTTCCTCACCTTCAAAATACCAACCCTGACAATTTTTCATTTGAGCCAAAACTCCTTGAATGCCCTGTATAATGAAACCCCTGTTTACACTAAATATTTGTATGGTCCACCTAAATTGCTTACTCAAATTTGTAATGATCGTCTAGCTGCTAGCTACAGTATATCTAAGGATCATTACTCACCTCACAATTGGTTATTCTACATCTATCTGCTGCTACTTCTCTGCACACCTAATGAGATTGATAGAAATGGGATTTTTTTTTTGCAATTTATACATTAATACAAATCTATTCATACATGTCAAATTGGCATGTAGCAATGTGACCGGCGGAATACCGACCACTACATCCTGACCTCTGAAAATCCCGACAGTCGGCATGCCGACTAACAAGGACTATTCCCATTTGTGGGTGTCCACGACACCCATAGAGTGGGAATAGAACCTGTGGTGAGTGCAGCTCACCATTGAGCTTGCAAGGGGCTTCATTGCGCTCGCCTCCACTGCCGGAATTCTGCGGCCGGAATCCCGGTGTCAGGATGTTGACAACCGGGATCCCGGCCACCGGTAACACAGCCCCATCCCATCAAATTAACACATATCATAGTAACATAGTAACATAGGGGGTCATTCCAACCTAATCGCACGCTAGCTATTTTTTGCAGCGCTACGATCAGGTCAAAACTTGGCAAAACAGCGCATGCGTATGCACCGCAATGCGCAGGCGCGTCGTACGGCTACAAAGCGGATCGGTGCTGGTCGATGGATTTAACGAACAATCCATTCACACAGCCGATTGCAAGAAGATTGACAGGAAGAAGGCGTTTATGGGTGTCAACTTACCGTTTTCAGTGAGTGGTTGGAAAAACACAGGCGTGTCCAAGCGTTTGCAGGGCAGGTGTCTGACGTCAATTCCTGGGACCAGACAGGCTGAAGTGATCGCAGCAGCTGAGTAAGTTCAGACCTACTCAGAAACTGCACAAACTGTTTTTGTACTGCTCAGCTGCACATGCGTTCGCACACATGCAAAGCGAAAATACACTCCCCCATAGGCTGCGACTATCTGATCGCAGCGTTGCAAAAAAATAGCTAGCGAGCGATCAACTCTGAATGACCCCCATAGTTTATGAGGTTGAAAAAAAGGCCATTTGTCCATCGAGTTCAACCTATTCATGTTCTTCTTCTACTCTGTATTATTTTCAGGACTAGTTTTATCTGTTTGATAAAGTCGGCCGTTGTGTTGTATTTCCTTATTTTATTGTAACTATAGTACGTGATCTATCCTCCATAACCCTGTATATCCTTATCCATTAGAAATTTATCTAGCCCATTCTTAAAAGTATTAATCGAGTCTGACATCACTACTCTCTTTGTCCTTACTGTGAAAAAAACTTTTCGCCTCTGTGCGTGCAATCTCCTCTCCTCTAACCTAAGCGGGTGTCCAAGTGTCTTCTGTGTTGATCTTACCAAAAACATATCCCCTGCAAGCTCTGTGTATTGTCCCCTTAAATATTTATAAATGTTGATCATGTCTCCTCTTAATCTCCTCTTTTCCAGAGTGAACATGCCAAGCCTTCCAAGTCTTTCCTGGTATTCCAGCGTCTACATCCCCTTAATTTGTTTGGTCGCCCATCTCTGAACCTTTTCTAGTTCCAGGATATTCTTTTTGTAGTAGGACGCTCAAAATTGCGCGCAGTATTCCAGATGGGGCCTCACTAGGGCTTTATATAGTGGGAGTATAACACTCTCATCCCTTGCATCAATACCCCTCTTTATGCATGCTAGTACCTTGTTTGCCTTTTTTGCTGCTATCCTACTTTGGGTGCTGCTGCTAAGTTTGTTATCTATGTGAACACCTAAGTCTTTTTCCAGTATGGAGTCCCCTAACACCACCCCATTTAGTATGTAGGTGTTATTTTTGTTCTTGCTACAAAGGTGCATTACCTTGCACTTGTTTGTATTGAAACTCACTCATACTCCATTTTGCTGCCCATGTTGAATAAATCCTTCTGGAGAGACTCACCATCTTCCTCTGAATTTATAACCTTACATAGGCCCTCATTCCGAGTTGATCGCACGGTAGCAGTTTTTTGCAGCCGTGTGATCAGTTCATCGCCGCCTATGGGGGAGTGTATTTTAGCATAGCAAGTGTGCGATCGCTTGTGCAGGGGAGCTGTGCAAAAAGTTTTTGTGCAGTTTCTGAGTAGCTCTGAACTTACTCAGCCACTGCGATCACTTCAGCCTGTCAGGTCCCGGAACTGACGTCAGACACCCGCCTTGCAAACGCCTGGATACGCCTGTGTTTTCCATGGCACTCCCAAAAAACGGTCAGTTGCCACCCAGAAATGCCTTCTTGCTGTCAACCACCTTGCAATCGTCGCTGCAATTGCGTTCTTCGTAAGGTCCCACGCTGCCCGGCATTTTCAGTCGCTGGGCATCGACGCGCCTACGCATTGTGGTCGCGGTGCATGCACACTTCAGACCCGATCGCACTGCTGTGAACAACTGCAGTGTGCGATCGGGTCGGAATGACCCCATAGTTTGGTATTGTCTGCAAAATTTGACACCATACTCTCTAGACCTTCTGCTAGATTCTTAATGAAACTGTTGAACAAAAGTAGTCCAAGTACAGACCCTTGTGGCACACCACTTAGTACTTCAGTCCAATTTGAAAAACTTCCATTTACCACAACGCGCTGCTCCCTATTATCTATCCCAAGTGCATATTGTGCTGCCTAGCCTCAGTTTTTGTTGCTTATAGATAAGTCTCATGTGTGGCACTGTGTCAAAAGCCTTAACAAAGTCTAAAAAGATTACATCCACCACCTTACCCTGATCAAGGGTTGCACTGTTTCATAAAAGCCTAGTAAGTTTGTCTGACATGATCTATCCTTCACAAATCCATGTTGGTTCCTAATAATAATCTTTTTAGCTTCAAGGATCTTCTGTACACTATCCCTTAAAATGCTTTCCAGCACTTTCCTCACTATAAATGTAAGACTAACTGGTCTATAATTGCCTGGTTCAGCTTTACTTCCCTTTTTGAAGATCGGTACTACTTCCACTATACGCCAGTCTATGGGAACCATGCCTGATGAAAGTGAATCATTGAAGATTAAATATAAAGGTCTTGCTAATTCGGAGTGTAGCTCCATGAGAACCCTTGGGTGAATACAGTCTGGACCAGGTGACTTGTTAATCTTAGTTTTTTTCAATCGGTCACAGACTTCCTCCTCACTTAAATAAGCAGTTAGAGTGGGACATTATCCTTAATGAGGTTGGGTGTTAGTTCATGCATCTGGTCCCCTATTGTAAATACCGATGAGAAAAACTTGTTTCATTTATCCGCTGTCATTATCATTTTTGATTAAGACTCCCAGTTTGACCGTTAAAGGGCCTATACTCTCCTTCTTTAACCTTTTGCTGTTGATATATTTAAACATTTTTGGGGGGTTTGATTTACTTTCCTTTGCTATTAGCTTTTTAGTTTCTACTTTAGCAGCTCTTATTTCTTTTTTGCTTGTTTTGTTGCAATCCTTATAGTACTGGAATGACTCCTCCTTCCCATCTGATTTGTATTTTTTGAATACTCGCCTTTTTTTGCCCATAAGTTCCTTGATATTTTTGTTAAGCCACATTGGTTTGGAGTTTTTAGTCCTTCTTTTGCTGCCCATGAGAATGATCTCATCGAGCATCGATTTTAACAACTCCCATTTCTCTGTAATATTTTTCCCTTAAAACAAAAATTCCCATTCAGTGTCCCTTAAAGCTTCTCTCATTATGTCAAAGTTGGGTTTTCAAAAGTTCAGAGTCCTAGTAGAACCTATTGTTAGGCGCCGGGGTCCGCTTGTCTGCGCGGCCCGGCGCCTAGCAACTAGAGACGCCGTGCGCGTACAGCCGCCGGCTCCCTAGCAACGCTAGACGCCGGGCGCGCTGAGCCGCACGGACCCTAGCAACGGGGACGCCACTGGCGGACCGCGTTCCCCGTTGCTAGGCTTTAGGAAATTAAGATATTCACCTGCTCTCTGGCCGTGCAGCAAGGCAGCTGCACAGCATTTATTCTAATCAGCCTTTAGCAGCTGATTGGAGGACTCCTTGTTAAATACACTCCCAGGGCTTCTCACAGACGCCGGTAATAGCTTCCTGCATGCTGCCTTTGTTTGCTGAGAGTCTGTTTCCAGTCCTGCTGTATCCGGTCATTCCAGTCCTCAGAAGTCCGGTATTCGGGAGTTGTCATCTCATCCCAAGAGGTCGTTTGGTTCCCTGGAGTCCTGACTGATCACCGTTTTATATCCAGTGGTGTTCGTGAGTTGCGGCTCTGCCGTGTGTTGCGGCTCAGCCGCTTTACCTTTTATATTTTGTGTATGGAGCATTTGCGGAGGGTTCCGCTTCCACAAGTCCTCTCTGGTACTCGGCGGTGCCGGGTAGGAGAATTGGACAAGTGGATATTTTGGTTGTCCTTTTCCCTGGCGGTTTCTCCGCACATATTATAGTTTTGAGTTTGCTTAGCCCCTGGCCTGGTTGTTTAGTTAGAGGGCCTCTTGTTATCACCCTGTCTCGGGTTTCCCTTTGTCTCTCATTAAGACCGGGGGGCATCGAAGTTGGGCAGACATAATCCGCCCTTCAAACGCGGCTGCCAAGGGCTCAAGAAACCATAGTCTCACAGGGGAATTCTGACAACACGGGTGAGACAACAGAGTTAGGGCGCCAGGGGCTATTTTCCTGTCCTGCTCCCTTCCCCAGCATTCCGTTCCAGTGCTCCGGTCCTTGCCATAAGATCTCCTCTGACCAGAGTGCTGGAATCATAACATTATTACCGGCCATACCAAAACTTAAAATTAAACGGGGTTTAATTTTTTCTCATTCAGTTTTGTGAGAGTTTATCGGCCTCATGAATCCAACAGGTTTAGGGCCAAATCCTGGTCAGCTCTTAGTCAGCCAGATTCAAGAACTTACTCAGATGGTTCAGGATCTTTCTCTTCGGGTGAAGTCGCAGGAAGATCTTTTGCGAGCTTCCCCAAGGGTAGTCCCTGAACCAAAGATGCATTTGCCTGACCGTTTTTCTGGTGATAGAAAAGAGTTTTTTAATTTTAAAGAATCCTGTAAGCTTTATTTTCGTTTAAGACCGACTTCCTCGGGTACTGAATCTCAGCGGGTCGGGATTATTATTTCTTTGCTCCTGGGGGATCCTCAGACCTGGGCATTTGGTTTAAGAGCAGAGGATCCGGCATTGTTGTCAGTTGACGCTTTTTTTGAGTCTTTAGGTCTCTTGTATGATGACCCTGATAGAGAGGCGTCCGCTGAAAGTCAGTTGCGCGCTCTCAGACATGGTAGAAATCCTGCGGAGGTTTATTGTACGGAGTTTCGCCGTTGGTCGAACGACTGTGGCTGGAATGACCCAGCCCTGCGCAGTCAGTTTCGCCTCGGCTTATCAGAGTCTATAAAAGACAGTCTCCTTCAGTACCCCGCTCCTGAGACTCTCGATAAACTCATGGAGCTTTCTATTAAGATTGATCGTCGTCTCAGAGAGCGGAGGGCTGAAAAAGGAGCACCTGTAAGGTCAAGTCTGTGTGTATATTCCATTCCTGAAGACGTAGAGGAGCCCATGCAGATGGGTCTCTCCCGGCTGTCTCCTGAAGAAAGAACCAGAAGGCAAAATTCTGGTCTTTGTCTGTACTGTGGGGGTAAGGGACATTTTGCTCGTAATTGTCCGAACAAGTCGGGAAACGCTTTGACCAGGTGAATTGTGAGGGGGTTCACCTAGGTCTGCAGCTTATCTCCTCGAATAACTCCCTTTTAGTCCCAGTTAAAGTTTCCTTTGGCAGCCTCAGTTCTTCGGTGTCGGCTTTTGTTGACAGTGGAGCTGCAGGAAACTTTATGGATTTAACTTGGGCTAAGGCCTTAGGCATTCCTCAGTTACCTTTGGGTAGGTGTGTCACCATGCATGGCTTAGATGGGAGTCCGCTGTCTAATGGGATTATTTCTCTCCATACACCCCCTGTACTACTTACAGTAGGAGCTCTACATTCCGAGAAAATCGAGTTCTTTCTTACACATTGCCCAGCAGTTCCAGTTGTTCTGGGTCACCCTTGGCTGGCTTTTCATAATCCCACCATTGATTGGCGGTCGGGGGAGATTTCACAATGGGGTACTTTTTGTGATAAGGAATGTATCACGTTTCCAGTCAGAGTAGCAGCTATCATTCCAGAACTCATTCCGGTGGAATACCAGGAGTTTGCTGATGTTTTCTCCAAAGGCAATGCGGACATTCTGCCTCCCCATCGGCCTTATGATTGTGCTATTGATTTAATTCCTGGTGCCGCATTGCTAAAGGGAAGATTATATGCATTATCCGGGCCAGAAACTGCGGCTATGAATGATTATGTAAAGGAGAGCCTTGAGAAAGGATTTATTAGACCATCAAAATCTCCTTTAAGTGCAGGCTTCTTCTTTGTGGAGAAAAAGGATGGCTCGCTTAGACCTTGCATTGATTTTAGAACCCTGAATAAGATCTCAGTTAAAAACACCTATCCTTTGCCGTTGATTTCTGTACTCTTTGATCAGTTACGTTCTGCTGTGATTTTTTCTAAAATTGACCTTAGAGGAGCGTACAACCTCATCCGAATTAAATCGGGAGATGAGTGGAAAACGGCCTTCAGTACTCAGTCGGGTCACTACGAATACCTGGTGATGCCGTTCGTCCTGTCCAATGCTCCGGCAGTTTTTCAAGACCTCATTAACGATGTGCTCCGTGACTTCCTAGGGAAATTCGTGGTCGTTTACTTAGACGACATCCTGATTTTTTCTGAATCAATGGAACAACATGTTACCCAGGTGCGTCTGGTTCTTCAAAAGTTACGCGAGAATCATTTATATGCCAAGCTGGAGAAGTGTGAGTTTCATGTCACGGAAGTATCTTTTTTAGGGTACATAATTTCCCCTCAGGGATTTTCCATGGAACCAAAGAAACTCCAGGCCATCCTTAGTTGGGCGCAACCCACCAATTTAAAAGCAATTCAGCGCTTTTTAGGGTTTGCGAATTATTATAGGAGGTTCATTCATTCTTTTTCTGACCTGGTTGCTCCCATTGTAGCTCTGACAAAGAAAGGAGCGGATCCTACCAACTGGTCGCGTGAAGCTGAGTTGTCCTTCCGGGCCTTGAAACAAGCCTTTGTCTCGGCTCCAGTCCTCAGACATCCTAATCCGGAATTGCCCTTTGTGGTGGAGGTTGATGCCTCGGAGGTTGGAGTGGGGGCTATCCTTTCTCAAAAGGATCCGGAGTCTCTGGAGTTACATCCTTGTGCCTTTATGTCCAGGAAATTCTCGTCCGCTGAATCCAACTATGACGTTGGTAATCGGGAGTTACTGGTGGTAAAGTGGGCTTTCGAGGAGTGGAGGCATTGGCTGGAGGGAGCAAAACATACTATTTCGGTATTGACTGACCATAAGAACCTGCAATACATTGAATCGGCTAAGCGGCTTAATGCCCGGCAGGCACGTTGGGCATTATTTTTTACGCGTTTCAAATTTATAATCACTTTCAGGCCTGGTTCCAAGAATACTAAGGCTGATGCCCTGTCACGTAGCTTTCTTCCGGTTCACAATAACAATCCTGTCACCCCCATACTTCCATCTTTGGTCATCTGGGCGGGCCTCACACAAGATTTATTTACCCAGTTAAAACAGCTTCAACACCAAGCTCCTAGAATTACTCCTGCTGGTCGTCTTTACGTCCCTGAGTTTTTGAGAGCTACTGTTTTAACGGAATTCCATGATAACAAAGTTTTAGGGCATCCAGGAGTCTCTAAGACATTGGAGTTAGTCTCTCGCTCAGTATGGTGGCCTGGTCTTTCTAAAGACGTCAAGGAATTTGTTTATTCATGTCAGGTTTGTGCACAGCATAAGGTTCCCCGTTCCTTGCCCATCGGGCAACTTATGCCCTTAAATGTTCCTCTCAGGCCGTGGTCTCATATTTCCATGGATTTTGTGGTTGACCTTCCCCTTTCAGCCGGATTCCGAGTCATATGGGTGGTAGTGGACCGTTTTAGTAAAATGGCTCATTTTATTGCTCTTCCCCGATTGCCTTCTGCCCAAGGGTTGGCAGTTTTGTTTCTCCGCCATGTATTCAGGCTTCATGGGTTGCCTACTGATATTGTTTTTGATCGGGGTCCACAATTCATCGCACAATTCTGGAAATGTTTTTGTGCCTCATTGAAGATGAAATTGTCGCTAACATCCGGTTACCACCCACAATCCAACGGGCAAACCGAACGAGTTAACCAATCATTGAAACAATATTTGCGCTTGTATTCAGCCAAACTCCAGAATGATTGGTCCGAGTTTCTTCCGTTGGCTGAATTTGCTTACAATAATTCTTGTCATTCCTCCACTAAAGAGTCTCCATTCTTTTCAGTTTTTGGTTTTCACCCCAGAGCTAATTCTTTTTTTCATCATTCCTCAGTCTCCTCGCTAACCTTAACCTCCCATCTCAGAGCCATTTGGAAAAAGGTGCACCTTGCTCTCAGAAAAGCGGCCTTTCGAGAGAAGAAATTTTCTGACAGGCTCCGACGTCCTTGCACTTTTAAGGTGGGAGAAAGGGTGTGGTTGTCGACTCGCAACATCAGGCTTCGACAATCCTCGGCTAGACTGGGACCCAAATTTATTGGGCCATTTCTTATTATTAAAAGAGTCAACCCAGTTGCCTTTCGGTTACGTTTACCAAGATCTCTCAGGATTGGAAATACGTTTCATTGTTCCCTGTTGAAACAATACGTTTCTTCCAGTAGATTTCCTCGGAAGATCTCTCTGGGTAGATCTCCAGTGGATGTACAGGGACAACAGGAGTTCTTGGTAGAGAAGGTTCTCGATTCCAAATTGTCCCGGGGTCGGCTGTATTTTCTTGTTCACTGGAAAGGCTATGGTCCGGAGGAAAGGTCTTGGGTCCTGGATAAGGATCTTCATGCCCCGAAGCTCAAGAGGGCATTTTTTCGGGAATTTCCTCAGAAACCTGGCTTTAGGGGTTCCTTGACCCCTCCTCAAGGGGGGGTACTGTTAGGCGCCAGGGTCCGCTTGTCTGCGCGGCCCGGCGCCTAGCAACTAGAGACGCCGTGTGCGTACAGCCGCCAGCTCCCTAGCAACGCTAGACGCCGGGCGCGCTGAGCCGCACGGACCCTAGCAACGGGGACGCCACTGGCGGACCGCGTTCCCCGTTGCTAGGCTTTAGGAAATTAAGATATTCACCTGCTCTCTGGCCGTGCAGCAAGGCAGCTGCACGGCATTTATTCTAATCAGCCTTTAGCAGCTGATTGGAGGACTCCTTGTTAAATACACTCCCAGGGCTTCTCACAGACGCCGGTAATAGCTTCCTGCATGCTGCCTTTGTTTGCTGAGAGTCTGTTTCCAGTCCTGCTGTATCCGGTCATTCCAGTCCTCAGAAGTCCGGTATTCGGGAGTTGTCATCTCATCCCAAGAGGTCGTTTGGTTCCCTGGAGTCCTGACTGATCACCGTTTTATATCCAGTGGTGTTCGTGAGTTGCGGCTCTGCTGTGTTGCGGCTCAGCCGCTTTACCTTTTATATTTTGTGTTTGGAGCATTTGCGGAGGGTTCCGCTTCCACAAGTCCTCTCTGGTACTCGGCGTGCCGGGTAGGAGAATTGGACAAGTGGATATTTTGGTTGTCCTTTTCCCTGGCGGTTTCTCCGCACATATTATAGTTTTGAGTTTGCTTAGCCCCTGGCCTGGTTGTTTAGTTAGAGGGCCTCTTGTTATCACCCTGTCTCGGGTTTCCCTTTGTCTCTCATTAAGACCGGGGGGCATCGAAGTTGGGCAGACATAATCCGCCCTTCAAACGCGGCTGCCAAGGGCTCAAGAAACCATAGTCTCGCAGGGGATTTCTGACAACACGGGTGAGACAACAGAGTTAGGGCGCCAGGGGCTATTTTCCTGTCCTGCTCCCTTCCCCAGCATTCCGTTCCAGTGCTCCGGTCCTTGCCATAAGATCTCCTCTGACCAGAGTGCTGGAATCATAACACCTATATAGGACTGCTTATGAAAATTGATATTGAATATGACCATATTGTGGTCGCTGTTTCCTATGGGCTCCCCTACTATGATATTTGATATCAAATCCCCATTGTTTGTCAACAACAGGTCTGCATTGAGCCTAGTTGGTTCCTCGATAAGTTGAAGTAAGTAGTTTTCATTTAGTGTGTTTAAAAATATAATACCCCTAGCAGTATCACATGAATCGTTTGTCCAGTTTATCTCCAGATAGTTGAAATCTCCCATCACTATTACGTCACCTACTCTCGCCGCTTTATCAATTTGCTTTAGCAACATTTCCTCGTCAGACACATTAATACCAGGGGGCTTGTAGCATAGCCCCAATACTATCTTTTTCTTTCCCCGCATGCAATTTCAACCCATAACGTCTCAACAGTGTATACAGTTTCCTCATGAATATCTTCCTGTACATCAGGTTTTAAAACCGGCTTTATGTAAAGACATACCCCTCCACCCTGTTTGTTGGATCTATGTCTCCTGAATAGCGTATAACTCTCCATATTAACTGACCAATCATGAGATTCGTCCCACCAAGTTTCAGTAATGCCTATATTATCGTACTGTTTGCTTGCGGCAAGGACTTCTAGTTCCCCCTTTTTACATGTTAGGCTTCTAGAGTTTACATACATACAGGTAAGATAAGTATTTCCCCTTGCACAAGTGACATAATTTTCTGTATGCAGTAATGATAATCCATAATCGTCACCAGTCAGTGTTTTGGCAATACCCTTGGTAACACCCTCATTAGTACCCATGTTAATGGCCGTGGAGTCTGCTCTTTCCCTCCCCCCTTCTCCACTCCCAATTGGTTTACTAACACCATCCTTATTATTCTCACTGCATGACTCGTAGATTCTTACTAAACCCTCCCCCCAGGCACATAGTTTAAAATCTCCTCTAACCTTCTAACCAACCTTCCCCCCCGCACCGCTGCTCCCTCCTCATTCAGATGCAATCCATCACAACAAAAAAGATGGCGCCTGACTGAGAAGTCCGCCCAGTGTTCCAGGAACACAAACCCTTCTTTTCTGCTCCAATCCCTAAACCACACATTACCTCCCTAATCTCCCTCTGCATCTCTGGGCTAGCTCATGGCACGGGTAATATTTCGGAGAATATTACCATAGATGTCCTTGCCTTAAGTTTCTTGCCTCAGTCCCTATAGTCTTTCTTAAGGACATCCCACCTTCCACTAACTTTGTCGTTGGTGATTATGTCGATATTATCTTAAACCACAAAGCTATACCTCTAAACACACTCTTACCATTTAGCCGCTGCGGCCGCTAGACTTAATACACACGCTACACACTTCGTACGCTATTTGCGTACAGAGTCCAGTACGTCGTACGTACTTAGCGTACACACACCATGCGTGCACACTCTTGATAAACTTTAAACCTTATTCGTGATGCAATGCAATGTTATTCTTACACTCTAAACCTTGTGCCGAAAAGCACTGTAATGACGGTACACCTTTAAACCTTTACGCAGCGCTGATGGTATAAAGTACCCGCTAGGCGCACACACCTTATCAATACACTTTAAACCTTACACAGTTAAATACGCTTTAAACCCTAGCAGGGAAATGAGGACACACCACCGATATGTAGTAAACCGCTGGGTTCTAAGGCCACAGTGGATTATTTGAAAGGGGATAACAGTAAAAGTTATACACTACAGAGCTAACAAGATAAATCTAAACAGAATAATGGCTACAGTCAATGTACATACGTGAGAATGTTCGCTTGCGCAACCCGGCCGGTCCTCCGCTTGTCAGGTAGAAAGCGTTCAGAGACTTCTGCCCGGCCAGGCAACAACAGGCTTTTTATACACAACTTCCATATACAATACAATGGTCACTGTAATCCCTTTGTCTATTGGACACTGAGATCCACCTTTACATTACAGGAGAGATCATAGGTTGATTTGAAAAGGTGGGCGATGTCTTTCTCAACTGCTCTTGTGGGTGGTATCCTCTGGATTCCCCCCGCATACATAATATACAGTAAATACAGTTTAAACCTATATTCTGCTTCTGCATCTAACTATACTCAGGAACATGCGATCTTCCTCAAACCAACACCAGAATGTTTCCCTTAAAATACCCTACAGCTGGATACCAAACACCACCTTGTAACCTTGTTCTGTCCCCTCCTATCCTGTAATGGTGAATCCCCTTGTTCTGTAACCATTTTAAACAGCTATTTCTTTCTGATGTGGTGCAGGGGGCTATGTGTACAATGTGCACTATTTGGGTTAAATATGTAATGTTCTGATAACCCTCTATGCGCTCACAAACTCCGCCGTAAATACCCATACCACGCGCAGGTCCGCGGGAGCGATCATACGCAAATTGCGGATATGTGCACGCACGGCGGAACAAGTGCACGCGCAGCGGGCATGTGTGTGTGGTTAGTACGTGGTGTGTGTGCTACAATATTTTTCGACTTTGACAGTCCACCCTTTGGCAGTCAACAATAACTGCCACTATCTAAACACTAAACATAAAAATATACAATATCTACAAAAGTTTGGATAGTCGGGAGTGAGGGGAAGGTATGAAATGTATGACCTAGTGGGATAGTAAAAAGCATGTAAGTATGAATCCATGTCTGAGGGGCATGTATCATCATGCCATATATGTTCTAAATAAGCTTCGAGGTATTGCGAAGTATACATTAAATCCTTCTCATCCCGTATTAAGGGTCTGTAAGTGGGCCAACAAACACTACCGAGATCTTTTCGGCTTCTTGTTCCAACAAATGGGGTGCACATTTAGTTGATGATACATGGAGGGGGAACATATGTGAGTGCTAATATATGTGGATATCACCTGTCGACTATGTGTGTCACTAACTGAAGGTTATAGAGATGAAGATGAGACACATATGTACAATACATTCACATAACATTTGCGTAATCATTCTTGGGTGTTGATCGAAGTCTCTTCCGGATGAGTGTATTTTTGCTGAGTGAGAAACACAGGAAAAATGGGTGAAAGAAACGGGCCGTGGAATTCATTTGTAATCCTTATCACAACATCGTTTCTATAGATGGATCATAAAGTAAATCTGCTGCTGTACCAATGCCCCCGCTCCTTAAACTCATCAATTTTGTACTGCGCTTGCGCCGCGTTAAAATTCGAACACACCTTAATATCAAGCCAATAATTATGATGACTCCCAGGATACAAAGGAGAAACTTTCCTACACTCATAATGACATTTTGAGCCCATTCTCCTAAACCTGAGAACCAATTGCGTGGGTTCAACCATGAGACCCAGCCGGTCAGTCATTACCCACAACAGTCAGGGTAAGGTTGTGTCTCCTTCAGAACTCCCACTTCAACTGCAAGATATCGTCCATCTTTTGATCAATGATCTCAGTTGGGTCGTCCGTGCTGTTTGTAAAATACGTGCAGCACTTCACACCATATTGAGTAGCCAATGTGACACAGTACCCCCCCGTCACAGCTGTGATATAATTGAGGACCATCCTGTGCTGGATCAGTTCCGTTTTATAAGCTTGCAACTTCCTTCCCGTATACCTGAAGGTGTCGTCATACATCTCAGTGATATTATCTATCAAGTTCGCTAGCGCATGGATGTACCTATAATTTATCATTCCTCTGGCAGTACGGGTGATGTCTAATGCGAGAAGGAATTGAATCCCGGTGGATTCGTGGATCAAATCAGAGGCTGCGTGCTCTGTCCTATCTATGAGGTGTCTCTTAACGATGTGTTCAAAATGAGTATGAGTATAAGGAGCTGGAGCACTGCGGTGAACGTATTTCATCTTATCATGGGTTATGGTCATAACCTCTGGCAACACTCTTCCAATGTAACACAATCCCTCTGAGTTTGGGGCAAGCCACTTATACGCCTTCCTCCCACATATGAAATAAGCATCATCAGGGAGAACATATGGGACAGAATATGACATTACCATATTGCAAACCTTCCAAGTGAAAAATACTATCCCTAACTCTCTCATCTGTTCAGTACACGTATCAGGCTGTATGATATGCGCACAGTACCCTGGTGATACTTCTCCAACCCGCATGGTCTTACTTCCTTGAGTATACCTGTACCGAAAATACCTTCCACTGTTGGCTATTTGGCGTATAAGTTCAGAATCTACAGGTATCCTATCAGCTCTGTGCGAAAATGCCATGGTCTGGTTATTCCATGTCACCTCCCAATTTCCCGGCTTTCAGGAATTGGAAATGTTGAAACACACTAAGGATCTATCCACATGGTACTGGTGGAGCTTCAAACTAGGGGGCCTAGAAATATTAAATTTCTTGTCCACCGGTCTCCCACCCCGTAATTCGAGTACCTCATCTATTGCTAAAGGGTACGGTACTAATCCTGACTTGCTCTGACCTTGAGGTACTTGTGAGCACACCCAGCATTCTGTCTGGTTTAAGACCTTACCCACTAGTGAGTGGTAGTCGCTCAATGGATGACGGCCCATGTTGATATTAAGGCTGGACTGACATCTCTGGATGCACCCATCCTCAACTATGTTTTCACAATTCCTACAGATGCAATCTTCCTCAGCCAATAACCCTTCACAGTGCCTCCTAGTTTCTAGACTACCAGATCGTTTTCTGATACTCACCTTTGCTCGATGGATGTGTTGCTCTTGGAATTCTACAAATCCGTCCTTGACATCAGAGCCCATTCCAGATCCTTTCTCGACCTCTCTGGTACTCTCAGCGAAACAGACTGCTCTCGTCAACAACAGGATTAACAGGATAACCCGGAATGCCGTCTCTTATGGTAAGTCCATCTTGTTAAGGGGAGAGAAAGGGAACAAGAAGGGGGAGGAAAGGAAGGTAATGGGAGATGGAAAAAATAATAAAAAGGAAAAAGAAAACTTGGTGTGACAACCGCCTCTGGTCTTATTGTTCTCTGCGCTCAGGTGCCGTGACAATCAGTCCTGCCTCTCAGCCTTCTCGGAACAGACACACCAGTGATACGATGTTCTCTACGCTCTGCTCTTTGTCACGGGTTCTCTCTGGGTCAGCGACCTTTCTATAGGGAACATAAATCTTGCATTACAATGTGTTTAACTGTTGTGTGTTATCAGTTGTGTGAAGTAAACCATCCGTGGAAAGTGAAAAAGAGAGAGAGAATAATAAAAAAGAAAATTTGTCAGATTTGCGTTCACCATCAGGCTGTCACATCATCATGTCTATCTGTATCTATGCACAGTCTCCCTTCACCGGTATTTCCACTCTCCACCCTTTGTGCATGGCCTGGCACAGTGATGCTGGTGAGATATACTGGGTTTGGGCAGACCTCTGAAAAGACCGAGTAGACATGTGACGTTTGAGCTGTAATTCTGTCGGTGAACGTCAGAGATGAAGAGGAAATTTTGAAGGCAACTCACAGAGTTTAGTAACAAAGAAGATTTTACAAAGTTTGACATCTGGATTGGGCACTACGGGGAATGGTTCCCTAATCAGTCTGTTCCCTTAAAAAAAATTCTATGTGTGTTATATCTCTACTGGGACTATCCCAGCCATCAATCCAGTGTCTTGTCCATTCTAAGTTCATAGGGAACCCGGTATCTTTGAGATAATTTCCTCTACCTGTGATGGACATGCTTCTAACACAGTGAAATGCAATATTAGTCTTCGTGGGTATTTTAACATATTTTGTGCTTCCTGGCTGGGAGCACTCTATATGTATACCATCTCTAACAAAACTCCTGTTAAATTACTTAGAGGTCACTTCTGCTAGAAAGAGAGAAGCAGAAGTTTAGAAGCCTCCTCCTAATTTTCGTAAGTTCTGTCAAAAAGGGTAAAAATTGCATTGATTCTGTTCTTCCCATTTAACCGAATCTGTGTTTTTCTATTCTGTACCGTGATTCCTTACTATATGTCCCTTGATCCTGTCTATGGCCCTCATTCCGAGTTGTTCGCTCGCAAGCTGCTTTTAGCAGCATTGCACACGCTAAGCCTCCGCCTACTGGGAGTGAATCTTAGCTTATCAAAATTGCGAACGAAAGTTTCGCAATATTGCGAAAAGACTTCTCTGTGCAGTTTCTGAGTAGCTCGAGACTTACTCTGCCAGTGCGATCAGTTCAGTGCTTGTCGTTCCTGGTTTGATGTCACAAACACACCCAGCGTTCGCCCAGACACTCCTCCATTTCTCCAGCCACTCCCGCGTTTTTCCCAGAAACGGTAGCGTTTTTTCACACACTCCCATAAAACGGCCTGTTTCCGCCCAGAAACACCCACTTCCTGTCAATCACATTACGATCACCAGAACGAAGAAAAAACCTTGAAATGCCGTGAGTAAAATACCTAACTGCATAGCAAATTTACTTGGCGCAGTCGCAGTGCGAACATTGCGCATGCGCAGTTAGCGGAAAATCGCTGCGATGCGAAGAAAATTACCGAGTGAACAACTCGGAATGACCACCTATGTGTTTAATAACGTGGCTTATTTATTCTGTCTATATTGGCTATGTGCTCTACTACTCCTACAATTTCTAGCGAAATGTCCTTCATTTTTACAAATGTAACATATCTTAGGTTTTTTGTTACTACTAGGGTTTTGGGGTTTGGGCTGATGAGACTTTGGTGTAAGAGCCTGCATACTTTCAATCCTCAGCCTCTCTTCTCGCAGTTTTCTACGCCTAGCAATATTCCTATGGTGTTCAATTGCGCACTCTCTAAGGCAAGCTACTGTGACCCCTCTCCAACCAGGCAAAGAGGTTTGTACTTTGTCCCTCCCTGTCTGATCGAGTCCGTCCATTAGCACAGACACAGCTACCTTTCTGTTATTTTCATCGTTCCCTGCATCTAATACCCCCATGTATCTATCCATTTCCTGTAGTGCTCGGTGGAAATATTCAGATGTCATTTCATTTTTCCTCTGTTTTATGAAGAAAATTCTTCTCCACTCAGTGGGAAAACACAACTCTAGTTGTTTATTAATTCGTTCTATATTTTCCTGATTGTTTCTGTCAGTCATAGGACTATCTGACTCTAATCTACAATCAGTGATGAATTTTTTGGTGTTAATATTAGGGGGTAGGCCTGTTTTCAAAAATGTCCGCCAATGTTTGTTTGTCGGTTCATACACATTACCCAGATCTCTGATAAATTTCTGACATCTGGCTAAATGCTTCCGAGGGTTGGGGAATTCTGAAATGATTGATCGCAGCTCATCTCTGGGCCACGGGCAATACATTGCATTATTCTCGGTGAGGACTACTTCCTGTCTATCGGTTCCCCCATTGGGAGTTACTATTCCCAAGACAGGGGGTAATCCTACCATTCCGTTCCTAATCTGTTTACTGTGTGGTGTTGTTTCTGTGCAATGAACTGTCTCATACTTACCGGTAGCTGTGACCTCACCCGTTCTTTCATTGGGGAATATTGTTACTGCACTACCTGGTTGGACAGGTCCCACCTGAGTTTCCTGCAACATGACTGCTTGGAGGAGAGCTGCGATTTGGCTGAATCCTTCATCTTCCTGTGACCTAAAACCTTGGAGAGACTTCAAAACAGGATACATTTTGCAAAAGTTAGGGTTAATAGATTGCTCTTTCATATTACTGTCATTTACGGATGTATCATTGACTGTAGCCTCCTGTTCCCCTTCGACCTGTGTCGACAATGGTGTGTTTGTGTTCTCATTCCCGCTAGGTTTGGAACCGGTTGCATATGTTAATTTCTCTTGCATATCGCCCTCTTGCTGCCATAAATTTAAACAGTTTGTGTGTCTGACCCTTTGTTTTCGGGATTTTATCAGACATTTCCTAAACCTTAAATTCTGCAACACCTCTGGTTCAAAACTGCCTACCCTAGGGAATGGTTCCCTATCTTCCGCAGTCATACGTTCCCATTCATTGCATAAAACCTCTGTGTGTGATCCGTACTTCTCACACATTATGTACCTCGCTGACCCTCTGGGCCGCGGAACATCAACCTGAACCCTGGTTGAACGTCCCTTACTTGAGCAACTGGCCCCCATATTTTGTAGGTATTGCCTTCTCAGCTAATTCCTACAAAAAACCAAAATACTCAATATAAGGCAACGGTGAAAGATCAACGAGTGCTCTCACCCACTCACGCCCACGTTGGCCAATACTACCAAATGCCGTCGTCAGCGAAGTTAGTACCCAACCTAGGGCCCCTGTGTAACCTCTATTTACTGGAAGTATATGGGAGTGACTTACCCTTCCCAGTAAATATTGGTTGTTGGAGATTTCCTGAGTGACCAGCGAAACTCCCTTAAAACAAATTTTTTTTACACAAATCACGCTTGCGTATGCTACACCCAGCGCTAATGATCATGCGATTTTACGCAAAGCTCGTAAAAAGGGTATCATGTTGCGCTAAGTATTGCACTCACGAACGTGCGGTACAATCGTACAGCGTATAGGTAACTGTTACTTATCCGCCGTACGACCAATGGAATCGTTTTTCAGGCTGCGAAACCTCAGCCGGAGCGTATCAATCAAATGGCCTATATGGGTTTCTTCGCTAACCCCTTTTGGTTGCGGCACCTAAACAAAACCTCGCTGACCTTTTGGTCTGCGGTACTCTAAACCATCACTGACCTTCTGGCCTGCGGTATCTGCTACCTTGCTCCTTTGTACCTTAATCAATGTTAACGTGAGCAAGCCAGTCTCACGCCACCAAGTGTCCACTCACCTGGTGTGGTCTCCTACGGGATCCCGAATTCCCTGGGTCCACAAAACCTTTATTGTTTGCACACTCACGTTCGTTCACTCAAATACACTTTGGTTTTTCTGTACAGAAAATTAACTTTCATTCAGGTGAACAGCCTTAGTACCAGAGGTAATACAGTAAAAAAGGTTTTATTTAAACTAAATCTTGGACACTGAACAATTTGTGCTATTATCGCGTGGCTACCGTCCCGCGCCTAAACTAAACAACGCTATTGTGTAATTTGGACTTAGCGGCCGTATCCTTACGCACGTTGCGTAAACATGCGACCGTGCGTACATCTTTACGTTGCGTATACAGTCCCGTACTTTGTCCAAGACACGTGTACAAAGACCGTACGTCCGCAGTAGTACAAATCCCACACTTCTATAAATGTAAGCGATATTACCTTTAATCGTTTACATAACACAACACAGTATCTTTCTGTATAAACCTGTTTAACTCGGCCAGACTGTATTTGTGTTTTTACGTTTTACTCCCTTAATATCTAGTCTATGTTTTAACTAAATAACAACAAATTTCTCAGCACAGGTCAAAATGAATCTAATTTTCATCAATAATTCAAATGGTATGATTCAGATTGGATAGCTATCTTGCAGAACATACACTGATATAAATATACACATAATTATAATATTATTATATATATTATATATTTATATAATATATATAACTTGACTCTCATAGAACCCCCACACAGTACACACCTACTGAAATGAATGCATTTCCTTTAAAGTCTATAGTTTGCATATCAATGCTGTGTGCTTTTTGACTGCCTGTTCAAGAGGGTTGCTAAGAAAAAGCAGTTACACAGGTTAATTTGCATTTCAATGGCTATCTTATAGCAAGCAGAGTTAACTGAATCTTAGAGAAAAAAAACTTTTTTTTTAATATCTGTGTGTACTTCTTACATCAAATATTCATCTTACTATTAACTTTTCACTAGGCCCAGCTGAAACTATTTGTAATTGACTATGGCATGGGTTAAATAAATGCATTGGTAACTCATAAATGGTGATTTCTTTTTGACCAAGGAGGGCTGATTATTCCGGGCAGTGAAAATCAGCCATTTAGAAAAAATGACCTTCCCAACATGGCCGCTGCTCCTCCCCCTTCCACATCCATGAGGGTTACACAAAATGGTGGACAAGCCATGTGGTTAGTCACAAAGAAATCACACACCATGCAAGCCCCTAAAGTTATTTTAGGCCTGAGTTAAAAAAACACACTATATCAAGGCTTTTGCAGCAACTTTTACCCTACTTAACAGATAAGCAGTCCAATCTGAATCAAACACAATATGACTCATTTGAACCTTGTTTTGCAACAATATGATCAGATATGCAGAGTACAGGTGTATGCTTGTATTGTGTGCGCATTTGGCGCCAAACAGAAATTCAGACTTTAAAAATAGCTTTGTATATTTACCTTACGGATCCCACCAGCTTCCCTACAAACCATGCAGAGCAGACGCTTATCTTATCAGCACT
Organism: Pseudophryne corroboree; assembly: GCF_028390025.1. Classification (NCBI taxonomy): domain Eukaryota; kingdom Metazoa; phylum Chordata; class Amphibia; order Anura; family Myobatrachidae; genus Pseudophryne; species Pseudophryne corroboree. Next base: position 941,780,710 of record NC_086445.1, on the reverse strand, counting down.
TGAGAAAGAGTTTACCAGAGTATCCACCAACCAGGAGAAGGCTTACGTGGATACTTGTCCGCCCTTTGCTGATAGATAAAGTCTGCTGTACCCTGCTAGGCTGTGGGTATGAGGAAAAACAGGACAATGCCCCCAATTGATAATGTCGATATTATCTTAAACCACAAAGCTATACCTCTAAACACACTCTTACCATTTAGCCGCTGCGGCCGCTAGACTTAATACACACGCTACGCACTTCGTACGCTATTTGCGTACAGATTCCCGTACGTCGTACGTACTTAGCGTACACACGCCGCGCTGGGTGTACAGAGTACGCACAGCGCACGCACAGTCTTGATAAACTTTAAACCTTATTCGTGATGCAATGCAATGTTATTCTTACACTCTAAACCTTGTGCCGAAAAGCACTGTAATGATGGTACACCTTTAAACCTTTAAGCAGCGCTGATGGTATAAAGTACCCGCTAGGCGCACACACCTTATCAATACACTTTAAACCTTACACAGTTAAATACGCTTTAAACCCTAGCAGGGAAATGAGGACACAACACCGATATGTAGTAAACCGCTGGGTTCTAAGGCCACAGTGGATTATTTGAAAGGGGATAACAGTACAAGTTATACACTACAGAGCTAACAAGATAAATCTAAACAGAATAATGGCTACAGTCAATGTACATACGTGAGAATGTTCGCTTGCGCAACCCGGCCGGTCCTCTGCTTGTCAGATAGAAAGCGTTCAGAGTCTTCTGCCCGGCCAGGCAACGTCAGGCTTTTTATACACAACTTCCATATACAATACAATGGTCACTGTAATCCCTTTGTCTATTGGACACTGAGATCCACCTTTACATTACAGGAGAGGTCATAGGTTGATTTGAAAAGGTGGGCGATGTCTTTCTCAACTGCTCTTGTGGGTGGTCTCCTCTGGATTCCCCCCGCATACATAATATACAGTAAATACAGTTTAAACCTATATTCTGCTTCTGCATCTAACTATCCTCAGGAACATGCGATCTTCCTCAAACCAACACCAGAATTTTTCCCTTAAAATACCCTACAGCTGGATACCAAACACCACCTTGTAACCTTGTTCTGTCCCCTCCTATCCTGTAAAGGTGAATCCCCTTGTTCTGTAACCATTTTAAACAGCTATTTCTTTCTGATGTGGTGCAGGGGGCTATGTGTACAATGTGCACTATTTGGGTTAAATATGTAATGTTCTGATAACCCTCTATGTGCTCACAAACCCCACCGTAAATACCCATACCACGCGCAGGTCCGCGGGAGCGATCATACGCAAATTGCGGATATGTGCACGCACGGCGGAACAAGTGCATGCGCAGCGGGCATGTGTGTGTGGTTAGTACGTGGTGTGTGTGCTACAATATTTTTCGACTTTGACACTGGTGCCAACATGCACCAAGACCACCGGGTCATTCCCAGCCCCTCGCAACAATCTATCTACCCGGTCCGCGATGTGCCGCACCTGGGAGACAACAGACTGTTCGGCAATCACGGTCCCGGTAGCAGATTGCCCTATCTGTCTTCCTGATAATAGAATCCCCTACCACCACAATCTTACTAGGTACTTCACTATCTTTTATCCCAATTGCGCCAGAGGGACCACTCCTCTGGTTGTTAGAGGAAACAGCCTCCTCTGTCACCGTCATTTCCCCACTACCATCCACCGAATCCTCGTCCAATCGGGCAAATTTGTTGGGGTTTGGTAGTTCAGAGATGTCGAGCCTTCCCCTCTTTTTCTTCCTTCTAACTGTGACCCAGCTAACTGCCTGCTCATCCTCATCTATCAGTGATCCCTCCCTCAACTCCTCCACCATTCTATCTAAGCCTTGCTCGAGATTGTGAATCTCCCTCAGATGCATAGCGGTTTGCTCTAGATCAGTCACCTGGGCTTCCAGGGCAACCGTTTGCACACACCTCGCGCAGATGTAATCACACTGGGACGATTGCTCCAGGTGCGCGTACATCTTGCACGACATGCACTGAGTGAGATCCCCAATCACAGCCCCACCCATATTATTTGTAAGGTATAACTCCCTGTTACCTTCAGATGAGAAAAAAGCAAAAGAAAAACAAGCTATGCAATGCAATACAGTACTATAACCTAGCTGTGACGAGAAACAATATTCTAAACTCAAATCCGATCCAACTGGCAAAATATCCAAGGCCCTGTTGGAATTAAGTACTAATGCACTGGAAGCAAAGGCAATTACTAAAAAGGAATTTGAGTTTTTGAATATATCTACACCATCTATCCCTACATTGTATGTCCTCCCCAAGATACACAAGGACACCCTCCACCCTCCAGGAAGGCCTATAGTATCTGGGTGCAATAGTCTGACTAGTAATCTGTCAGCCATGGTTGACCACCATCTACAACCCCTGGTGCAGAAAACGAAAGCATATCTGAAAGATACAGGTGATACATTAAGGAAGATCAGTATGTACAATTGGGAAGAGGGAGACACGTTATGTACAGCCGATGTGTGCACTTTGTACACAATTATAGACCTTGAGAAAGGGCTGGCTGCTGTTTCCTACTTTCTAGAGATGAGTCCTCTCAGTATAACTATTAAAAATTTCATTCTGGATAGTATTAAGTTTATTTTACTTAACAATTACTTTTACTTTGATGGGACCTTCTATCTACAAAAGGTGGGCACTGCCATGGGCGCTAGGTTCACCCCCAGTTACGCCAATCTGTTTATGGCGTACTGGGAAGACCATCAAATCTGGTGTGGCGATGGTCTGGTGGCGGGCCTAGTGTCCTGGCAGCGCTATATAGACGATGTGTTGTTCGTCTGGAGAGGTGATGATGACTCCTTGAATGCTTTTTGTGATGATCTAAACTTGAATGATATGTCCATTCAATTGGTCTTTACGAGAAGTAAGACGGAGATATCATTTTTGGATCTAGGTCTGTATGTTTCAAATGGGAAACTCACCGACTCTAATAGTTTCATAGATAGGACAAGCCAGCACCACGCAAACTGGCTGGATGGGATTCCGTTCAGCCAGTTTGCAAGGATAAAAAGGAATTGTACTGATGTACATGTTTGTGACCAACAGCTGGATGAAGTAGCAGACAGATTTCTGAAAAAGGGTTATTCCCCTAATTTATTGGCTAAGGCAAGAAATAAAATATCTAATGTAGAAAGAGACACCTTGTTAAAGACCAAAGTCAACCAAGGTCCACCAGATGAGAAGTACAAGTGGGCATTTATTAGCCAATACAACCAATCTTTCAGAGGTATAGAACGGGTTTTTCGGGACAATTGGAACATTCTTAAACAGGATTCTGTTTTAGGTTCCTTACTACCGGAGGGTCCTGTCTTTGTATATAGAAGAGAACCGTCCTTAAAGAATCAGTTAGTGAGGAGTAGTGTAGAAACCGATCTTAGACAGAGTGTAAGAACCAAGGGCTTTCACCGTTGTGGTGATTGCCTAATGTGTAAGACGGTTAAATCACCGATACGAAAGATTACTGAATTTGTGGGGAATGGGAAGTCCTTTCCCATCAGGGAATTTATCACATGTCACACCAAGAATGTGGTTTACATTCTGGAGTGTACATGCGGTTTGTTTTATGTTGGAAGGACAGGGAGGTGTGTTAAGGTAAGGTGGGCCGAACACATCTACAACATAAGAAAAGGCCTAGAGACCCACACCGTTTCATCACATTTTAAAAAGGTTCATGAGTCGAAGGAATGTTTTCTAAAGTCATTTTGTGGAATTCAAACGGTCCTACCAAAATGGAGAACAAGAGATTTAGAGAGGAGACTAGCGAGGGCAGAAATGCAATGGATTCACCGTTTGGGTACTTTGGTGCCCAGAGGATTTAATGGTGAATTCGAGTTGAAATGTTTTCTAGAATAATTCTCCTCTTTCTATTTTCTGATTTCTCCTTTTCCTATTTTGCACATTTTTTATTATTTGTTTTATGGTAATTATATTTTTTTCTCTTTTTTATGATGGTCCCTGTATTATTTGGGTTCTGTGGGACTCTTGGACTTGTGGGATGGACTATAATGGAACTGCACCATCAGGATATTACGAGCCTGGATGCCTGTGGAACGCAAAGGACGGGATTTGGAACGCGGCTGTGATGAGGTTTGCCGTATGGAACGCATATGACCCGCAGACGTAATTTCCGCTTCCGGTCAGGTGACCAAAGCGGGACTGGAGTTACTGGAGATTGCCGGTTAGTGGTAATCGAGTCCAGCTGTGTATAGGGTATAAGTATGTTCGGTTTAACAAGCAGAGGTATTATCCTGATGAAGGACTGAACGTCCGATACGCGTTGAGCGCTGCTTGTTATTGTGATCTCCCGGACTTTCTCCATCCGCTCTGAGGGTTTTTTTCTGGTTCTTGTGGAGCTGTGGATACGGAGCCCGGCACCCCCACTCACCGTGTCTATCTGGTGTTACAGGAATTCCCTAGGAGGAGAGATGCCATCTTGGTGATATGTCCAGTGGAGTTTTTATATGCCTCTTTTAACTTTTTGTCTTGTAAGTGCGATCTGTGGAATAAAATTGTGTCAATTTTTAAGGATTGCTACACTATGTCCCTCTCTTTTTAAAGTGTTGTCTAGGGTGTCCAGTGAGAAGTAAAAACATCTCATCCCAATGTGGATTTCCTCTGGGCCTCTGGAGTATTCTCTATTTGTTTTGTGATCCAAAGAGAGGAGCAGGTGGAACTGCCTGTCCTGATTTAAGCAAAGGGAGGACAGATTACTCTCATATCCTCATGGTGAATCATTTGCAATTCTTTTGTTTCACTATGGTGGTGAAGGTCTAAATATGGTGGTTGGAGAGCGCTACTGTTAAATACACATTTTTTACCCATTGTCTGTTTTCTGTGTGTTTGGTGGATACACACACCTGTGTATTGTGTAGCTGCATTTCAATTTAGTGCGCACAGAATCTGAAGTTTTTCTGTCTTTGGAGAAACAATATACAACAGTAGGACAGTAATGGATAATAAAAAATAATCAAGGACAAGGGGAGATAAAGAAGGACAGAGAGAACAGGAGAAAAAAAACACGAAACACTCACTTATACAGTAATGTAGTTAAGCTTATACTTATCTATCCTTGTGCACCCCCTGATCATTTTCTTTTATGCAGCAGCAATCTCTGGCCCCCTTGTGCAGCTCCTATTGGCAGCAGCAGCAGTAGGCTCTGACCCCACAGGCAGGCTGTGGTGGCAGCAATTCATCGCTTGGCCGCAGCAGCGCCACCGGGCAGTACCTAGTACACACACACACACACACACACACACACCACACACACACACACACACACACACACACACACACACACACACGCAACTCCTCACACAAAAACAAAACAGGCAACCCCCCACACAAAATCTCAGCTACACACACACACACACACAGACACACACACGCGCACACACACACACACACACACAATCTCAGCCCCCCCACACACAAAATCTCAGCCCTCATACACACACAATCTCAGCCCCTCACATACACACACACACACACACACACACACACACACACACACACACACACACACAGAATCTCAGCCCCTTACACACACACACACACACACACACACACACACACACACACACACACACACACACACGCACACACACATTATGAGCCCCTCACATACACACACAGAATCTCAGCCCCTCACAATCACACACACACACACACACACACACACACACACACACACACACACACACACAGAATCACAGCCCCTCAGTCACACAAAGTTACAGCCCCTCATTCACACCAAAAGGCAGCCCCTCACAAACTTACACAGAGAGCGACAGCTGTCACTCTTGCCGCACGCTCCGCTCAGCTCTGGCCCCCTCACCAGTGCTCACTCTGCCCCTCTCCGGTACCCAGTACCTGATCCGGTCCCCCTCTCCGGCACCTCCGCACACCCCCTCACACACATCCGACCTCACCGACCTCACCAACCTCACGACCTCACCTGTGTGCGACCACTTCTGCTTCTGGTTCACCGCTGTTCCGGATCACAGCGTCAGCCTCCTCCAATATCCTATACCAACCATACAGTACTATGGTATCCATGATAATGGCGTATTCTACTATATCCGTGGTAGGTACACCTGGAGATGATGAGCCGGAGTCTATTTATGCAGTTCCTTTGCTCATTTGATGTTAAGGGCGCAGGTCTAATCCTGGTTCAGAGGTTAAGTATAAGAAGTATAAACACATGAAGACAGGCTTGCACTCTGACCACTACTACTAGTTAAATACTACAACATTTTAACCCTTTACTAACACATAGTAAAGGTATGACATTAGATTCATTAAATACAGTAGGGTATTTCTTTCTGCACATATGCATAAGAAATATGATTCAGTACATTATTAGATTATATGGATTCGTTTGTACAATATTTAAAATGTCTATCATAGACTGTTCTTCATTCATACGCATACACCAACATCCATAAAAGAAATAACTGACACTGACACCAGAATAATGTTTGCCAATAAAATTGTCAGCTTTTATTAAACAAATGGTATGGTGGCAAGGAGGGATGGCCTATTTAAATAAAGTCCCTATTTATTCTAACCTTTTAAAACCTTTAACTGTGGCTGACCAAAACACAAGAGGAGGTAAGGGCCCAACTTCAGCCCGGCCTCCATCGCATAACAAGGGGGCTTTAAGGGCCCAATTTCAGCCCAGCCCCCATCACATCACAAGGGGAGGCTTTAAGGGCCCAATTTCAGCCCAGCCCCCCTCACACCACAAGGGGCCATAATGGGCCATTTGCCACCCCTTGTGTTACTTGCTCTTTACTGGGAATACCGTGGCCAACTCTCCACTCAAGGTATTCCCCAACTCCAAACCAAAAGGTGCTCAGGTATGTACCAACTCCACCGGAGACCGAAGCCCACCCGGTCCGATGGAACTCCGGCCCCGTAACGTATCAAACTCTACCACCTTCACATCTCCTGAGCACCTATAAAACTCTTTAAATTACAGCCACAATTTCAGGCCGTCCCAACCCACCACAGTTTCAACCAAACCCCGCCACCATACCTCAAACCTTAAAACTCTCCTCTAACTACTCCTAAACTCCTTCTACCTATCAATAAAATTCCTGACTACATACAGCGAACAACAGATCCTCCAGAAAAATTTTCATACCCATCAAATTCAGATGGACACCATCGGCCTTGTAAAGATGAGGGGCAGAAACTAAAATTGAGGGATGTGGGACCACAAACCCCCAATTTTCACTAACAGCCCTGCCCACCATAGAATTGATCCGGAGCCGGACCAACTCTATGGCAGCCGGTCTGTCCGCTTCTCTCCAAACCAAACGTGGGATAATGTCAGACGCTCAGAAAAGACAACCTGTTCTGCTAGCTAACTAAGTCCCTGACTATAGTTTTGCGAAGATCGAGACCCATCCTTCTGGTCAAGTCATTTCCACCAGCATGGCACACCACCCTCAGCGGGTTTCCCGACCTCTCCGACTGTTGCCAAAATAGGGGCATGACTTGCTCCCAGCTAAGTCCCCTCACACCGATCCATCTGATAAGATTAGCTTCAGGGGACTGAAGGCACTCCATACCAGACCTCTCACCATGGTAAACATATGAGTGCCCAATAATCCATATTGGACACTCGTCCAAGTGCAAATCTGAAAATACAAAAAACCATATTCACGGAACCTTAACATACAAAAACCCCTATCACAAAATTCTTGAAACAAAATTACCCAAAAACATCCCATTTAACCTTACTACATAGGTTTTTTGTTTTTTAAACTAGATTAATTTGGCCTCTAAGGTGAAAATTTTTGAAGCAGGGTTGAGAAGGGGGAAGGGTATGAGGAATCAGACTTGATGAGAGGCGAAAAACACACCTGCCAAGAGGGTATAAAACCCAATAGCTTAGGGCACTTGACAGGATAAAAAATTCCTCAAGACCCCAAATATGGCGAGTGGCTGAAACCTCAAGTCTGATTTTTAATCCACCAGGTCAAAACCTGATATATTTCCGAAATACATCAGACTTCCACCTCCCAAGAGCTCTAATTTGCCCACTCGAACAGCCTACAGCGGCTGCTGTTGTCTCCACACCTATACGAAACGAATGGGTACCGTATCTCGATACTGGCAAACCCATCGTGCAAATACAACGTTCCAGCACCCGTCTAAATTGAAATTGAGTAACCGGCATACCATCCATATGCTGCAACCATGGACCTGGCATATCAGCCCTTGTTCTCAAATAAACCTTCGCCAAGGACACCGGACAAATCTCCTTGTCGTCCACACATCTCAAAACAACCCAACAACCTTTACCTAATTGGTCCGTTTTGGAACGTTGTACTTTGCACCATAAGCCTCCATCTTCCAGTGACACATGTTCACGAAGCATAGGTGACATCGCTGTTTTCTAAGCTGACACCAATTCACTGACTCTAAATGCCCCGAAAAAGGCCATGGCGAAACACAATTTAAATAAGAGTGCTTCGTAATCAGATGCACAAACCTCATGCAACACGACCGCCATGCACCGCAATATTGAAATGGTTATTGGCCTTCGTGCATCTTGTACAGGGGGCATCACTCGATCCCACCCTTTAAAATCCTTGCTAAAAAGAAAGATTTAGTAAAATCATGCCGGCCTTCAAGTCTCAAGAAATAAGAGAGAGCAGAGAGTAAACGTGTTACAAACCCTCTTGACCTGCCTGCGCTAAAACATTCCCAAATATAATTCAATAACATTGTATAATCAGTCTTACCTTGGTCCTCCCACTCTCCCATAGCGGTTCTGTACCCTCGAAGGGTAGAAGATGCCAAGGATCGTGGAGCTAAGCCCTCCAATCCGGGCATATCACCTGCCAGGCATAAGAAGGGCAAGGGTCACCAGATACATTCGCATCCGGAGCTAGCACCCTGAACCTGCGCCACTCGAAACGCGAAAGCGCATCTGCCACACCATTTTCAATGCCTGGAACATGCCTCCCGCGAAAACTTATATTTGATTGAAGGCAATGCAAAACAATCTGACCCAACAATCGCAGCACAGGAAGGCCAGCAGCTTTCTGACTATTAATCTCACGAACCACTCCCAAATTGTCACACCAAAAAACTACTGACAGATTGGCCAAGACCTCATGCCATAACTCCAGTGCTACCATGATAGGGAACAATTCTAATAATAACATATTACTAGTAAGTACCTCATAAAACCATGTTCTAGGCCATGGGGAAGCACACCACCCAGAGGCGTCACTAGGGTTGGTGTCACCCGGTATGGTAACTCATGGTGTCACCCCCATGGACCTCCATCCGTATCACACCACAAGGAACCCCTAGTAATGTTTTTGTACTCATTTTTGGACTGGGGGTCTGGGGCGGTGGCGCAAAGTGTATAGGGGGTTCTACATGTTGCAATTTCTATAATGTGCTGTACCTGGTGCAATGTGTATAACGTGCTCTACCTGGCGCAATGCTTACAATGTGCTCTTGCTGGTGCAATGTCTATAATGTGCTGTACCTGGTGCAATGTGTATAACGCGCTCTACCCGATGCAGTGTGTATAACGTGATCTACCTGGTGCAATGTGTAAAAAAATGTGTAATTATTATATGTATATATATATATACACACACACACATATATACATACACACACACACACACACATATATATATATATATATATATATATATATACTGCTCAAAAAAATAAAGGGAACACTAAAATTACACATCCTAGATCTGAATGAATGAAATATTCTTATTAAATACTTTGTTCTTTACATAGTTGAATGTGCTGACAACAAAATCAAACAAAAATGATCAATGGAAATCAAATTTATTAACCCATGGAGGTCTGGATTTGGAGTCACCCTCAAAATTAAAGTGGAAAAACACACTACAGGCTGATCCAACTTTGATGTAATGTCCTTAAAACAAGTCAAAATGAGGCTCAGTAGTGTGTGTGGCCTCCACGTGCCTGTATGACCTCCCTACACCGCCTGGGCATGCTCCTGATGAGGTGGCGGATGGTCTCCTGAGGGATCTCCTCCCAGACCTGGACTAAAGCATCCGCCAACTCCTGGACAGTCTGTGGTGCAGTTGGTGGATGGAGCGAGACATGATGTCCCAGATGTGCTCAATTGGATTTAGGTCTGGGGAACGGACGGGCCAGTCCATAGCATCAATGCCTTCATCTTGCAGGAACTGCTGACACACTCCAGCCACATGAGGTCTAGCATTGTCTTGCATTAGGAGGAACCCAGGGCTAACCGCACCAGCATATGGTCTCACAAGGGGTCTGAGGATCTCATCTCGGTACCTAATGGCAGTCAGGCTACCTCTGGCGAGCACATGGAGGGCTGTGCGGCCCAACAAAGAAATGCCACCCCACACCATTACTGACCCACTGCCAAACCGGTCATGCTGGAGGATGTTGCAGGCAGCAGAACGTTCTCCTTGGCATCTCCACACTCTGTCACGTCTGTCACATGTGCTCAGTGAGAACCTGCTTTCATCTGTGAAGAGCACAGGGCGCCAGTGGCGAATTTGCCAATCTTGGTGTTCTCTGGCAAATGCCAAACGTCCTGCACGGTGTTGGGCTGTAAGCACAACCCCCACCTGTGGACGTCAGGCCCTCATACCACCCTCATGGAGTCTGTTTCTGATCGTTTGAGTAGACACATGCACATTTGTGGCTTGCTGGAGGTCATTTTGCAGGGCTCTGGCAGTGCTCCTCCTGTTCCTCCTTGCACAAAGGCGGAGGTAGCGGTCCTGCTGCTGGGTTGTTGCCCTCCTATGACCTCCTTCACATCTCCTGATGTACTGGCCTGTCTCCTGGTAGCGCCTCCATGCTCTGGACACTACGCTGACAGACACAGCAAACCTTCTTACCACAGCTCGCATTGATGTGCCATCCTGGATGAGCTGCACTACCTGAGCCACTTGTGTGGGTTGTAGGGTGGTCATACAGGCACGTGGAGGCCACACACACTACTGAGCCTCATTTTGACTTGTTTTAAGGACATTACATCGAAGTTGGATCAGCCTGTAGTGTGTTTTTCCACTTTAATTTTGAGGGTGACTCCAAATCCAGACCTCCATGGGTTAATAAATTTGATTTCCATTGATAATTTTTGTGTGATTTGGTTGTCAGCACATTCAACTATGTAAAGAACAAAGTATTTAATAAGAATATTTCATTCATTCAGATCTAGGATGTGTTATTTTAGTGTTCCCTTTATTTTTTTGAGCAGTGTATATATATATATATATACATACATACCCACATGCAGTATATACTGTATATATATATATATATATATATATATATACAAACCACATAGATCAATGTATGACTATTTAAAAGATACATATCCATTTATAAATATATTTATATAATAATATAATATATATATATATATTAATATTAAATATATATTTGTTTATCTATATCATACACCCACCCTTTACTGGCGGTACTCAGTAATACGCTAAGCCACTTTATATATGAATAAATTATGTACACATATAGTACATAAGCATATTCACCCAACTCCCCCACTGCTTCCAAGTTGCCAGTTACCGCCTCTCACGCTGCTGTCGACTGCCCCCCTCCACAGTCGCTGCCGAGTGTCCTCCAGCTGCAACTCCGGCAAGCATCTGAATGCTTGTCTCACCCACCGCTGTCAAGGTCCTGTCTCCCCTCCAGGGACTGCCGCTCTTGCATCTTCCGAGTGGCCGCTGCTGCTCAGCGGCTATCAGCGATCTCTGCCTGAGAGTGTCACTGTGTGTGATAAGTTGTCTGTGCCCACAACTTAGTATGCGCTACACCCGGCCGCGAGTCTAAGGGGCGGAGGGCGGGGTGATTTTCAGTAAGCAGAGGCTGAATCATAACTGTGCTGCGGTGGAGTCTTGCAGGCGCGGGTTGTGATTTTGCTTTGACGGGGGTGCAATCGTAACTGCAGTGCTTGGTGCTGGCGCAACCACACAAAATCACTCAAAATCATAACCCCCAGCCTGCAAGACTCGGCCGCGGCTGGGTCCGTACTTTCTGCTGACAGTGCCAGCGGGGATGAAGGGCTCTATTTGGTGTCACCCCATTGAAGAATGACACCTGGGTGCGGCCCGCACCCCCCGCACCCGCCTCATGACGCCTCTGACACCACCTACCCTCTAGGTATGCTCCAAAACCCGTAGAACCTGCCGCATCAGTGAATAATTGCAACTCTACATTGGATCTGGCTATAGACTGCCAAATGCAAACACCATTAAAAAGTAGCCAAAAACGCATCCCAAATATGAAGATCCCTACGAATTTCTTTGGATAATCTTATAAAATGACTAGGTCTTTTAACACCCGCTGTCGCTCTCTCCAACTTCCTGCTGAAGACCTTACCCATAGGTATTACTCGGCAAGCGAAATTGAGAGACCCCAATAATGATTGAGCTTGTCTCAACATCAACTTGCCATTTGCCAATGCCACAATTATCTCTCCTTTTAATGTATCTATTTTCTCAATGGGTAAACGATAGCAACCCTCAATAGTATCAATTTCAATACCCAAAAAAGTCAACACCGCTATAGGACCCACCGTCTTCTCCTCAGCTACTGGGACCCCAAATTCCTTAAACAATGACAAGGCATTTGATAAAATATTGCCACACATGTCAGACCCGGCTGGACCCATGAACAAAAAAATCATCTAAATAATGAACAATTCTGGACTGACCTGAATTTTCAGAAATACACCAATGCAAAAAACTACTAAATTTTTCAAAATATGAACAAGATATAGAGCAACCCATTGGGAGACATCTATCAACATAGAAACCATCATTCAGGCAGAAACCTAAATAACAAAAAAATTCCGGAACAATGGGCAAAAGTCGAAAAGCCGACTCTATGTCAATTTTACTCATCAACGCTCCTCTACTAAATGATCTAACCTTACCCAACGCCTCCTCAAAAGACTGATAAATTACCATGGACAAAAACTCAGGAATTGCATCAGTAACTGAAGACCCTTTTGGAAAGGATAAGTGCTGAATTAATCTGAATTTACCCGGAGTCTTTTTTGGAACAACTCCCACTGGGGACAAAATTTAATTAGACACCGGGGGACGACTGAAAGGCCAACCATCCTACCCAAAGCAACCTCCTTATCGACTTTTTCTTTTAAAATTATTGGAAACTCCTCAGCCGAGCGTAAATTACAAACAGAACCACAGTTTACTTGGCCTTTTATAGGTAACGGAAAACCCTTTGAAAAACCTAACCTTATCAACTCAGCGTCCTCTCTATTTGGATAATAATCCAACCAATACAATAATTTGTCCAATTTCACTGGAGTAGGGGCCCTACTTAGCCCCATCAGCTGCTGGGGCTTGTTGCTGCTGATTGTGCAAACCCGCTCTACCACTGGAAGTCTGCTGACAGTTTTTAATGAGGTGGAATCCCCCACAGCGGATACAAACATGCCAAAAACGACACCTGAACCATAGGGTACATTGACTATTGTTAAAGGCATTGCATCTGCCTGATCTATTCTTACCCACCATCCATCTGTTACTGATACTGCCTCGTTTCTCAGCCAAACCCTCTGAACCACTCTTTAGAGGTTGAGTAACATCTACAAAAATCTCTACATCTTTTTTACCAAAATATATGATTTCCTTGCCATTCTGTTTCCTACGAAACGCCTCATCATAGGACCTCCAGGCTGTCCCGCGCCCAGATCTCGCCAATTCATGTAACAAATACATATATTTAATTATATTCATGTGCTCCTGAGGTCTAGACTCCAAATAACAAGCCGCAAAGATAAGCATGTCATTCTGCCAATTAGAGTAAGACTTATAAGTCTCCTCACCTATACCCGATTTCTTTCTGGCCTCCGCTAATGCTTTTTTCGCTTTACTAGTTAACGCAAACATATTAACAAATTTGCCCTGTCGAATACGCTCCCTAATTTTGGGCCATACCCCTCTCAAACCAGCAGTATTAGCACATTGCAAAGAATCCTCAGGACTCTCCTCCGAGGACATACTAGAACTGCTGTGTCTGCGCCTTCTTTTATGTCTGCTGTCAACTGAAGATGAGGACTCAGAGGAAGAAGTGGATGAACCCCTGTAACTCCTGCGCCTATGCTTACGTTTTTGCGAAGCTTTTTTCTTGCACGATTTTTCCCTAGCTGCGCCCATATTGCCTGAGCTGACCACTGCATCTTTTTGACACGCTATAGGGTGCACATCCGACTCACCATAAAGACCTCCCTCATCCAGGGTGGACTCCACCACAGCCGCCGACTCCCCCGAATCCTCCCGTAATTCAGGGGCTACCAAGGACTCTGCTGGAGAAATGCAAGGAGAAACATCCACCAGACACTCATTAGGATTCATATTGCCCCTATTACTTCCACCCGTTCTGGCCCGTGAAACAGTGGCCGCTAAATCACTTACCAGAAAAAACAACCCTGATCCAGGCGCTAATTTGTTAATTGTATTATTTACTCTTAATTTGAGATTTATAAATTTAGAGCTGCAATCTTTGTCCAGCTGTACCTGTGTACGTACAGCTAAAACTTGATCAAAACACTGATCAAGAAGCTACACAAGAAAAAAGAAGAAAAGTGACTGATTGCGCTATTTCTCCAGGTGCGTATATGAATAAAAAGAATTGCCTTTCACCCTGCCAAGTGATCAGCGACATTGTTTGGGATCAACCCTGCCGGATTGGGAGCTAAGGACAACCAACGAGACCTCCTACACACCTGCCGCTCCAGCTGAACTGCAATCAAAGGAGACGCGGCTAGCAAGGTGGAGAGTCTATTCTGAAAATTGTCCACATACAAGCGGCCCCACTCACGTTGAGGGTTAGAAACCATCCAGCACCGCTACCACCACGGAGGACGGACGGGGAGAAGGAAAGCAAACCAGCATCGCTGTGCACGGCGAGGATCTCCCCATCACGTCTGCATCCACGGACACGGTGGTAAGCGGCTCAATTTAGAAACTGTCAGTCCATGGACTTTGCAATTATATGAATGAGAACTGTGGTCCTATGCTAAAGACTGAGTTCTAATACAACAAAGATAAGCAATATTCAATGTTGTGGAAACTGTGTCTTTAAACAGAGAACTGAGTTTTCACCTTGGAAAATCACAGTTTAAACATTGTGGATACATAAATCATGTTGCATTTTAATCCAGGAGTGTAACTATTAATTGTCTCTGATAGATTTGAGCACTGGATGTCTAAAACAGAGAAATATCATCATTTTTATTATTATAAAATAATTTTTTAGAATGTGCCCCTAATGAGTATGCATACTTAATTTTTTTTATTATATTGTTGTATGAGATATAACGTTTGTACTAAAATAAACACCAGAGAAGTGAAAAGCACGTGTTTTTATTCATATACGCACCTGGAGAAATAGCGCAATCAGTCACTTTTCTTCTTTTTTCTTATGTCGCTAAATCACTTACGCCATCCCCATTTAAACTGGAGGAATTCTGCTCACCCAAAAAATTCCCTTCAGTATGATTAGCAGTCAGCACCAGGACCAGTGCTGATATCACTGAAGTGCATATAGATGCTACCTCAGACGAGTTCCAACCAGCGCCATTACGCCCAAAACGCACAGCATCAGCATATGACCTCCCCGTCACTGTGCCCCTCTTACTATGTTCCTCAGGCACCCCTTTTTTACCCCTAATATTCACACTGGCGAGCCTTCCTTGCTGCCCTTCAGCATTTCTCATGCCTGAGGTACCCACGCGCTGGCCCACTATGTCCGTGTCTGCCCCGGTATCCCTTAATCTGACCGGACCCCGTTAATTCCTCTGTTAGGTGCTCCCACTCCTTGCACCAAAAATTGTTCCCTTGTTCCTCTTTCATTTTGCTCACCTCTAGAAAGGACAGTGCTACGACGACCACCTCTGGCAGCCACTGTCCCCCGCGGGCCCACGGGATGACCGCGGCATACCTCCGGCACATGCACTCCTGAGGTAACTCCCCGAGATGTTACCGCTCTCCTCAACACCTTGCTCCGCGACTCCACCATAGCACCCACGCTTCGAAACATTGCACTATCGGTAATTAGTTCCGTGGAATCAATTCCCACAGCACGAGTTGAACCGACAGCGCATGACACAGACAAGCTGCTGACCCGGCCTCTGCGTGACGCAGCTTCGCCCGCCGAAATCCTTTCAGGTGGTCGGCATCCGACCCCTGGCGGTGGCATTACCCACATTACTCCTGGCTTGACGCCTTCCTTGTACTGACAAATACTGTCCCCTACCTGACACTAAAACAGCAGCGTCCCTGTCACCGCTTTCAATCAAACGGACAGGGGGACACACAGCACGACTGGGCCTCGGCATGTTAGAAGGTAGAAAATATAGATAAAGAAAGAGTCAAAGAAAAAGGGGGTGAAAAGATTAGAGATTAGTAAAGAATGAAAAGAAATAAGAAGAAAAATACCACAAAATCACAAATAATACACAGTTCAGAACAACACAAACGCAGAGCACTTCACTGTTCAATTTTTTCTGAGGAAAAGAGGGAGAACCTAGTCAGTCATCTCCTTATAAGGGCTAAGCCCCTCCCATCACCAGATTCCTCAGTCAACTCATAGGCCCACTGTTACCATGGACACCTCCACCTGTCACAGCTGCTTCATTCAGCCTGCTATTCAGAATTTTATGTCACTACAGCCATATAAAATGTCCTCTGTTCTCTTTCTCTCTATAGATTACTTATTTGACTGGTATCTATCGAAGACACATTCCATGTGCTGGTTTACAACATTGGACAGAGGCCTCCCTAAATGAAGATTATAATAAGAATTTACTTACCGATAATTCTATTTCTCGGAGTCCGTAGTGGATGCTGGGGTTCCTGAAAGGACCATGGGGAATAGCGGCTCCACAGGAGACAGGGCACAAAAAGTAAAGCTTTAGGATCAGGTGGTGTGCACTGGCTCCTCCCCCTATGACCCTCCTCCAAGCCTCAGTTAGGTACTGTGCCCGGACGAGCGTACACAATAAGGAAGGATTTATGAATCCCGGGTAAGACTCATACCAGCCACACCAATCACACTGTACAACCTGTGATCTGAACCCAGTTAACAGTATGATAACAGCGGAGCCTCTGAAAGGATGGCTCACAACAATAATAACCCGATTTTTGTAACTATGTACAAGTAATGCAGATAATCCGCACTTGGGATGGGCGCCCAGCATCCACTACGGACTCCGAGAAATAGAATTATCGGTAAGTAAATTCTTATTTTCTCTATCGTCCTAGTGGATGCTGGGGTTCCTGAAAGGACCATGGGGATTATACCAAAGCTCCCAAACGGGCGGGAGAGTGCGGATGACTCTGCAGCACCGAATGAGAGAACTCCAGGTCCTCCTTAGCCAGGGTATCAAATTTGTAGGATTTTACAAACGTGTTTGCCCCTGACTAAATAGCCGCTCGGCAAAGTTGTAAAGCCGAGACCCCTCGGGCAGCCGCCCAAGATGAGCCCACCTTCCTTGTGGAATGGGCATTTACATATTTTGGCTGTGGCAGGCCTGCCACAGAATGTGCAAGCTGAATTGTATTACACATCCAACTAGCAAAAGTCTGCTTAAAAGCAAGAGCACCCAGTTTGTTGGGTGCATACAGGATAACAGCAAGTCAGTTTTCCTGACTCCAGCCGTCCTGGAACCTATATTTTCAGGGCCCTGACCACATCTAGCAACTTGGAGTCCTCCAAGTCCCTAGTAGGCGCAAGACACCCCAATAAGCTGGTTCAGGTGAAACACTGACACCACCTTAGGGAGAGAACTGGGGACGAGTCCGCAGCTCTGCCCTGTCCGAATGGACAAACAGATATGGGCTTTTTTGAGAAAAAAAACCACCAATTTGACACTCGCCTGGTCCAGGCCAGGTCCAAGAGCATGTTCACTTTTCATGTGAGATGCTTCAAATCCACAGATTTGACTGGTTTTAAACCAATGTGTTTTGAGGAATCCCAGAACTACGTTGAGATCCCACAGTGCCACTGGAGGCACAAAAGGGGGTTGTATATGCAATACTCCCTTGACAAACTTCTGGACTTCAGGAACTGAAGCCAATTCTTTCTGGAAGAAAAATCGACAGGGCCGAAATTTGAACCTTAATGGACCCCAATTTGAGGCCCATAGACACTCCTGTTTGCAAGAAATGCAGGAATCGACCGAGTTGAAATTTCTTCGTGGGGCCTTCCTGGCCTCACACCACGCAACATATTTTCGCCACATGTGGTGATAATGTTGTGCGGTCACCTCCTTTCTGGCTTTGACCAGGGTAGGAATGACCTCTTCCTGAATGCCTTTTCCCTTAGGATCCGGCGTTCCACCGCCATGCCGTCAAACGCAGCTGCGGTAAGTCTTGGAACAGACATGGTACTTGCTGAAACAAGTCCCTTCTTAGCGGCAGAGGCCATAAGTCCTCTGTGAGCATCTCTTGAAGTTCCGGGTACCAAGTCCTTCTTGGCCAATCCGGAGCCATGAGTATAGTTCTTACTCCTCTACGTCTTATAATTCTCAGTACCTTAGGTATGAAAAGCAGAGGATGGAACACATACACCGACTGGTACACCCACGGTGTTACCAGAACGTCCACAGCTATTGCCTGAGGGTCTCTTAACCTGGCGCAATACCTGTCCCGTTTTTTGTTCAGACGGGACGCCATCATGTCCACCTTTGGTAATTCCCAACGGTTTACAATTATGTGGAAAACTTCCCCATGAAGTTCCCACTCTGCCGGGTGGAGGTCGTGCCTACTGAGGAAGTCTGCTTCCCAGTTTCCATTCCCGGAATGAAACACTGCTGACAGTGCTATCATATGATTTTCCGCCCAGCGAAAAGTCCTTGCAGTTTTTGCCACTGCCCTCCTGCTTCTTGTGCCGCCCTGTCTATTTACGTGGGCGACTGCCGTGATGTTTTATCCCACTGGATCAATACCGGCTGACCTTGAAGCAGAGGTCTTGCTAAGCTTAGAGCATTATAATTTTACCCTTAGCTATATTTATGTGGAGAAAAATCTCCAGACTTGATCACACTCCCTGGAAATTTTTTCCTTGTGTGACTGCTCCCCAGCCTCTCGGGCTGGCCTCCGTGGTCACCAACATCCAAAACTGAATGCCGAATCTGCGGCCCTCTAGAAGATGAGCACTCTGTAACCACCACAGGAGAGACACCCTTGTCCTTGGATATAGGGTTATCCGCTGATGCATCTGAAGATGCGATCCGGACCATTTGTCCAGCAGATCCCACTGAAAAGTTCTTGCATGAAATCTGCCGACTGGAATTGCTTCGAAGGAAGTCACCATTTTTTTACCATGGCCCTTGTGCAATGATGCACTGATTTTAGGAGGTTCCTGACTAGCTCGGATAACTCCCTGGCTTTCTCTTCCGGGAGAAACACCTTTTTCTGGACTGTGTCCAGAATCATCCCTAAGCACAGGAGACTTGTTGTCGGGATCAGCTGCGATTTTGGAATATTTAGAATCCACCCCTGCTGTTGTAACAGTATCCGAGATAGTGCTACTCCGACCTCCAACTGTTCCCTGGACTTTGCCCTTATCAGGAGATCGTCCAAGTAAGGGATAATTAAGACGCCTTTTCTTCTAAGAAGAACCATCATTTCGGCCATTACCTTGGTAAAGACCCGGGGTGCCGTAGACAATCCAAACGGCAGCGTCTGAAACTGATAGTGACAGTTCTGTACCACGAACCTGAGGTACCCTTAGTGATAAGAGCAAATTTGGGACATGGAGGTAAGCATCCCTGATGTCTCGGGACACCAGATAGTCCCCTTCTTCCCGGTTCGTTATCACTGCTCTGAGTGACTCCATCTTGATTTGAACCTTTGTAAGTGTTCAAATTTTTTTAGATTTAGAATAGGTCTCACCTAGCCTTCTGGCTTCAGTACCACAATATAGTGTGGAATAATACCCCTTTTCTTGTTGTAGGAGGGGTAATTTAATTATCACCTGCTGGGAATACAGCTCGTGAATTTTTTTTCCCATACTGCCTCCTTGTCGGAGGGAGACCTTGGTAAAGCAGACTTCAGGAGCCTGCGCAGGGGAAACGTCTCGACATTCCAAACTGTACCCCTGGGATACTACTTGTAGGATCCAGGGGTCCTGTACGGTCTCAGCGTCATGCTGAGAGCTTGTCAGAAGCGGTGGAACGCTTCTGTTCCTGGGAATGGGCTGCCTGCTGCAGTCTTCTTCCCTTTCCTCTATCCCTGGGCAGATATGACTCTTATAGGGACGAAAGGACTGAAGCTGAAAAGACGGTGTCTTTTTCTGCAGAGATGTGACTTAGGGTAAAAACGGTGGATTTTCCAGCAGTTGCCGTGGCCACCAGGTCCGATGGACCGACCCCAAATAACTCCTCTTCCTTTATACGGCAATACACCTTTGTGCCGTTTGGAATCTGCATCACCTGACCACTGTCGTGTCCATAAACATCTTCTGGCAGATATGGACATCGCACTTACTCTTGATGCCAGAGTGCAAATATCCCTCTGTGCATCTCGCATATATAGAAATACATCCTTTAAATGCTCTATAGTCAATAAAATACTGTCCCTGTCAAGGGTATCAATATTTTTAGTCAGGGAATCCGACCAAGCCACCCCAGCTCTGCACATCCAGGCTGAGGCGATCGCTGGTCGCAGTATAACACCAGTATGTGTGTATATACTTTTTATGATATTTTTCCAGCCTCCTGTCAGCTGGCTCCTTGAGGACGGCCCTATCTATAGACGGTACCGCCACTTGTTCTGATAAGCGTGTGAGCGCCTTATCCACCCTAAGGGGTGTTTCCCAACGCGCCCTAACTTCTGGCGGGAAAGGAAAGGGTATACCGCCCATATTTTCTATCGGGGGGAACCCACGCATCATCACACACTTCATTTAATTTATCTGATTTAGGAAAAACTACGGTAGTTTTTTCACATCCCACATAATACCCTCTTTTGTGGTACTTGTAGTATCAGAAATATGTAACACCTCCTTCATTGCCCTTAACGTGTGGCCCTAATAAGGAATACGTTTGTTTATTCACCGTCGACACTGGATTCAGTGTCCCTGTCTGTGTCTGTGTCGACCGACTAAAGTAAACGGGCATTTTAAAACCCCTGACGGTGTTTTTGAGACGTCTGGACCGGTACTAATTGTTTGTCGGCCGTCTCATGTCGTCAACCGACCTTGGCGCGTGTTGACATTATCACGTAATTCCCTAAATAAGCCATCCATTCCGGTGTCGACTCCCTAGAGAGTGACATCACCATTACAGGCAATTGCTCCGCCTCCTCACCAACATCGTCCTCATACATGTCGACACACACGTACCGACACACAGCACACACACAGGGAATGCTCTGATAGAGGACAGGACCTACTAGCCCTTTGGAGAGACAGAGGGAGAGTTTGCCAGCACACACCAAAAACGCTATAATTATATAGGGACAACCTTATATAAGTGTTTTCCCTTATAGCATCTTTTTTATATATTTCTAACGCCAAATTAGTGCCCCCCCTCTCTGTTTTAACCCTGTTTCTGTAGTGCAGTGCAGGGGAGAGCCTGGGAGCCTTCCCTCCAGCCTTTCTGTGAGGGAAAATGGCGCTGTGTGCTGAGGAGATAGGCCCCGCCCCTTTTTCGGCGGCCTCGTCTCCCGCTCTTAACGGATTCTGGCAGGGGTTAAATATCTCCATATAGCCCCCGGAGGCTATATGTGAGGTATTTTTAGCCAAAAAAGGTTTTCATTTGCCTCCCAGGGCGCCCCCCTCCCAGCGCCCTGCACCCTCAGTGACTGCCGTGTGAAGTGTGCTGAGAGGAAAATGGCGCACAGCTGCAGTGCTGTGCGCTACCTTAAGAAGACTGAGGAGTCTTCTGCCGCCGATTCTGGACCTCTTCTCGTTTCAGCATCTGCAAGGGGGCCGGCGGCGAGGCTCCGGTGACCATCCAGGCTGTACCTGTGATCGTCCCTCTGGAGCTAATGTCCAGTAGCCAAAGAAGCCAATCCATCCTGCACGCAGGTGAGTTCACTTCTTCTCCCCTAAGTCCCTCGTTGCAGTGATCCTGTTGCCAGCAGGACTCACTGTAAAATAAAAAACCTAAGCTAAACTTTTCTAAGCAGCTCTTTAGGAGAGCCACCTAGATTGCACCCTTCTCGGCCGGGCACAAAAATCTAACTGAGGCTTGGAGGAGGGTCATAGGGGGAGGAGCCAGTGCACACCACCTGATCCTAAAGCTTTACTTTTTGTGCCCTGTCTCCTGCGGAGCCGCTATTCCCCATGGTCCTTTCAGGAACCCCAGCATCCACTAGGACGATAGAGAAAAATAAAAATCCTTTTACCTGCTTATACCACTTGTACATTTTATGTACTTATAATTGTTTGTATTCCAAATAAATGCAATAATGGCACAATCTTTTGCAGTAATGTAAAATAAAGAAACAGGGTTCCAGTGGTGTATAAGGACTTGACAGTTGCTTACAAGAGGCACTAAAACTGTTTTAATATTTCACAGCTTGAGAGAAATTGACATTATGGTACGTTACAGTTCGGGGTTGGGTATGTGTGAGTGCCGGTCACAATACAGATGGCGGCATCCCGGCATTTACTTCCCCGGAGTGGTGGTTGCGGGTTAGTGCGAGCTCAACAAAGCCCCTTGCGCCACAGGTTCTATTCCAACTCTATGGACACCCACATAGTCCCTGTTGGTCGGGAAGCCAAACGATGGGATAGTGAGGGGGCTATCTCCTGACCGCCGATCACATCACTACATCCCCTCTTGAACCTCACTTGAATTATGCCAACTAGGTTCAGTGCTTGGACTGAACATTATAAAAGAATTAGTTTAGTACAATTGGTGGTGTATTGAGGGTTATCTTTTTTAAGCTATTTTATTTTAAGCTATTAGTGACCATTTATTTACTGCATTTGTTTAAAACCACAAAAAAAAACCCATTGTATTGTCAAAAATCCTGCATCTCCACATTCAGAGGAACAAATAAGAGTATCAATACTTTTCTCCCAGGAACTGCTAAGTTGTATAAAATTACCCACACTCTTCCATCCACCATTAGCATAATGATTGCATATCTCTCGCCAATTTGCTGTGGGTAAAAACAGACAGAATGTAGCTCAGCAATGATATTTTGAATCTTGAAGATTGCTGCATTCTATAATGCAGCTAAGCCTGTCTTCCCCAGAGAGGCTATAATATATCTTAATACTGTACAAGTGTATATTTTGGTTGCAAAACATTTAAAAACCTTCCCTAGAAATCAATAACTTCATCTTGTGTGCTCAGCTATACAAAGATTTATACTAGGCTCTTCAAGTAAATAACTTTGCTCAATCTTGTCCACAACATGTGCAAAGAAATAAAAAAAAAAAGCTTTACCACAATATTTTAAAGATGTCACTACACCACTGCCCATTTCAAATGGAACATTTGAGGCGGCCATTTTCTGGACTCAATATCGACTAGAATGCAGTCTATCAATTCAATAAGTGAAGGCAAGAAGTTGTGTTGAAGAAGTATTGTATGAAGAAGTATCAATGAGCCCGCTGCGCGATCACCCCTAGCTCCCCCCAAAGCCCGCCGCCTCCACCGCCGCACACACTGCAGCCGCGATAATCATTGACAAGACAACTTCAATGAGTCTCCTCTCCTCCGTCGATTCCATTCAGCAGGCCGAGCGCATCACCTTACAAACCTCGCTCTTGGCTCCTCTAGTCTCTCCCTAGTTTGGCTCCGTCTCAGCACTGGTCAGTCACATGTGCCACTATGCAGGAGAGGAGGAGGGGGCTACACTGTGACTGACAGCAGACTGAGCAGAGACAGACTGTGTGTGCTGCTGTGTGGTCGTGAGCTGGTGCTGGTCCCAGTGGCAGCTGTCCAATCAGCGTGCGCTGAGAGTCTGCTGGGTCGGGCCGGCTCAGCCTTAGATCAACGCATGTAAAAAAAAAAAAATCCTCTGCAGCGCCGCTACTGATCACAATTTGTGGCAGCGGCTGGGCTCCCTGAGTCTCAAGGGGCCCTAAGCGCATGCCTAGGTTGCCTTTCAGTAAATCCGCCACTGCTTCTACTGTAAGTGTTGAAAATAGAATGTCCAGATGTATAAACATGTTACAGTGATCACTTAATTTTCTGACTTTTCACCACACTATTGTCATTGAATTCTCAGTTCCAAAATATCATTAAAAAGTGGAAAATAAAATCAATAACAAAAAAGGTCAGGACTGTCAAAATATATTTATTTAGTCTTTATTAGACAGAAAATGCAAAATAAATAAAATTATTCTGAGCACTATGGCCCTCATTCCGAGTTGTTCGCTCGGTATTTTTCATCGCATCGCAGTGAAAATCCGCTTAGTACGCATGCGCAATGTTCGCACTGCGACTGCGCCAAGTAACTTTACTATGAAGAAAGTAATTTTACTCACGGCTTTTTCATCGCTCCGGCGATCGTAATGTGATTGACAGGAAATGGGTGTTACTGGGCGGAAACACGGCGTTTCAGGGGCGTGTGGCTGAAAACGCTACCGTTTCCGGAAAAAACGCAGGAGTGGCCGGGGAAACGGTGGGAGTGCCTGGGCGAACGCTGGGTGTGTTTGTGACGTCAACCAGGAACGACAAGCACTGAAATGATCGCACAGGCAGAGTAAGTCTGAAGCTACTCTGAAACTGCTAAGTAGTTAGTAATCGCAATATTGCGAATACATCGGTCGCAATTTTAAGAAGCTAAGATTCACTCCCAGTAGGCGGCGGCTTAGCGTGTGTAACTCTGCTAAATTCGCCTTGCGACCGATCAACTCGGAATGAGGGCCTATATACTGACACTGATTAAAATGTATAAAATGTAGAAACGGATTGCTATCAATATTGCACAGAGAAAGTAAAGTATTTTACTATTTGTCACAATGTAAACTAAAAAGCTCAAAATGTAGAGTCACTTATAGGAAATTGTTAAATTTTCCCACTGTGAATATTACAGTGGAATGTGAAAAATATATTTTTGTACTAGTTGTTATTCTGCTGCACCCATCTCCTTCCTCTTATTTACATATTGATGCCACTTGAAGTCAACCCTAGGAAGAAACGCGCACACATGGGGGGTTTACGAGTACCTAGAACCCCCCCCCCCGCCCACCGGTCCATCAGCTCAGCTGTGCGATATTTAATTCATTTTAAACAGAGCCTCTAGCAGCCTATGCTACTGCCAGCAGCTGCCTCCTGCTCCTATTATACTTACTGAGACACAGGCTGGCTGAATGGAGCTCACCTAGCAGCAGAAGCAGTGTGCAGCTCCTCCCAGGCAGACCCTCCATGTGGCTTTTAGGTTGGAAAGTAGGGATGAGCGGGTTCGGTTCCTCGGAATCCGAACCCGCCCGAACTTCATGTTTTTTTACACGGGGCCGAGCGACTCGGATCTTCCCGCCTTCCCGCCGGATTCTATCGCGAGACTCGGATTCTATATAAGGAGCCGCGCGTCGCCGCCATTTTCACACGTGCATTGAGATTCATAGGGAGAGGACGTGGCTGGCGTCCTCTCCGTTTATAGAGAAGAGAGTGAGACAGTAGAGAGAGACACAGTAGTAATTTTGGGGAGCATTAGGAGGAGTACTAGTTACTTGCTGAAGTGATAGATAGTGTGACTGTATATTATCTGACTTGTGGGGGAGACACTGACAGTGGGGAGCAGTTAGAGTCTGAGAGCAGGACTCAGGAGTACATATAACGTACAGTGCACACTTTTGCTGCCAGAGTGCCACACTGCCATTGTGACCACACTGACCACCAGTATAATATATATTGTGATTGTCTGCTTAGGAGTACTACTTGCAAGTTGCTGATAGTGTGACCAGTGACCTGACCACCAGTCACCACCAGTTTAATATATATATATATATATATATATATATATATAATTGTATATAATATATATATAATATTGTATACCACCTACCCGTGGTTTTTTTTTTTCTTTCTTCTTTATACATACTACTATAGTAGCTTACTGTAGCAGTCTGCGGTGCTGCTGAGCTGACAGTGTCCAGCAGGTCCGTCATCAGTCATTACATAATAAATATATATACCTGTCCGGCTGCAGTACTATTGATATTATATATATATATATATTGATTTCATCTCATTATCATCCAGTCTATATTAGCAGCAGACACAGTACGGTAGTCCACGGCTGTAGCTACCTCTGTGTCGGCAGTCGCTCGTCCATCCATAATTGTATACCACCTACCCGTGGTTTTTTTCTTTTTCTTTCTTCTTTATACATACTACTATAGTAGCTTACTGTAGCAGTCTGCGGTGCTGCTGAGCTGACTGTGTCCAGCAGGTCCGTCATCAGTCATTACATAATAAATATATATACCTGTCCGGCTGCAGTACTAGTGATATTATATATATATATATTGATTTTATCTCATTATCATCCAGTCTATATTAGCAGCAGACACAGTACGGTAGTCCACGGCTGTAGCTACCTCTGTGTCGGCAGTCGCTCGTCCATCCATAATTGTATACCACCTACCCGTGTTTTTTTTTTTCTTTCTTCTTTATACATACTACTATAGTAGCTTACTGTAGCAGTCTGCGGTGCTGCTGAGCTGACAGTGTCCTGCAGGTCCGTCATCAGTCATTACATAATAAATATATATACCTGTCCGGCTGCAGTACTAGTGATATTATATATATATATATTGATTTCATCTCATTATCATCCAGTCTATATTAGCAGCAGACACAGTACGGTAGTCCACGGCTGTAGCTACCTCTGTGTCGGCAGTCGCTCGTCCATCCATAATTGTATACCACCTACCCGTGGTTTTTTTTTTCTTTCTTCTTTATACATACTACTATAGTAGCTTACTGTAGCAGTCTGCGGTGCTGCTGAGCTGACAGTGTCCAGCAGGTCCGTCATCAGTCATTACATAATAAATATATATACCTGTCCGGCTGCAGTACTAGTGATATTATATATATATATATATATATATATATATATATATTAATTTCATCTCCTTATCATCCAGTCTATATTAGCAGCAGACACAGTACGGTAGTCCACGGCTGTAGCTACCTCTGTGTCGGCAGTCGCTCGTCCATCCATAATTGTATACCACCTACCCGTGGTTTTTTCTTTTTCTTTCTTCTTTATACATACTACTATAGTAGATTACTGTAGCAGTCTGCGGTGCTGCTGAGCTGACAGTGTCCAGCAGGTCCGTCATCAGTCATTACATAATAAATATATATACCTGTCCGGCTGCAGTACTAGTGATATTATATATATATATATATATATATATATATATATATATATTAATTTCATCTCCTTATCATCCAGTCTATATTAGCAGCAGACACAGTACGGTAGTCCACGGCTGTAGCTACCTCTGTGTCGGCAGTCGCTCGTCCACCCATAAGTATACTAGTATCCATCCATCTCCATTGTTTACCTGAGGTGCCTTTTAGTTGTGCCTATTAAAATATGGAGAACAAAAATGTTGAGGTTCCAAAATTAGGGAAAGATCAAGATCCACTTCCACCTCGTGCTGAAGCTGCTGCCACTAGTCATGGCCGAGACGATGAAATGCCAGCAACGTCGTCTGCCAAGGCCGATGCCCAATGTCATAGTACAGAGCATGTAAAATCCAAAACACCAAATATCAGTAAAAAAAGGACTCCAAAATCTAAATTAAAATTGTCGGAGGAGAAGCGTAAACTTGCCAATATGCCATTTACCACACGGAGTGGCAAGGAACGGCTGAGGCCCTGGCCTATGTTCATGGCTAGTGGTTCAGCTTCACATGAGGATGGAAGCACTCAGCCTCTCGCTAGAAAACTGAAAAGACTCAAGCTGGCAAAAGCACCGCAAAGAACTGTGCGTTCTTCGAAATCCCAAATCCACAAGGAGAGTCCAATTGTGTCGGTTGCGATGCCTGACCTTCCCAACACTGGACGTGAAGAGCATGCGCCTTCCACCATTTGCACGCCCCCTGCAAGTGCTGGAAGGAGCACCCGCAGTCCAGTTCCTGATAGTCAGATTGAAGATGTCAGTGTTGAAGTACACCAGGATGAGGAGGATATGGGTGTTGCTGGCGCTGGGGAGGAAATTGACAAGGAGGATTCTGATGGTGAGGTGGTTTGTTTAAGTCAGGCACCCGGGGAGACACCTGTTGTCCGTGGGAGGAATAGGGCCGTTGACATGCCTGGTGAAAATACCAAAAAAATCAGCTCTTTGGTGTGGAAGTATTTCACCAGAAATGCGGACAACATTTGTCAAGCCGTGTGTTGCCTTTGTCAAGCTGTAATAAGTAGGGGTAAGGACGTTAACCACCTCGGAACATCCTCCCTTATACGTCACCTGCAGCGCATTCATAATAAGTCAGTGACAAGTTCAAAAACTTTGGGCGACAGCGGAAGCAGTCCACTGACCAGTAAATCCCTTCCTCTTGTAACCAAGCTCACGCAAACCACCCCACCAACTCCCTCAGTGTCAATTTCCTCCTTCCCCAGGAATGCCAATAGTCCTGCATGCCATGTCACTGGCAATTCTGACGAGTCCTCTCCTGCCTGGGATTCCTCCGATGCATCCTTGCGTGTAACGCCTACTGCTGCTGGCGCTGCTGTTGTTGCTGCTGGGAGTCGATGGTCATCCCAGAGGGGAAGTCGTAAGCCCACTTTTACTACTTCCACCAAGCAATTGACTGTCCAACAGTCCTTTGCGAGGAAGATGAAATATCACAGCAGTCATCCTGTTGCAAAGCGGATAACTGAGGCCTTGACAACTATGTTGGTGTTAGACGTGCGTCCGGTATCCGCCGTTAGTTCACAGGGAACTAGACAATTTCTTGAGGCAGTGTGCCTCCGTTACCAAATACCATCTAGGTTCCACTTCTCTAGGCAGGTGATACCGAGAATGTACACGGACGTCAGAAAAAGACTCACCAGTGTCCTAAAAAATGCAGTTGTACCCAATGTCCACTTAACCACGGACATGTGGACAAGTGGAGCAGGGCAGGGTCAGGACTATATGACTGTGACAGCCCACTGGGTAGATGTATGGACTCCCGCCGCAAGAACAGCAGCGGCGGCACCAGTAGCAGCATCTCGCAAACGCCAACTCTTTCCTAGGCAGGCTACGCTTTGTATCACCGGTTTCCAGAATACGCACACAGCTGAAAACCTCTTACGGCAACTGAGGAAGATCATCGCGGAATGGCTTACCCCAATTGGACTCTCCTGTGGATTTGTGGCATCGGACAACGCCAGCAATATTGTGTGTGCATTAAATATGGGCAAATTCCAGCACGTCCCATGTTTTGCACATACCTTGAATTTGGTGGTGCAGAATTTTTAAAAAAACGACAGGGGCGTGCAAGAGATGCTGTCGGTGGCCAGAAGAATTGCGGGACACTTTCGGCGTACAGGCACCACGTACAGAAGACTGGAGCACCACCAAAAACGCCTGAACCTGCCCTGCCATCATCTGAAGCAAGAAGTGGTAACAAGGTGGAATTCAACCCTCTATATGCTTCAGAGGTTGGAGGAGCAGCAAAAGGCCATTCAAGCCTATACAATTGAGCACGATATAGGAGGTGGAATGTACCTGTCTCAAGCACAGTGGAGAATGATTTCAACGTTGTGCAAGGTTCTGCAACCTTTTGAACTTGCCACACGTGAAGTCAGTTCAGACACTGCCAGCCTGAGTCAGGTCATTCCCCTCATCAGGCTTTTGCAGAAGAAGCTGGAGGCATTGAAGGAGGAGCTAAAAGGGAGCGATTCCGCTAGGTATGTGGGACTTGTGGATGGAGCCCTTAATTCGCTTAACAAGGATTCACGGGTGGTCAATCTGTTGAAATCAGAGCACTACATTTTGGCCACCGTGCTCGATCCTAGATTTAAAACCTACCTTGGATCTCTCTTTCCGGCAGACACAAGTCTGCTGGGGTTCAAAGACCTGCTGGTGACAAAATTGTCAAGTCAAGCGGAACGCGACCTGTCAACATCTCCTCCTTCACATTCTCCCGCAACTGGGGGTGCGGGGAAAAGGCTCAGAATTCCGAGCCCACCCGCTGGCGGTGATGCAGGGCAGTCTGGAGCGACTGCTGATGCTGACATCTGGTCCGGACTGAAGGACCTGACAACGATTACGGACATGTCGTCTACTGTCACTGCATATGATTCTCTCACCATTGAAAGAATGGTGGAGGATTATATGAGTGACCGCATCCAAGTAGGCACGTCAGACAGTCCGTACTTATACTGGCAGGAAAAAGAGGCAATTTGGAGGCCCTTGCACAAACTGGCTTTATTCTACCTAAGTTGCCCTCCCACAAGTGTGTACTCCGAAAGAGTGTTTAGTGCCGCCACTCACCTTGTCAGCAATCTGCGTATGAGGTTACTTCCAGAAAATGTGGAGAAGATGATGTTCATTAAAATGAATTATAATCAATTCCTCCGTGGAGACATTGACCAGCAACAATTGCCTCCACAAAGTACACAGGGAGCTGAGATGGTGGATTCCAGTGGGGACGAATTGATAATCTGTGAGGAGCGGGATGTACACGGTGATATATCGGAGGATGATGATGAGGTGGACATCTTGCCTCTGTAGAGCCAGTTTGTGCAAGGAGAGATTAATTGCTTCTTTTTCGGTGGGGGTCCAAACCAACCCGTCATTTCAGTCACAGTCGTGTGGCAGACCCTGTCACTGAAATGATGGGTTGGTTAAAGTGTGCATGTCCTGTTTATACAACATAAGGGTGGGTGGGAGGGCCCAAGGACAATTCCATCTTGCACCTCTTTTTTCTTTCATTTTTATTTGCGTCATGTGCTGTTTGGGGAGTGTTTTTTGGAAGGGCCATCCTGCGTGACACTGCAGTGCCACTCCTAGATGGGCCAGGTGTTTGTGTCGGCCACTAGGGTCGCTTAGCTTACTCACACAGCTACCTCATTGCGCCTCTTTTTTTCTTCTTTGCGTCATGTGCTGTTTGGGGAGTGTTTTTTAAAAGGGCCATCCTGCGTGACACTGCAGTGCCACTCCTAGATGGGCCAGGTGTTTGTGTCGGCCACTAGGGTCGCTTAGCTTACTCACACAGCTACCTCATTGCGCCTCTTTTTTTCTTCTTTGCGTCATGTGCTGTTTGGGGAGTGTTTTTTGGAAGGGCCATCCTGCGTGACACTGCAGTGCCACTCCTAGATGGGCCAGGTGTTTGTGTCGGCCACTAGGGTCGCTTAGCTTACTCACACAGCTACCTCATTGCGCCTCTTTTTTTCTTCTTTGCATCATGTGCTGTTTGGGGAGTGTTTTTTGTAAGGGCCATCCTGCGTGACACTGCAGTTCCACTCCTAGATGGGCCAGGTGTTTGTGTCGGCCACTAGGGTCGCTTAGCTTACTCACACAGCTACCTCATTGCGCCTCTTTTTTTCTTCTTTGCGTCATGTGCTGTTTGGGGAGTGTTTTTTGGAAGGGCCATCCTGCGTGACACTGCAGTGCCACTCCTAGATGGGCCCGGTGTTTGTGTCGGCCACTAGGGTCGCTTAGCTTACTCACACAGCTACCTCATTGCGCCTCTTTTTTCTTCTTTGCGTCATGTGCTGTTTGGGGAGTGTTTTTTGGAAGGGCCATCCTGCGTGACACTGCAGTGCCACTCCTAGATGGGCCAGGTGTTTGTGTCGGCCACTAGGGTCGCTTAGCTTACTCACACAGCTACCTCATTGCGCCTCTTTTTTTCTTCTTTGCGTCATGTGCTGTTTGGGGAGTGTTTTTTGGAAGGGCCATCCTGCGTGACACTGCAGTGCCACTCCTAGATGGACCAGGTGTTTGTGTCGGCCACTAGGGTCGCTTAGCTTAGTCATCCAGCGACCTCGGTGCAAATTTTAGGACTAAAAATAATATTGTGAGGTGTGAGGTATTCAGAATAGACTGAAAATGAGTGGAAATTATGGTTTTTGAGGTTAATAATACTTTGGGATCAAAATGACCCCCAAATTCTATGATTTAAGCTGTTTTTTAGGGTTTTTTGAAAAAAACACCCGAATCCAAAACACACCCGAATCCGACAAAAAAAAATTCGGTGAGGTTTTGCCAAAACGCGGTCGAACCCAAAACACGGCCGCGGAACCGAACCCAAAACCAAAACCCGAAAAATTTCAAGTGCACATCCCTAATCACAACATCACGTTGCTGCTGTAACATTGCCCATGAATCAGCTGCGGCGCTACTGCAGATAGTTTTATCAGGGCACCTGGTGAATGCAAGTGATCACAGTGAAATGGGGTGCCAAGGGGCACTTGCACCTGAGTCATGTGTCCTCTGCATAATATAGGGAGGTCACAGTTCATAAAATTAAGCGGAGGAGACTCAAGAGAATCTGCTCTGACCCTTCTGCTCCATCAGGGGCACCAAAACAGTAAATAGCCAGTTAGCCAAACACTGTAGGGGCTGGGTGCAGGGTGGAGGAGGGCCCTGAAGGAGGGCAGAGAAGGGCTGTGGGGAGAGAGAGGATGTGGAGCAGCCGGAAAAAGGGATTATCTCCATCCTGACACTGCCCGAGTACAAAGACTGGCACCG
Organism: Pseudophryne corroboree; assembly: GCF_028390025.1. Classification (NCBI taxonomy): domain Eukaryota; kingdom Metazoa; phylum Chordata; class Amphibia; order Anura; family Myobatrachidae; genus Pseudophryne; species Pseudophryne corroboree. The sequence continues at coordinate 941,748,014 of NC_086445.1, read as the reverse complement.
CTGCACCCCCTTCCCCTTTCCAACACTTACAGTATGTGCTCCCACATAACAATAGGTTAAAGGGAATGTTGGGGAGATCTAATGACATACTTGCTGACTGTTTTAATTAATTTCAAATTTATATGTTATGTTAATTGACTTTCCATTGGCTCAGAGCCCTAGAAAGCATACCACCCACCCAATTTTGGTGGGACAATCGCCCCTTGTCTGCAAAGATATGCCCCCCTTTTTTTTGGGCACGCACATATGTCCCTACTTGGTAGATTGCAGAACATATGTTCCTACTTGGTAGATTGCAGAACATTTTTGGTATTTAGATTAGATCACAAAGTCCAACAGTCTGACCATTCCTGCTGTATGTGATAAAGTACTGTACCCCCCACTGTAGATGATGGTATACAGTATTTAATATTTATAGTTGCCAAGGTGTGCCGTGCCCATATGACTTAACTAACCAAACTACCTAGTTGCTCTCAGTATTAAGAACAGTAAAAGAACATTGGGGCAGATGTATTAAGCCTGGAGAAGTGATAAAGCAGTGAAAAATGTGTGATAAGTGAAAGGTGATAACGCGCTAGCCAATCAGCTCCAATATGCATTTTTACAGTTAGGAGCTGATTCGCTGGTGCGTTATCACCTTGTACTTATCACTGCTTTATCACTTCTCCAGGCACCGGTCAGCATACCGACTCCGGGACCTGGCAGCGGAATCCCGGCGGGGGGTGGTGAGTGCAGCAAGCCCCTTGCGGCCTCTCTGTGCTCACCACTCTGCGGGCTTGGTGGTGACCTACGGTCGCCCCGGGTTCTACTCCTACTCTACGGGTGTCGTGGACACCCACGAGTGGGAATAGTCCCTTTTGGTCGGCATGCCGACCATCGAGATTGTGAGGGAGCGGGATGTAGGGGGAGGTCATGTGACCGTCGGTCTCCTGAACGCCGGTCACATAACTACATTCAATATTATTTTTATTAATTCATGTATGTAGACAGACATGGGCATAGACAGACACATAATACACACAGAGGGCGAGATGTACTAATCATCGCATCCACGATACAGTACATCCTGCCACTTACAGTATACATACTAATCACATATGTACTTACAAATGCAATTAGTATCACAAAGGACAGATCGCCCAATTAGAGCTGTCCTTTGCAATGTGTGGACTTCTGGGTTAGGGACCTTGGAGTCCCTCTGCACATGCTGGGATGGATCCCTCTAAAGTTGCGAAAATAAGCCCATAGGCTTCTATTTGGTAACGCCACCCAAAAGATGGCGTTACCCACTGGGTCTAAGCTCCGGATTCTGGAGCATCGCATTTTGGAGCTCGATACATACGGAAATATGGTAAAAACTCAGGAAACTGGGTTTTTTTTCCAGGGTTTTTATAGAATTTTGAGATTTAGTACATCCTGCTCATTGGGAGCTGTATGAAACAGTGAAAAGAGTGGAGCAGTGAGCCAGTGGATATTTTGCCCATGGCAACCAATCAGCTGCATTCTATAATTTTATCTATTGATAAATGCTACTTCAAAGCTGTTTGGTTGCCAAGGGCAACTTCTTCACTGGCACACTTCCCATGCTTTTCACTGCTCCATCCACCTCCCCCACACTTCGTACAAGAGGTTGATATTCAAATGTGAGTATGTCGACATCTCGGAGTCATGAACTCGAAATAAGTGCACCGTAAGTTGTTTGTTCAATCCCCCTTTGCATCATATACTGACAGAGGCATATCTAGAGTATAATGGGTGCAGTATGTGAAGGCCACCCATTTTTTTTTAATACTTAACCGCATCGGAGGACCCCGTCGGCAGCAGCAGCGCTGCACAAATTACAGGGGAAAATAGTGCAGCACCCATTTTCTCTGTGTTTCACACATGCTCTGAAGGAAAATCACCAGAAAAATGGCCATGGCGCCATTTCACCGGAGACCTGTGCGTGCACACTAGACTCTAGGACAGTGCTAGGGTCTCCTAGTGACCTTATTGCCCATAGTCTCTGCGCTACCAGCTACAGAGGAGGGTGCCCAGAAGGAAACCGCGCATAGGCCGGCTCCTCTCTTAATGCACCCCTGTATACTGATGTATGATTAAGAAAATACACCCATACTAAAAGTATTATAAGATCTTGCAAAGTTTGTGAAGAACGCTAATGCTCTGAAATACAGGAAAGCACAATGTACTGTACTGTAGTTGAAGAAAATCAAAGGAAAAGAAAGCAACAGGTGTCACAGAAAATCTATACTTTGCTTGCAGGATGGTATTTCCTTCACACGCCGCTATAGAATCAATTTTGATGGGCTTTCCGAAGACTCAGCTTCCATATTGAGAGATCAAATGTCTGACAAAATCCAACATGTCTTCATTTCACCACAACTCAGATGAACATTGGGCTTCAATGAAGTACATTCCTTACGTTTAGAGAATTTATGTCATGTAGTTTAGATCCTATTGTATATGAAAACATCATATGTCACTTTCCTAAAGCTCCATCTCAGTTATTTTTAGAAGTTTGCTGTGAGTGGGAAATAATAGGAAGTTGTCTGCAATATTATGTTCTATGTGTTAGAGTTATACACTTAGGAGGAGATGCATCAAATCTTGGAAAGATAAAGTACTAACCAATCATCTTCCGTCATTCTTCAGATAGCCTTTAAAATAACAGTTAAGAGGTTAGTACTTTATCGTTCTTTACTATGCCTCTCTCTAAGGTTTGATATATCTTCCCCTTAGAGAAGAAATAAGCTCCGTAGAACACACATTTGCAGAGAGAGTTAGATTTGGGTGGGTTATTTTGTTTCTGTGCATGGTAAATACTAGAGATGTGCGGCTGGCACTTTTCGTGTTTTGTGTTTTGGTTTTGGTTCTACTGTAATTCCACTTTCGTGTTCTGGTTTTGGCTTGGTTTTGCCAAAACCACCCTTTCGTGTTTTGGTTTTGGATCTGGATGATTTTTGAAAAAACATAAAAACAGCTAAAATCACAGAATTTGGGGGTCATTTTATTCCTACTGTATTATTAACCTCAATAACATTAATTTCCACTAATTTCCAGTCTATTCTGAACACCTCACAATATTGTTTTTAGGCCAAAAGGCTGCACTGAGGTGGCTGTATGACTAAGCTAAGCGACACAAGTGTGCGGCACAAACACCTGGCCCATCTAGGAGTGGCACTGCAGTGGCAGACAGGATGGCAGATTTAAAAAATAGGCCCCAAACAGCACATGATGCAAAGAAGAAAAATAGGTGCAATGAGGTAGCTGGATGACTAAGCTAAGCGACACAAGTGTGCGGCACAAACACCTGGCCCATCTAGGAGTGGCACTGCAGTGTCAGACAGGATGGCAGATTTAAAAAATAGGCCCCAAACTGCACATGATGCAAAGAAGAAAAAGAGGTACAATGAGGTAGCTAGATGACTAAGCTAAGCGACACAAGTGTGCGGTACAAACACCTGGCCCATCTAGGGGTGGCACTGCAGTTGCAGACAGGATGGCAGATTTAAAAAATAGGCCCCAAACAGCACATGATGCAAAGAAGAAAAAGAGGTGCAATGAGGTCGCTGGATGACTTAGCTAAACGACACAAGTGTGCGGCACAAACACCTGGCCCATCTAGGAGTGGCACTGCAGTGTCAGACAGGATGGCAGATTTAAAAAATAAGCCCCAAACAGCACATGATGCAAAGAAGAAAACGATGTGCAATGAGGTAGCTGGATGACTAATCTAAGCGACACAAGTGTGCGGCACAAACACCTGGCCCATCTAGGAGTGGCACTGTAGTACAGACAGGATGGCACTTAAAAAAAACTAGTCCCCAAACAGCACATGATGCAAAGAAGAAAAAGGTGCAAGTTGTAATTGTCATTGGGCCCTCCCATCCACCCTTATGTTGTATAAGCAGGACATGCACACTTTAACAAACCAATCATTTCAGCGACAGTGTCTGCCACACGACTGTGGCTGAAATGACTGGTTTATTTGGGTCCCCACCAAAAAAGAAGCAATCAATCTCTCCTTGCATAAACTCGCTCTACAGAGGCAAAATATCGACCTCATCCTCATCCTCCGATTCCTCTCCCCTTTCACTGTGTACATCCTCCTCCCCACAGAGTATTAATTCGTCCTCACTGGAATCCACCATCACAGGTCCCTGTGTACTCTCTGGAGGCAATTGCTGGTAAAGCTCTTCCCGGAGGAATTTATAATTAATTTTGATGAACATCATCTTCTCCACATTTAGCGGAAGTAACCTCCTACGCCGATCGCTGACAAGGTTACCGGCTGCACTAAACACTCTTTCGGAGTACACACTGGAGGGGGGGGGGTGGTGGTGGGCAACTTAGATAAAATAAAGCCAGTATGTGCAAGGGCATCCAAATTGCCTCTTTTTCCTGCCAGTATACGTACGGACTGTCTGACATGCCTACATGGATGCTGTCACTCATATAATCCTCCACCACTCTTTCAATGGTGACAGAATCAAATGCAGTGACAGTAGACATGTCAGTAATCGTTGGCAGGTTCTTCAGTCCGGACCAGATGTCAGCTTTCGCTCCTGACTGCCCTGCATCACCGCCAGCGGGTGGGCTAGAAAATCTTATCCTTTTCCTTGCAGCCCCAGTGGTGGGAGAAATTGAAGGACGAGCTGTTGACGGGTCACGTTCCACTTGAGTTGACAGTCTACTCACCAGCAGGTCTTTGCACCTCTGCACACTTGTGTATGCCAGAAAGAGAGATACAATGTAGGCTTTAAACCTAGGATCGAGCACGGTGGCCAAAATGTAGTGCTCTGATTTCAACAGATTGACCACCCGTGAATCCTGGCAAAGTGAATGAAGGGCTCCATCCACAAGTCTCACATTCCTTTGCGGAATCGCTCCGTCTTAGCTCCTCCTTCAATTTCTCCAGCTGCTTCTGCAAAAGCCTGATGAGGGGAACGACCTGACTCAAGCTGGCAGTGTCTGAACTGACTTCAGCTGTGGCAAGTTCGAAGGGTTGAAGAACCTTTCACAAGACAGAAATCATTCTCCACTGCGATTAAGTCAGGTGCATTCCCCCTCCTTTGCCTACTGTATATCGTAGGTGGATGTATAGGCTTGAATGGTCTTTTGCTGCTCCTCCATCCTCTGAAGCATATAAAGTGTTGAATTCCACCTCATTACCACCTCTTGCTTCAGTTGATGGCAGGGCAGGTTCAGGAGTGTTTGCTGGCGCTCCAGTCTTTGGCACGCGGTGGCTGAAATTCTGCACCACCAAATTAATTGTATGTGCAAAACATGGGACGTGCTGGAATTTGCCCAGATGTAATGCACGCACAATATTGGTGGCGTTGTCCGATATCACAAATCCCCAGGAGAGTCCAATTGGGGTAAGCCATTCTGCAATGATGTTCCATAGTTTCCGTAAGAGGTTGTCAGCTGTGTGCCTCTTACGGAAAGCGGTGATACATAGTGTAGCCTGCCTAGGAACGAGTTGGCGTTGCGAGATGCTGCTTATGGTGCCGCTGCTGTTGTTACTGCGGGAGGCCATACATCTACCCAGTGAGCTGTTACAGTCACATAGTCCTTAGTCTGCCCTGTTCCACTTGTCCACATGTCTGTGGTTAAGTGGACACTGGATACAACCGCATTTTGTAGGACACTGGTGATTTTTTTTCTGACGTCTGTGTACATTCTCGGTATCGCCTGCCTAGAGAAGTGGAACCTAGATGGGATTTGATACCGGGGACACAGTACCTCAAACAATTCTCTAAGTCCCACTGAACTAATGGCGGATACCGGACGCACGTCTAACACCAACATAGCTGTCAAGGCCTCAGTTATCCGCTTTGCATATTTCATTTTCCTCACAAAGGACTGTTGGACAGTCAATTGCTTCCTGGAAGTAGCACAAGTGGTCTTCCGACTTCCCCTCTGGGATGGCGATCGACTCCCAGCAGCAACAACAGCAGCGGCAGCAACAGCAGGCATACCACTCAAGGATCCTCAGGAAGAATCCTGGTTAGGAGAGGACTCCTCAGTCTTGACAGTGACATGGCCTGCAGTACTACTGATGTTCCTAACTGAGGAGGATGTTGACGTTGAGGCAGTTGGTGGTGTGGCTTGCAGGAGCTTGGGTACAGGAGGAAGAAGGGATTTAGGTGTCAGTGGACTGCTTACACTCTTACCCAAAGTTTCACAACTTGACACTGACTGCTGATGAATGCGTAGCAGGTGACGTATAAGGGAGGATGTTCCTAGGTGGTTAACATCCTTACCCCTACTTATTACAGATTGACAGAGGCAACAGATGGCTTGAAACCTGTTGTCCAGATTCGTGGAGAAATAATTCCACACCAAAGAGGTGGCATTTTTGGTAGTTTGCTCAGGCATCACAATGGGCTTCCTCATCCTACAGACAACAGGTGTCTCCCCCGGTGCCTGACTTAAACAAACCACATCACCATCAGAATCCTCATCGTCAACTTCCTCCTCAGCGCCAGCAACACCCTTATCCTCATCCTGGTGTACTTCAACAGTGACATCTTCAATTTGAATATCAGGAACTGAACTGTGGGTGCTCCTTTTAGCACTTGCAGGGGGCTTGCAAATGGTGGAAGGAGCCGCCTCTTCCCGTCCAGTGTTGGGAAGGTCAGGCATCGCAACCGCCGACACACTTGGACTCTCCTTGAGGACTTGTGATACCATCTCAGAACGCACAGTTCTTTTTTGTGCTTTTTCCAGCTTAACACTTTTAATTTTTCTAGCGGGAGGATGAGGGCTTCCATCGTTATGTAAAGCTGAACCACTAGTCATGAACAAAGGCCAGGGCCTCAGCCGTTCCTTGCCACTCCGTGTCATAAATGGCATATTGGCAAGTTTACGTTTCTCTTTAGACTACTTAAATTTTTTATTTTGGGTCTTTTTACTGAACTTTGGCTTTTTGGATTTTATATGCCCTCTGCTATCACATTGGGCATCGGCCTTGGCAGACGACGTTGATGGCATTTCATTGTCTATGTCATGGCTAGTGGCAGCAGCTTCAGCAGTAGGAAGAAGTGGTTCTTGCTCTTTCCCTATTTTATCCTCCACATTTTTGTTGTCCATTATGTTTCTGGAGTTATATAACACAATATGCGGCACAGGAATGACTGATGGGTGATGCACAGGACACTACCACTGGTCTGATGCAGCAAAACACAATAACACTGTAAGGGACTTGTTGTTGTTGTTATTATTATTATTATTATTATACGGCAGCAGTGGACATATAGCAGCAGCGTATACCACTGTGACTCCATGGTCACTGGAATGACTGATGGCCAGTACACTACCACTGGTCTGATGCAGCACAACACAACAACACTGTAAGGGACTTGTTGTTATTATTATTTTTATTATACGGCAGCAGTGGACATATAGCAGCAGCGTATACCACTGTTACTGCCTGGTCACTGGAATGACTGATGGCCAGGACACTACCACTGGTCTGATGCAGCACAACACAGCAACACTGTGAAGGACTTGTTGTTGTTGTTATTATTATTATATTATACAGCAGCAGTGGACATATAGCAGCAGTGTATACCACTGTGACTGCCTGGTCACTGGAATGACTGATGGCCAGGACACTACCACTGGTCTGATGCAGGACAACACAGCACCACTGAAAGGGACTTATACAGCTACACTGGATATATGGCAGCAGAGGACACCACCACTGTGACTGGTCACTGGACCAGGGTCGGACTGGCCCACAGGGGAACAGGGGAAACCACCGGTGGGCCCTACTGCCTGTGGGCCCTCCTCCTCCTCTAGTGATCAAGTTCAAGACTGTCCTAGTGCACTGGTTTTATGCTTCACAATAATTTGGTTTATTATATATTTACCAAGGGGCACAGAACATGTAATGGTTAGTCAAACCTCTGTGGTGGCTGGCCACGCCCCAGTGGAACCTGGCTACACCTTTAAGCATGGGCCCCTACAGCAGCTTTCCCTCGGTGAGCCCTACATGCCCCAGTCCGACACTGCACTGGACTGATGCTGCACAAGACACTACCCCTGGTCTAATGCAGGACTACACAGCACCACTGAAAAGGACTTATACAGCTACACTGGATATATGGTAGCAGAGGACACCACCACTGTGACTGGTCACAGGACTGATGCTGCACAAGAGAGACACTACCCCTGGTCTGATGTAAGACAACACAGCAAAATTGCAAGGGACTTATACAGCAGCCAGCAGCACTGGGGACATATAGCAGCAGAGGACACCAACACTGTGACTGGCTGGACTGATGCAGCACAATCCACTGATTACCCTGGACTGGACTGAGCAGCACAACACAGCACAAGACTCGCCACCGCACTTTCCCGCCCCCACACAGACGCTGAGGATGGAGACGTGTTCTCTCACTACACTCTCCGAGATTGGAGTGATATTGGGCGCGGCGCGCGGTTCCTTATATGGAATCCAAATCCCGCAAGAATCTGACAGTGGGATGAGGACGTTTTGCCTCGTTCGGGTTTCCAAGTCAGGCAGGAAAACCCGAGCCGGGCTCGGAACCGGGTTCAGAGCGTGAAGTTCGGTACTGTTCGGTTCTCTGAGAACGGAACCTGCTCATCTCTAGTAAATACTGGCTGCTTTATTTTTACACTGCAATTTAGATTTCAGATTGAACACACCCCACCCAAATCTAACTCTCTCTGCACATGTTGTATCTGCCTCCCCTGCAGTGCACATGGTTTTGCCCAACTACTAACAAATTTGCTGCTGCGATCAACTCTGAATTAGATAGAGTGACCATATTATCCCTTTTACCTGGGACGCTCATGGATTACACAGGTTCTGTGGCTGGCTGACTTCAAGCCTACATTTCAACTGGTTTTAATCAGCCACATAACCTGTGTAATCCATGAGTGTCCCAGGTAAAAGGGATAATATGGTCACTCTAAATTAGGCCCCAAGACAACTGTCTTTTCTGAGTTAGAGTAAATGGAATTTGCAAATACAAAATGGGACTAATTCAGATGTGGTTGGAGCTGTGCCCTGTACCGCAAAGTACAGATTTATCGGTAGGGGTGCGCGCCGGGCCAAATCTTGGGTTTTGTGTTTTGGATCTGAATTGGTTTTGCCAAATCCGCCCTTGCGGGTTTTGGATTTGGATCTGTATTTTTTTTTTTAGGAAAATCATACAAACAGCTAAAATTACAGGATTGTGGCCTGTTTTTGTTCCTATAGTAATTTTAACCTCAATAACATTCATTTCCACTCATTTCCAGTTAGTTTTGACTACCTCACCAACATACTGCAGGCCAAAGCCTGGCTAAGCAACAGAGCAGCGGCACAAACACACGGCACTTATTTCTGTTTAAAAATGTTTTACAAATTAGTAATGTATTAGCAATAACCATAGATGTGCGCAGGGGGGGTGCCTGGTGCGCACAGGCACTCCCTAATATCTGGCACCCCGATCTCACTTGCCTGATGCAGCGATTGCCGAGCAGACTGATTACTGTCCCTTCTGCGCTGCACCCTGTCAGGACTGCATTACTGACCAGACGCCTGGGTTAATCAAGGGTACCACTGCCACCGGCTTTCAAACTCCCGCCTCCACTTCCATGTACAAAAACAGCGTGATGTGACGTGATTACGTCATGCTGCTCGCACGCTCACCTGTCACATCCGCCCCACACCCACCTTTCTCCTTCTATGCTATGCCAACGCCAGCCACTGATGAGGATCAGCATGCAGCCAGCGTTCCTCTTAGGAAGACAAATTCAATACCGGCAGGCGGTCGGCAACAGCATTGACACGTCTCTTGTTTTTCCAGCAGCAGTACTAGTCTGTGACTGTCAGCGTCAGTGAGTGACTGACTTGTAAGTAAGCTGCTGCAGCTTGCAGGTGAAAGTGAGGGGGAGCCAGACCAGGCTGAGGAGAAGCAGTGTAATTGCAGTGAGTGCCATCAGGGGTGTTTGTTTGGTGCACACCACAACATCTGACAATGTATCTGCTTTATTACGATTGGTACAAGTGTGGATATTTTATATTGCGTTGACCGTTAATAGATGGTGCTAGACATGCCCAAAAGGTAGTGCTAGACACACCCCTCCGATGGTGCACCCCCTAATAAAATGCGTTGTGCACGCCTATGGCAATAACCAAATGAACCAACTCGCAAGTGCTATCAATAGAAAACATTCCAACACAGAAATTTCCTGAGAATTGTGTGTCATTGCTCTAAATCAGCAGTTCCCAAACTTTTTCTCTCTCCCGTACCCCTTGATTAGGCTTTTCATTTATGAGTACCTCCTCGTCTCATAAATCCCCCCCACCCATCCGTCCACGCCAGAAAAGTTTGTTTTTGTTAGGTAGTAATGTTCTTAGGTTAGCTAAATAATCAAATGACTCTTTAATGGCATTTATAGTCATTTAAGGAGGTTGCTGTCACCTTGCTGGAAAAGAATATGATTTTTTTGGTCACACTAATAAAAGTTTTATTGTGTTATAATTGTATGCACACACAATTGTATTTGCTTTCTACACTACACTAATTCAAAATACCTTGATCATACCCAGGCTATATTTCTGAAAAATATCACATATATCACTTTTACAATGATAACAGCATTAAAGCAAAATGATGCTTATTTATGAGAATAATAATAGCAGGGATGTTTTTTCAGTAACTGTACATAGGTACATAATTGTGTAATAAAAATCTTATTAATTATAGTCCATGCCAGTGATCTCCAACCCGTAGCTCGCGAGCTACCGGTAGCTCGCCGTAGTATTTTCGGTAGCTCACAGAGCGCATGGGCTTGGGCAGTCACTGGCACCCCTCCTCCCATCATTTTTAATATTGTGCCGGCTGTCAGCCAATCAGAGGTTGTGGACCAGCAGTGGCGGCACCTGATTGGCTGCCGGATAGCGAGTTTTGATTGGCTCACTTACCGGCACCATACTTTAAATGCCCGCCGCAACCAGAGACTCTGTCATCCTCACCGCAGCCGCTCTCCGGACATCACAGGAGAGGCGCGCGCTCCACTTTCCTCCCCTTCCGTCCCTCATACAGGAGGAGCAGCACCGGTGGCAGTAGAAGAAGCCAGCAAGAGTTAGCACTGTGTGGGGCACTGTATCGGACACTGTGGGGGCATTATTTGCTATCTGGCACTGCTGGGAGACATTATTTGTATATCTGGCACTGCTGAGGGGCATTATTTGTGTATCTGGCACTACACGAGGGGGCATTACTTGTAGTTGTGAGACCACACCCACTTTTGTGAGGCCACGCCCACTTTCGCAGGAACGCACGCGCATTGGGAAGAGGGGGTAGCTCCTGCAGTGGTTTTATTTTCCGAAAGTAGCTCACACCCCAATTAAGGCTGGAGACCACTGGTCCATGCCATGATCAAATAAACAAGGCCATTCAATTATTAAACAAAAGTATTCATAAACCAGTATAAAAAAAAATTACTGAGAAAATACTTATAATCAGGGCTAAAAAATTAACAATGTGGTTTATTAATATACATAAGAAATAACAATAAAAATATTAAAAATCTTTAAGATAAGGACATATAGGTTCAGAATTCTAAATAAATATATAAATATATAAACGGCATAAAGTGAGATAAGCTAAAGAGTTCTTAACACAGTATTCAGGAGGCAACAGAGGGAGAGCCCAATGAATTTCGTCTTTAGACTTCTTCAAGGTCCCTGGGGTAAACAACTGGGGGGGACATTACTACTGGGGGCAAACTACTGTGGGCAAACTACTGGGGGGGCATTACTACTGGGGGGCAAACTACTGAGGGGCATCTACTGGGGGCAAACTACTGGGGGCATTACTACTGGGGGGCAAACTACTGGGGGACATTACTACTGGGGGCAAACTACAGGAGGGCATTAATACTGGAGGGCAAACTACTGAGGGGCATCTACTGGGGGCAAACTACTGGGGGGGCATTACTACTGGGGTGCAAACTACAGAGGGGTATCTACTGGGGGCAACTACTGGGGGACATTACTACTGGGTGCAAACTACTGGGGGGCATCTGCTGGAGGCAAACTACAGGAGGCAAAACTACTGGGGGCAAGCTACTGGGGTCAAACTACAAGGGGGCTAACTACTGGGGGCAAACTACAGGAGGGCATTACTACTGGGGGCTTAACTACAGGGGCATTACTACTGGGGGCGTAACTATAGGGGCTAAACTACTGGGGGCATTACTACTTGGAGGCATTACTACTGGGGG